>NC_091980.1:292355131-292661350 GCF_044704955.1 Pristiophorus japonicus | reverse complement strand
AAGCCAATTTAGTGCAAGATCCCTGTTTTGGTAAAGAGAGATGACAGATACTAAGCTGCTCAAGCCGAGCCTGACGAAAGGGATCGAGGAGAAGCTGAAAAGAGTTAGATAAAGCTTTTAGTTGTTAGCGATAAATTAATCCAAAACTCTGGCTACTGTATAAATACATGAAATGTTGTTATTTAAAACTCGCTGCTGTGATCAAAAAGAAAAAGTGAAATGTTGAGTAAAATCTCAGCAGTAGCTCCTTGTGGCACATGCTGCTCTTGGCCTCAATTCCAACTCAATTAAAGACTTAACTCATTCAATCCATTGCAGGAATTCTCACACATAATAAAAGATTATAAATAATTACGCTTGGAACTGTAAGAACAACTGTTTTGCTATTAATTAAAATAAATTTCATTTTATAAGCCATCGGCCATTGACCTCAACCTACGAGGAACACACTTTGCAAATCCTTTAGAAGTCGCCCTGAGCAATTTTATCTGTACCTTCAAGGTATGTTCTCAGCCAGAGAGCATTTGGTATTTCTGGCACCACTGCTTAACATTCTCCTTGCTGGTTAATTATAAAGACACATGGCGATACGTGTTAGGCCTGAGAGTGGCTTCATTTGACTCCTCCTGCTCAGCTAATGCCAATCTTGAAGTGAAGCTACGAATTTCTTAGCACTGTCACAAAGCTTTGGCACAAACACGGGCAATTTGTATTCCGAAGAGAAAAAAGAAACACACTCAAAGTAAGCATTTCAAATAACTCCCTGGGCCTATTCTTCATGGGGGCCGATTTTCAGCAAAGCCTCCGCCCGCCCAAGTGCCGCCCAAAGTGCTGCCATTGGACACCGAGGTACCGGATGGTACTTTGGGCGGGATAGTCAGGAAGGTGGTCCCTCGAACGTTGGCAAATGGAAGACGTACGCCACCAGTCTGGGCGGCAGCGGGCGGGAGGTCGCATTCTCGGCGGCAGAGGCGCTTGCTGCCCAAGTGCCGCCGAGGATGGAGTCGGGCCCACGGAGGGTCGAAGACCTGAAAAAAAACAGCAGCAAAAAATAAAAAAGTGTCCGAAGACCTTCAGGGGACACGATACAGGTAAGTCCCTGTTGAAAAAAAGTATTGAAGTAAAGTATTTTCAGGATCTTCAGACTTACCGTCGGGGACAGACCAGCCTCCAGCCAGCGGTCCATCCCGTTCTGGCACCGACTCCCACCCGCAGGAATCTGGGAGCTCGGTGGGCGGGAGTTCAGTTGCGCGACCCGGCCTTCCGCTGATGTCAACGGGCGGTTCCCGGCGCCTCTCCCCTCCCGCCCGCTCCAGGCCACCCCGAAAGTGGCACCGGATGGTTCTTCAGGAGGAATGTCGGCAGGAGTCGCCGGGAGTGGGCGGCAGTCGGTGGCAGAGGGCAGTGAGGTGCTGAAAATCGGCCCCATAGGCTTTCTCCATGACATGTATTCAACTATCATTGTAGCCCATGTATAAGCTGACCTCAGTTGTACACCTTGAGAACATTGACCACAAGGGGGTGAACTTGTGGGAGACACTCCTAACCTGGACTTTCAGGTATAAGAGAGGAAGCTCCACCCACCTTCATCACTTGAGGTCTTGGTAATAAAGGTAACTGGTCATAGAGTGATGTTCTCTCAAGTATGGGCCTCGTGTGCATTTATACTGTATAGTAAGGACATATCATTGGCGACGAGAAACTGGGATTTAAACCACGTGAGCATGGCCACTAGCAGCACAGATGAGAGGTACTGTGTTGGTGATGATTGGGACGACTTTATTGAGAGACTACAGCAAAGTTTTGTCACTAAGGAATGGTTGGGGCAGGATTCGGCCGACAAACGCAGGGCTCATCTCCTGACAGTTGGTGGACCCAGAATGTACTCCCTGATGAAGGACCGTCTAGCGCCAGAGAAGCCAGCGGACAAGACGTTCGGAGAGCTCAGTAAGTTGATCAGGGAACACCTTAAACCGGCGAGCAGCATGCACATGGCGAGACTCCGGTTTTACACGCACCGACAGTGAGAAGAGCAAAGTGTTCCTGACTTCGTGGCAGATCTCCGGCGATTATGTAAGTTCCCAGATGCATGCAGAGCGGAGATGCTGCGGGACTTTTTTATTGAGGGCATCGGGCACGCTGGGGTTTTCAGGAAACTGATTGAGACCAAAGACTTGACCTTGGAAGCGGCGGCTCTGATACCCCAGACATTTATCTCAGGGGAGGAAGAGACCAGAATAATGTATGACAAAAATCTTGGCTCAAATGCGGCAAACGACCAGGGAGTCAACATTGTTATCGCGTCACACAGTTCTCTAGGCAGACAAGGGAAATTGGACATGCCCCAGCATGTAGTCGAACCCAAAGGGGGAATTCAACAAAGACAATGGCTAGCTGAACGGCGATTCATGCCATCGCAATGGACAATGCAGCCAGTAATGGGGCCATCAACACCTGTTAATGGTGTGCTTAAGGGCAGTTAGAGGCAGTCAGAGACGATCGACTGGTAATGGACCTTTTGTTTCCAACAACGGGGCCTCCAGCTCATGTTGGAGGTGTGGAGGCAAACACCCAGCCAGAGCTTGCAGGTATCAGCAATATGCCTGCAGAAACTGAAACATCAGCGGTCACTTGGCGATTATATGCAGGAAGCCTGCAGCCAGGTTGATGTACGAGGAGGACGGGCCCGATGTAAGCCCTACGAGGTCAAATGAATATTGGGGGAAATCGCTGGAAGCTGAAGTTCAGCGAGTTCATGTGGAGCACATATACAGTTCATATACCAGGACGCCACCGATAATGATGAAAGTGCTCCTCAATGGCATCTCAGTATTAATGGAGCTAGACAGGGGGCCAGCCAGTCCCTGATGAGTATCAAACAGTTCGAAAGGTTGTGGGTGTCCAAGGCCAGGAGGCCAAAATTATTGCCCATTGACGCACAGCTATGGACATGTACAAAGGAGATCATTCTGGTGCTAGGTAGCGCCACTCGGTAGTCGTGACCTACAAAGATTCAGAGAACAGGGTGCCACTCTGGATTGTCCCGGGGGACGGTCCCGCACTACTGGGGAGGAGTTGGCTTGCTGTCATGAACTGGAAATGGGGCGATGTCAATGTAATTTCTTCTGTGGAGCGAGTATCGTGCTCACGGGTCCTGGACAAATTTGACTCATTATTTCAACCCGGCATCAGCACTTTCATGGGGACCAAGGTAGTGATTCATATAAACCCGGACGCCAGGCTAGTACACCACAAGGCCAGAGCGGTGCCGTACATGATGCGGGAAAAGATAGAAGGCGAATTGGAACGCCTGCTGAGGGAAGGCATCATCTCGCCAGTCGAATTCAGTGATTGGGCGAGCCCGATTGTGCCGGTGCTCAAGGCAGATGGGTTGGTCAGGATATGTGGCGATTACAAGGCCACCATCAATCGGGTGTCACTCCAAGACCAGTACCCGCTACCGAGAGCGGAGGACCTCTTTGCGACGCTATCCGGTGGCAAACTTTTTTCAAAATTGGACCTGACCTCAGCTTACATGACCCAGGAGCTGGCAAGTGAGTCGAAGAAGCTGACCACCATCACGACACACAAGGGGTTGTTTGAGTATAACAGATGTCCGTTTTGGATTCGTTCGGCCGCCGCGATCTTTCAGTGAAATAGGGAAAGCCTCCTCAAGTCGATTCCAAGGATGGTGGTTTTTCAAGACGACATCTTCATCACGGGTCGCGATACTGAAGAACACCTCCACAACCTGGAGGAGGTGCTACGCAGACTGGACCGGGTAGGGCTGCGACTGAAAAAGGCGAAGTGTGTCTTCTTAGCTCCAGAGGTAGAATTCCTGGGGAGGAGGGTAGCAGCAGACGGGATCAGACCTACTGCGTCCAAAACGGAAGCGATCCAGAGAACACCCAGACCCCGTAACACGACGGAGCTGCATTCTTTCCTGGGGTTCCTGAACTATTTTGGCAACTTTCTTCCCAAATTGAGCACGCAGTTAGAGCTGCTGCGCGTGCTCCTATGCAAAGGTCGTGAATGGGTCTGTGGGGACAGCCAGGAAAGGGCTTTTGATCGAGCACGCAATTTGTTATGCTCCAACAAACTGTTAACGTTATATGACCTGTGTAAGAAACTTGTTTTTATGTGCGATGCGTCGTCCTATGGGGTCGGGTGCGTATTGCAGCATATGAATGTCAATGGTCAGTTACAGCCGGTAGCTTATGCCTCCAGAAGTCTGTTCCAGGCAGAAAGGGGCTATGGGATGGTAGAAAAGGAAGCGCTAGCATGTGTATGTACAGTAAAAAAAATGCACCAGTACCTGTTTGGCAGGAAATTTAAGCTGGAGACAGATCACAAACCCCTAACGTCCCTTTTGGCCGACAACAAGGCCATAAATGCGAATGCATCGGCCCGCATACAGAGGTGGGCATTTACGTTAGCTGCCTATGACTACACAATTCGGCACAGACCGGGCACTGAAAACTGTGCTGATGCACTCAGCAGGCAACTGAGCATGATGCTGAGATGGCCATGGCTGTTGAAGCTTTCGCAAGCGAAGGCTCACCTGTGACAGCCCGTCAGATTAAAGTCTGAACAAATAAAGACCTGCTACTGTCTTTAGTTAAGAAATGTGTCCTGAATGGGGACTGGGCAGCCACGTACGGGGCATGCCCTGAGGAATTTAAACCATTTCATAGGCACAAGGAAGAACTCTTGATTCAGGCCGATTGCCAACTGTGGGGAAACCGAGTAGTCATGCCCCAGATGGACAGAGAGGTGTTTATCAGAGAACTTCACAATGAGCACCCGGGCATTGTCATGATGAAGGCAATTGCCAGGTCACACGTTTGGTGGCCAGGGATAGATGCAGACCTGGAACTTTGTGTTCGCAGGTGCAACACGTGCTCAGTTGGGCAACGCACCCAGGGAAGCCCCCCTTAGCCCCTGGTCCTGGCCCGCCAAGCCATGATCACGTATCCATGTGGACTACAAAGGTCCTTTCATGGGAAAAATGTTTTTGGTTGTAGTAGACGCCTACTCCAAATGGATTGAGTGTGCCATTTTAAATTCAAGCACATCCTCTGCCACGGTAGAAAGTCTATGGGCAATGTTCGCTGCCCATGGTCTACCAAATGTCTTGGTTAGCGACAATGGCCCGTGCTTCACAAGCACTGAATTCCAAGACTTCATGGCAGGCAATGGAATCAACCATGTTAGAACAGCACCGTTCAAGCCGGCCTCAAACGGCCAGGTGGAACGAGCAGTGCAGATAATCAAACAGGGGATGCTCAGAATCCAAGGGGGTTCCCTACAAAGCCGCTTATCACGCCTCCTGTTGGCCAATAGATCCCGACCACACTCGCTCACAGGGGTTCCACCCGCAGAGCTGCTAATGAAATAGATGCTCAAAACCAGGTTATCCCTAATACACTCGACTATGAAAGAAATTGTTGAGAGCAGGCGTCAGTCACAATGTGACTACCATGACAGGAATGCGAGGGCGCGATGTATTGATGTCAATGACCCTGTTTTTTGTCCTTAATTACGCTGCAGGGCCCAAATAGCTTGCAGGCACTGTGATTGCCAAAGAGGGGAATAGGGTTTTGGTAGTTAAACTTACCAATGGACAAATCAGCCGCAAACACGTGGATCAAACTAAAAGGAGGTTCAGCAACCCCATAGAAGAAGCAGAGGAAGAACACGATGTAGAGTTTACTCCACCACAGGTGACTGAACACCGGAACCAATTGGAGGAGAGCCCAGTCACTGTGGGCAATCCAGATAGGCCTGAGGCACCTCAAACAGCAGACACTCAGGCCAGCACCCAACAACTGGAGCCCCAACTCAGGCGCTCTACAAGGGAGCATAAACCACCAGAGAGACTTAACCTGTGATCCCAATAAGACTTTGGGGGGGAGGTGATGTCATGTATTCAACTATCATTGTAACCCATGTGTAAGCTGACCTAAGTTGTACATCTTGAGAACATTGACCACAAGGGGTGAACTTGTGGGAGACACTCCTAACCTGGACTTTCAGGTATAAAAGGGGAAGCTCCACCCACCTTCATCACTTGAGGTCTTGGTAATAAAGTTTACAGGTCACAGAGTGACCTTCTCTCAAGTATGGGCCTCGTGTGCATTTATACTGTATAGTAAGAACATATCACTCTCGCCCACAGAAATGGGTCTATTATTATTTAAAATGTTTCTCAAAGTACTCACTCCCCTCAAGACACTGTTCTCATTTAGGTAAATGGTGAGAGTGTCATTGGGAGAAGGCGAGTGGGATTTATTCCGGTGCTATCAGTCCTCGGTGACACAATTTCACCATTAGTAGGAAAAAGAGGTCATGGCAACCCAAGAGGGTTAAACAATCAATGCAGAGTGTTTGAAACCAAAGACTAGGAGACAACATGAAAACAATCATGGAAACTAAATTGGAAAGAAGGGTGAGTAATGCATGACATCACCACTTGGTATTATTTCCTTGCAAGATACAATGTAAGTGCACTTCTAAAAGTTTATAGACTTTGACCAGAGCTCCTTAAAAACAATGTCATTAATGCTTTGCCCATTATCATCAGACTGTGTATAAGACTGTGTCTGGGGAATTAATGTGACCTCAGCAAGCAATTTGATTGCAATGCTTGGCCATTGTATTGCACTAAATGTTCCGTTAATTGACTTGATTAGGTTGACTCGGTCAACAATTGCTGTGCACCCATTGCAACAGTGCTGGTCTGAAGACATACATGGGTTTGGTCAGAATGCCAGTTATCAAATAGCTTAGGCACAGAGCACTGTTTTATGGTGTCAGCTGTGGTTCAGTGGGCTGCACTTTCGCCGCTGAGTCAGAAGGTTCTTGCTTCAAGTCCCACTCCAGAGACGTGAGTGCAAAATCTAGGCTGACACTCCAGTGCAGTGCTGCGGGAGTGCTGCACTGCCGGAGGTGCCATCTTTCAGATGAGACATTAAACCGAGGCCCCGTTTGCCCTCTCAGGTGACGTAAAAGATCCCATGGCACTATTTCGAAGAAGAGCAGGGGAGTTATCCCCGGCGTCCTGGCCAATATTTATCCCTCAATCAACATCATTAAAATAGATTATCTGGTCATTATCACATTGCAATTTGTGGGAGTTTGTTGTGCGCAAATTAGCTGCTGTGTTTCCCACACTACAACAGTGACTACACTCCAACGGTACTTCATTGCCTGTAAAGCACTTTGAGACATCCGGTGGTCGTGAAAGGTGCTATATAATGCAAGTCTTTCTTTCTTTCTCTCAGGTGGATGTAAAGAGATCCCATGGCATTATTTCAAAGAAGCAGGGCAGTTATCTCTGGTGTCCTAGCCAATATTTGCTCCAATATCACTAAAAAACAGATAATCTGGTCATTATCACATTGCTGTGTGTGGGAGCTTGCACTGTGCAAATTGGCTGCCAGTTCTCTGCATTACAACAGTGACTCCATCATCATAGGCAGTCCCTCGAAATGAGGATGACTTGCTTCCACATTGAAAAGGGAGGTGTTTCAATGAACGACCGAATATTCCATTTCTGAAACTATATCTTGAAGGGTGGAAGATGCCTGTGCGTGAATTTTTTAAAAGTGTGGTGACCGTTGCACACCAGCCACCACACGGGCTTGACAGAGCTAGGTCTTGGTCCAGTGGCAAAGGTTAACCAGGACGACTGGAGACCAGCTCCATTGCACGGACCTAGTGCGCACACATATCGCAGTGTGGACTGGTCCGTGCTGCCCCATGGGCCCTCGGCTCTTCTGAGCCCCGAACTCACGCCTCTCCTGGGCCCCGATCACATCCCTCTACGAGCTCTTGCCACTCCTTCGCCCCGACCTCGCCGCTCCTGCTGTGCCTGCCCACACTGCAGTCAGGCATCACCTTCCTGCAGCAGCACGTGCTGCTCCTTTAAGTGGCATGCCACCGTACGTTGCTCCCTCTACTGGTCTTGCAGGTCGGGACCGCGCTGATTTCCAGGCTGGACCGCCGCACGCTGGAAAGGAGAAGGCCATACGGCCCCTTGAGCCTGCTGCGCCATCTAATACGATCATGGCTGATCTGATCATGGACTCAGGTCCACTTCCCTGCCCGTTCCCCATAACCCCTTATTCTCCTCTCGGTTAAGAAACAGTGACTACACTTCAAATAGTACTTCATTGGTTGTAAAGCCCTTTGGGATGCCTTGTGAAAGGCATTTTTAAATGTCTCTTATGTCTTCTTCTTCGAGTCATCTGCTGTCATTCTGAGCTGAACTTAACTTCAGGGCAATTCTTCTCATGGATGGCGATTCAGTTAAACTATTCAAGAAGAGATTTCTTACTGAACAGGAAAGAGAGAGAAAGTGCCAGAGATGCAGGGAGGGATAACTAGGGCTGTGCAGCTCCCCGCTAAACGTTCACTGGTGCAGTCAGTTGGATGGGCCAAGTAGTCTTTCTTTGTTCTTATCTGCTGCTTTTACAAAACAAGGTTAATGGGCTAGAACCTCCACTTTTGTGCTTATCGCCCAAAAATGGGCGTTATTTCCAGTGTGGGCGGTAAAAAAGGGTTTCAGATCACTGGCTTCTCACCCATTCTCAAAGCACTTAGTCTCCATTTTTAAAAATGGGCATTACCACGAGCGATATGAAATGGGCGGTAGCGTTAAATTTTTTTTACCTTCTGCCGCAAAGTGTGGTCATCCTGAGCAACAGCATGGCAACGCTCGATTCCCGCAATTCAGGAGGTCAAGGGTCATCATGACATGCGCAGAAGAGGAGACAGAGAGAGAGGGAGCACAGAGGGACTGAAGGCGTGGCTGGGTGTGGTGTGGCTGCTTTGGGAGGAAGGAGGGAGACTTTAGATCTTCATGGCAAGGAAGCAAACAAAAATTAGCTGTTACCAGCCACATATTTGACTGAATTTGGCCTATAATGGAGGGAGAGAGGAGGAAGCATCACAGCACGCTGTGGAGACTGACGCTGGAGAGAGCAGTAAGGTGGGAGAGGAGCACATTGAAGTTCGCAAAAGAGCCAGGAGATTCTCGGATGAGGCAAATGCCTCCCTCCTGCAGGAGGTCGAGTCACGCTGGGGTGATTTGACACAGGGAGGGCGTGGGAAGCCTACCCCAAAGGCATACCAGAAGATATGGACCGAGATAGCAGAGGTGGTCTCGTCGGCGACCAACGAGGTGTGTGAGGGTAACCAATGCCGCAAACGATGGAACGACCTTGTGGGATCCGCAAGTAAGTATGACATTGATTTACATGTACCTATGTATTTATATAATTTGATTTGTAACAGTTATGAGTAACTATCATCAGATGTGAGGTCTTTCACTTTTACCGGGAATGCTTGACTCAAAGCCTGCAGTCATGGTGTACGTCTTTAGGTAAAGAATGATCATTTTCTCAATAATCATGACTCCATCTGTCGGTTATGTGCTGTATCAGTCTCTGTGACAATACCGAGCAATGATATAACGGAATGATCTCATGCCATGTCGTCCTATCATCTTTTACAGAAGACGCTATTGACAATAAAGTACGTGCAGAGGGAACGGGTGGTGGGGCCACCAGTCACCAGCGACATCATTGACATGGAGGGTTGGGTGCTCGCACTCGTGGGGATGAGCCCCCGGACAGGCACGGATGCATCTGCAGACCCTGAAATGATGCCACATGAGTAAAGCTTACACAATTGCGTGATGTGAAGTCAATAGATGCCACACCCACTCATAGAAACATAGAAAGATAGAAAATAGGTGCAGGAGTAGGCCATTCAGCCCTTCGAGCCTGCACAACCATTCAATATGATCATGGCTGATCATGCAACTTCAGTACCCCATTCCTGCTTTCTCTTCATACCCCTTGATCCCTTTAGTTGTAAGGGTCACATCGAACTCCCCTTTGAATATATCGAACGATCTGGCTTCAACAACTTTCTGTGGCAGAGAATTCCACAGGTTCACAATTCTCTGAGCGAAGAAGTTTCTCCTCATCTCGGTCCTAAATTGCTTACCCCTTATCCTTAGACTGTGACCCCTGATTTTGGACTTCCCCAACATCGGGAACATTCTTCCTGCATCTAACCTGTCCAATCCCATCAGAATTTTAGATGTTTCTATGAGATCCCCTCTCATTCTTCAAAATTTCAGTGAATATAAACCTAGTCGATCCAATCTTTCTTCATATGTCAGTCCTGCCATCCCGGGAATCAGTCTGGTGAACCATCGCTGCACTCCCTCAATAGCAAGAATGTCCTTCCTCAGATTAGGAGACCAAAACTGTACACAATATTCAAGGTGTGGCCTCACTAAGACCCTGTACAGCGGCAGTAAGACCTCCCTGCTCCTATACTCAAATCCCCTCATTATGGAGGCCAACATGCCATCTGCCCTTCTTCACCGCCTGCTGTACCTGTATGCCAACTTTCAATGACTTATGTACCATGACACCCAGGTCTCGTTGCACCTCCCCTTTTCCTAATCAGTCACCATTCAGATAATATTCTGCCCTCCTGTTTTTGCCACCAAGTGGATAACCTCACATTTATCGATATTATACCGCATCTGCCATGCATTTGCCCACTCACCTAACCTGTCCAAGTCACCCTGCAGCCTCTTAGCATCCTCCTCACAGCTCACACTGCCACCCAACTTTGTGTCATCTGTAAACTTGGAGATATTACTTTCAATTCCTTCATCTAAA
Source organism: Pristiophorus japonicus (assembly GCF_044704955.1). Lineage (NCBI taxonomy): Eukaryota > Metazoa > Chordata > Chondrichthyes > Pristiophoridae > Pristiophorus > Pristiophorus japonicus. Next base: position 292,650,647 of record NC_091980.1, on the reverse strand, counting down.
TCATCAATATATATTGTAAATATCCGAACAATCAGATATGATAGATGATTTCTAAAATTGTCATAGAAATAATGATGGCCTAATGAAAATCATTGCAATGCAAATGTGTTGATGGCCATGAAATGTGATGTCTGCGATGAATTTGAGCGCGGTAAATCAAAGAAATGGCGGACCAATTGAACAAGTACTTCGGTTCGGTATTCACTAAGGAGGACATAAACAACCTTCCGGATATAAAAGGGGTCAGAGGGTCTAGTAAGAAGGAGGAACTGAGGGAAATCCTTGTTCGTCGGGAAATTGTGTTGGGGAAATTGATGGGATTGAAGGCCGATAAATCCCCAGGGCCTGATGGTCTGCATCCCAGAGTACTTAAGGAGGTGGCCTTGGAAATAGCGGATGCATTGAGAGTCATTTTCCAACATTCCATAGACTCTGGATCAGTTCCTATGGAGTGGAGGGTAGCCAATGTAACCCCACTTTTTAAAAAAGGAGGGAGAGAGAAAACAGGGAATTATAGCCTGACATCGGTAGTGGGTAAAATGATGGAATCAATTATTAAGGATGTCATAGCAGCGCATTTGGAAAGAGGTGACATGATAGGTCCAAGTCGGCATGGATTTGTGAAAGGGAAATCACGCTTGACAAATCTTCTGGAATTTTTTGAGGATGTTTCCAGTAAAGTGGACAAGGGAGAACCAGTTGATGTGGTATATTTGGACTTTCAGAAGGCTTTCGACAAGGTCCCACACAAGAGATTAATGTGCAAAGTTAAAGCACATGGGATTGGGGGGTAGTGTGCTGACGTGGATTGAGAACTGGTTGTCAGACAGGAAGCAAAGAGTAGGAGTAAATGGGTACTTTACAGAATGGCAGGCAGTGACTAGTGGGGTACTGCAAGGTTCTGTGCTGGGGCCCCAGCTGTTTACATTGTACATTAATGATTTAGACAAGGGGATTAGATGTAGTGTCTCCAAATTTGCGGATGACACTAAGTTTAAAATTCTGACGGGTTTAGACTGGTTAGATGCAGGAAGAATGTTCCCAATGTTGGGGAAGTCCAGAACCAGGGGTCACAGTCTAAGGATAAGGGGTAAGCCATTTAGGACTGAGATGAAGAGAAACTTCTTCACCCAGAGAGTGGTGAACCTGTGGAATTCTCTACCACAGGAAGTTATTGAGGCCAATTCACTAAATATATTCAAAAAGGAGTTAGATGTAGTCCTTACTACTCGGAGGATCAAGGGGTATGGCAAGAAAGCAGGAATGGGGTACTGAAGTTGCATGTTCAGCCATGAACTCATTGAATGGTGGTGCAGGCTCGAAGGGCCGAATGGCCTACTCCTGCACCTATTTTCTATGTTTCTATGTTTCTATCCAAGCTAATGTCTTTCCTTACAATTGCATTCATTTCCTCTCTAACCAGCAACGCCACCCCGCCTCCTTTTCCTTTCTGTCTATCCTTCCTAAATGTTGAATACCCTTGGATGTTGAGTTCCCAGACTTGGTCACCCTGGAGCCATGTCTCCTTAATGCCAACCACATCGCATGTGTTAACTGATATCTGCACAGTTAATTCGTCCACCTTATTCCGAATACTCCTTGCATTGAGGCACAGAGCCTTCAGGCTTGCCTTTTTAACACACTTTGACCCTTTAGAATTTTGCTGTAAAGTGGCCCTTTTTATTTTTTGCCTTGGGTTTCTCTGCCCTCCACTTTTCCTCTTCTCCTTTCTGTCTTTTGCTTCTGTCTCCATTTTGTTTCCCTCTGTTTCCCTGCATTGGTTCCCATCCCCCTGCCATATTAGTTTAACTCCTCCCCAACAGCACTAGCAAACACTCCCCCAAGGACATTGGTTTCGGTCCTGCCCAGGTGCAGACCGTCCGGTTTGTACTGGTCCCACCTCCCCCAGAACCGGTTCCAATGTCCCAGGAATTTGAATCCCTCCCTGCTGCACTACTGCTCAAGCCACGTATTCATCTGAGCTATCCTGCGATTCCTACTCTGACTAGCACGTGGCACTGGTAGCAATCCTGAGATTAATACTTTTGAGGTCCTACTTTTTAATTTAACTGCTAGCTCCCTAAATTCCTCTCGTAGGACCTCATCCCGTTTTTTACCTATACCGTTGGTACCTATATGCACCACGACAACTAGCTGTTCACCCTTCCTTTTTAGAATGTCCTGCACCCGTTCCGAGACATCCTTGACCCTTGCACCAGGGAGGAAACATACCATCCTGGAGTCTCGGTTGCGGCCGCAGAAATGCCTATCTATTCCCCTTACAATCGAATCCCCTATCACTCTTGCTCTCCCACTCTTTTTCCTGCCCTCCTGTGCAGCAGAGCCTGGCACGGTGCCATGAACCTGGCTGCTGCTGCTCTCCCCTGATGAGTCATCCCCCTCAACAGTACCCAAAGCGGTGTATCTGTTTTGCAGGAGGATGACCGCAGGGGACCCCTGCACTACCTTCCTTGCACTGCTCTTCCTGTTGGTCTTCCATTCCCTATCTGGCTGTTTACCCTTTACCTGCAGGAAGACCAACTCACTAAATGTGCTATTCACATCATTCCCAGCATCCCTGATTCACCACATAGTACAGAAGGAGCATAACACGTGTCCGAGCTGTCCTGCCATGACTTCGCCCCTCAATTAACTTAATTTGGCAACCACAATGCTAAAGGTTACTTACTGAAATAGAAAGGAAATAGAAAAGCTACTTACCAATCACCAGCCAATCACTTACCCCTTTGGCTGTGACATCACCTTTCGATGTCTTTCTACTTCTTTTTTGCCTTCTGTCCATGCTGCAGCTGCTCAAGTACGCCTTTATAGGCCTCTCGACTCTCTGCCGCCAGAACTCCTGCCTCACCGACCCCCCCGGTCTCACTGGCCTTTATAGGCCTCTCGACTCTCTGCCACTGGAACTCCTGCCTCGCCGATTCCCCGGTCTCACTGGCCTTTATAGGCGTCTCGACTCTCTGCCGCTGGAACTCCCCAGTCTCACTAGCCTAACAACCTAATTTTTTTTTTTCAGCTCAGCCAGCAGCACATCCCAAGGCAAGACCACAGAGGCCAGAAGGTGGGGGCGCGGGGTCCAACTCTCCGGATGATCCAACATCTGGTACTGAGGAGCTCCGATTCTCGCCCGTCAATCCGCTGGGTCTGTTCTCCACGGATGAGAGTGCGGACTTCGCGGAACCTGCATCGTCAAGTTCCAGAAGCCATTGCACCCCAAGGCCATCTAGTGGTCCTCCGGTCATTCCTGCCTTCATTCTGGAGGTACCGGCCCCAAGCACCTTGCCACAGGGCATCCCATTTGTCCCCAGGATAGAGCCGACAGGTCTGTTCCACGAGTTCCACATGACAGCGAAGAGATGGTACAGTTGTCCAGGAGGACTATAGACATTGGTGACCAGCTCATCGACAGTTGGCCACCATGACCGAGTACATTCCGCGGTTGGCGGAGTCCCTGGATGCGATACCCAGGAACACTGCTGGCACAGGCCTCCCAGTGATCCCCGAGCGCGGCACTCCACCCCTAGGTTCCGCCCCACCACTGCGAATGACAGATGAGAGCAAGGACCAAGATCCTGCTTCTGCATCAGAGAATGTTGCTCCCTTAGCATCCCCCACTCCCGTACCTGTGCAACCACCGCCTCTGCCTTCATCCCCCACAATGAGGCACCGCCTGAGGAGCTCCTCAGCCAGGCGCCCTGGAGTGATGAGGGGATGGGGTAGAGGTGGGGAGAAGAAGGGGAGGGGGCAATGAAAGTGAGGTGCATGTCCGCAGTTGATGGCTGCGTTATATCTCCATCTGAGTGTATGCAATTTGTTGTAATGTATGGGGGCTGGGGACCAAACTCCTTCTTTGACTTTGTATTCTGTGTTGCTGGACATGTTGAACATTTGATTGATGTCAATGGTGGAAAAAGTGGGGTGTGGGCGGGGGTTGGGTGTTATTGGCTGTGATACTTACGATTTCAGACCAATGTTAGTATAAACGTTTTTTTATTGAACATAATCTTGTTGCGCATTGTCTCAGATAGTTGCACCGTTACACACTGGTCATTCTTTAACATGAAAGGCTTAAATACAACTTAACTTCAATCAACATAAACTTTAACTGGCACCAAGATGATGGGCACCATTGATGTCTGAGCTGCACACACACAGCAGTGAGTCAGCATTGTCACTCACATCAATGCTCTTTCAGGCAAATCGTTCAGATATCAGCTCCTCACTTAAGAGTCTTGCAACTATGTAGCCACCACAGGCCCTTTCCTGTGGTCTGGAGGGGGTCGTGGGCATGGTTGGATAGCCAGCCTGATTGTCTGGCCCTAGGTCAGTGTCCAGCCCCTCTTCCTCTCTCTCCTGAGGTGGAGCATCAGTGCCTTCTGGCAATTCTTGGCCCCTCCTGATAGCCAGGTTGTGCAGCATCGAGCACACGACCATGAATTTACCTACTTGCTCAGGGTTGTATTGTAGCTCCCCTCCTGAGTGGTCAAGACATCTGAAGCGCTGCTTAAGCACAGTTATTGTTTGGTGGCCCCATTGCATTGAAAGTATAATAGGAATTGATCAGAAGCAATGATTTCCTCACTAAATTACACCTGGAGTAAAGCCCCAATAGTCTAGTGTCTGAAAATATGTCTGTTGAGATGTTCATTTCACCTGAGAAGAATTCCAGTCAATGCAAACTCTCCTGAAGTTGAGGCAGCCTTTTGAATGAAGCGACCTGCGATTTTGAAAATGCTAGCCATACCGCTGGCGTTTGTTCAGAACAGTTCCACTTTTTGTGGGTGGTTTTTTGGGCGAGCGATACTGTGGGCGATATGTGTGCGAGGTGGGAAAAGTGACGGTGGGCGATCTCCTGGGCGTTAGTTTCACCAAATGTGCTCTTTACGACGAAAACGTGGGCGGGCGGTATTATTGAATTTCGGCGTTAATTCCGTGCAGAAAGTAACGCTGGCCGATATTATGGGCGTTGATTTCGCCCACTCTGATGATTCTGACCAAAAAAAGTGGGCAGGCGGTAATATTTTTTCCCGGCGTTAAGCACATGGGGAAAGTAACGCTCGGCGATAAGTTTTCTAAAGATGCCCGTCAGTTTCCATTTTGTGCCAAAATGGGAGATATATGGGCATTAAATGTCATTTCAGCAGTAAAATGGGTGTTAAGTGGGCATTGCAAAAAAAGTGGAGATTCTAGCCCAATTTTTTACAGTTCTTCAGTGAAGGGAAGGTTCTCCGTGTATCGCTAGAGCTGGATTATCTCCCCATTCATAGCTAATGGCAGTAAAATGAGGCAGTAAAAAGAATATACTAGCTAGACACTTCTGCTCAAATCTATTACAGGGTAACCTAAGAAATACCAGCCAATCCAAGCTCTGGATCAGAGGGCACAGTCCCTTACTATGGGACAGCACATAGCGACATTCCCTCATTCTAACCACGACAGTTCACTCCAATGGAAAAGACAAGTGGAGTGCTGGGTTACTTTGCCAAACACAGCTAAAGCAGGCCAGAGAGAAAAATAGAGGTGAAAAGGTGATGGTGAAGGCGAAAAGAAAATTGTGAATGATGATAAATTCAAGATAAAAACAGAAAACACTAAAATGTGCAGCAAATCAGTCAAGATCAGAAAGCAAAGATAGATCAGAAAGCAGAAGATAAAGGTACGCGGGCAGAAGATAAAGGTACGCGGAGTCAGAGGAAATGTATTAGCATGGATAGAGAATTGGCTGGCTAACAGAAAGCAGAGAGTCGGGATAAATGGGTCCTTTTCGGGTTGGAAATCGGTGGTTAGTGGTGTGCCACAGGGATCGGTGCTGGGACCACAACTGTTTACAATATACATAGATGACCTGGAAGAGGGGACAGAGTGTAGTGTAACAAAATTTGCAGATGACACAAAGATTAGTGGGAAAGCGGGTTGTGTAGAGGACACAGTAAGGCTGCAAAGAGATTTAGATAGGTTAAGCGAATGGGCTAAGGTTTGGCAGATGGAATACAATGTCGGAAAGTGTGAGGTCATCCACCTTGGAAAAAAAAACAATAAAAGGGAATATTATTTGAATGGGGAGAAATTACAACATGCTGCGGTGCAGAGGGGCCTGGGGGTCCTTGTGCATGAATCCCAAAAAGTTAGTTTGCAGGTGCAGCAGGTAATCAGGAAGGCGAATGGAATGTTGGCCTTCATTGCGAGAGGGATGGAGTATAAAAGCAGGGAGGTCCTGCTGCAACTGTATAGGGTATTGGTGAGGCCGCACCTGGAGTACTGCGTGCAGTTTTGGTCACCTTACTTAAGGAAGGATATACTAGCTTTGGAGGGGGTACAGAGACGATTCACTAGGCTGATTCCGGAGATGAGGGGGTTACCTTATGATGATAGATTGAGTAAACTGGGTCTTTACTCGTTGGAGTTCAGAAGGAGGAGGGGTGATCTTATAGAAACATTTTAAATAATGAAAGGGATAGACAAGATAGAGGCAGAGAGGTTGTTTCCACTGGTCGGGGAGACTAGAACTAGGGGGCACAGCCTCAAAATACGGGGGAGCCAATTTAAAACTGAGTTGAGAAGGAATTTCTTCTCCCAGATGGTTGTGAATCTGTGGAATTCTCTGCCCAAGGAAGCAGTTGAGGCTAGCTCATTGAATGTATTCAAATCAAAGATAGATAGATTTTTAACCAATAAGGGAATTAAGGGTTACGGGGAGCGGGCGGGTAAGTGGAGCTGAGTCCACGGCCAGATCAGCCATGATCTTGTTGAATGGCGGAGCAGGCTCGAGGGGCTAGATGGCCTACTCCTGTTCCTAATTCTTATGTTCTTATGTTATGTAGATCGACATTTCAAGTGGAACTCTTCAAACAAGGCCAGTTGATAGCATTCTCGCCAGACATTTGAGACCCAAGTTCTACTCCGGGATTTGACAAAATAACCTAGACTGAAGAACACTGCAGCACTGAGAGAGTGCTGCACCATCTGAGGTGCAGCCCTTTGAATTATACATGAAGTCAAGACTCCACCTACCTCTTTGGCTAGGCTTGAGAACAGTGATCAATGAAGAGAAAGGAATTTCCCTGGACCCCTGGCCAACACTCATCCTTCAACTAACACCATTAATAACAGATTAACTGGTCATTTGCCTCATTGCTGTTTATGAAGTCTTGCCTACATTACACTTCACAGTAAGCCATTGCAATTGCATAGAATCATAGAATCATAGAAAAATTACAACACAGGAGGCCATTCGGCCCATCGTGTCCGTGCCGGTGCACTTGAGGGATAGAATTGAAAAGTAGAGATGTTATGCTAAACTTGTATCGAAACTTGGTTAGACCACACTTGAAGTACTGTGTACAATTCTGGTCGCCATATTATAAAAATAATAGAATCACTACAGAGGGTGCTGAAAAGATTACGAAAATGATACCAGAAATGCGAGGGTATACCCATCGGAAAGGATGAACAGGTTGGGTCTCTTTTCTCTTGAAAAGAGAAGGCTGATGGGGTGGGGTACTGAAGTTGCATGATCAGCCATGATCATATTGAATGGTGGTGCAGGCTTGAAGGGCCGAATGGCCTGCTCCTGCACCTATTTTCTATGTTTCAATGTGACATAATAGAGGTCTTTCAAATTTTGAAAAGTTTTGATAGAATAGATACAGAGAGAGTGTTTCCACTTGTGGGGAAGAGCATAACTAGAGGCCATCAATATAAGATCGTCACCAAGAAATCCAATAGGGAATTCAGAAGAAACTTCTTTACCCAAAGAGTGGTGAGAATGTGGAATTTGTTACCGCAGAGAGTGGTTGAAGCGAATAGTATGGATGCATTTCAGGGGAGGCTTTACAAGCATATAAGGGAGAGGGGAATAGAGGGTTATACTGATCGAGTTAGATGAGGAAAGACGGGAGGAGGCTCGAGTGGAACATAAGCGTCAGCATGATTGGACCAAATGGACAGTTTCTGTGCCGTGTATCCTATGTAATCCTATGTAAAGTGAAGCATTTTGAGGATTTACAAGATTTGTGATCGATATGTATGGATGTTTTTCTTTCTTTATCCTTCAGAAAAATAAAGTTTGATCACTTGCTCTATACTGTAACTATTGCTTGCTCTCATACAGGTTAAAGGCTGATGTAAACTGGGTAATGTTGGATAAGCAGGAACTGGAGGTTTACAGTAATAATGTGTATCAAGGTGTATAGAATATTGGGAAGGGAGGAGCTGTGGTTCAGTGGTCTAGAAATTTGAGCGCGCCCATTTTTGGGCATGTGCGTGGAGTTGGGTGGGGGGTGGGAGGGCGCGGGGAACAATCCCTTCATCTGAATGGTGAGGTCCGAGGCGCCCCTGATAATTGGGCATTGAACCTCATTTCCATGGAGTCGGCAAGCTGTGAACAACAGGAAAGTGAGCAAAAGAGTGAGAAAAAGAAAAGAAATGAAAGAAAATGTGGAGTGGAAGGCAGAGAAAGTTCAGAGAGAGAGAGAGAGAGAGAGAAAGTGATGAGTGAGAGAGGGAGAGGAAGCCAGAATGCATACCAGTGAGCTGGAATCATCACATTAGTCACAAATACAACACAGATTTGATTAAAAAAAAGAAGGCTTTTAAAAAAACGAATGTGTACATAAGCTCACAAAAGCGTGGATGTCACCGGTCCAGGTGTTGCAGATGTTAATCACTTTACCATCCGACAAAATGCCCCTAAAAATTTAGGATGCTTAAGAGAATTAAGAAACATTTCCGTCCAAAACACAAGTCTCGCTCTTAAACAGCGGCTGTGCCTCCACGTCTGTCTGTCTGTCTGTTTGTTTGCATGTTGCCAGGGTTCTTGCTTGGAAAGGGGGTTGTTTTGTACCAGATGGATGTCTCCGCTGGAACAAAACAACATTTTTCATTTATTGTTTGTTTTTTTGATCTTATCTATGTCATTTAAAAATATATAAAATCTTATTTTGTTTCCTATGATACGATTGTTTTTTCAGGGCGAATGTGGAGGGGCAGAAAGTTAGCACAATTCCATTTCTCCCTCGATATCAAGGAGCTGCGACATTGGGCAACTTCTCCACTTACAATCAGAATCAGCACCAGCATCAAAACCATCGGCATCTGCTCACCAACACCACCACCACAGCCAGCACCAGGATTAACCCCACCAATATTTACCCAGCAACACCATTGCAACTATTGTGTTCCTAACACAAATGAGACTGCACACAGGGTGGTTAAAGTAACAGTGACCTCAGTCTTTATTAAGACACTCCAGAGTGAGGAACAGGCCTTAGGGGCCGGCTTATATATAGTGCTCCCAAGGGATGCTGGGATCCCTTGGGACTTCAGGGGATGAGCTCCCTGGTGGCGGAACATGGGAGGGCATGCTTTTCAGATACACAACATCACTCCGCCTGCAAAGTCAAAGTGAAAACTATTTACAAGGTGGGGCGGTCGGGAGCCTTTCTTTCCCTGGTGGACCACCTCGGTACAAATGTCTGTTCTGGTGTGTTGGCTGTGCCCTCGCTGGGCTGGCATGTTGTTAGCCCTGCAGGGCTGCTGGGTGAGTCTGGCCTTGCTGGGCTGTTGGGCGTGATGGGTTCAATTTCCTGGTCCGGGGTGGTGTCGTTGATCCTTTGGGTGTGTGTTGTGGGCTCGAAAAAGGTGGTGTCTGCTGTGGGTTGTTCAGGGCAGTCTGTGAACCGCAGCCTCGTTTGGTCCAGGTGCTTTCTGCAAATTTGTCCATTGTCTAGTTTGACTACAAACACCCTACTCCCTTCTTTAGCTATCACCATGCCCGCGATCCACTTGGGACCATGTCCATAGTACACAGGGTCATTCGGATTAATTTCCCGTGACACAGTGGCGCGACCATCGTTTACATTTTGTTGCTGCTGCCTGCTCTCTACCTGATCATGCAGGTTGGGGTGAACCAGCGAGAGTCTGGTTTTAAGTGTCCTTTTCATGAGTAGCTAAGCCGGGGGCACCCCTGTGAGCGAGTGGGGTCTCGTGCGGTGGTTGAGCAGTACTCGGGACAGGCGGGTTTGGAGTGAGTCTTCTGTGACTTGTTTAAGGTTCTGTTTGATGGTTTGTACAGCCTGCTCTGCTTGCCCATTGGAGGCTGGATTAAATGGGGCCAAAGTGACATGTTTGATCCCATTGCAGGTCATGAATTCTTTAAATTCGGCACTGGTGAAACATGGCTCGTTGTCACTGACCAGTATGTCAGGCAGGCCGTGGGTGGCAAACATGACCCTCAGGCTTTCAATGGTGGCGGTGGCGGTGCTTCCTGACATTATTTCACTTTAAATCCATTTTGAAAAAGCATCCACCACCACCAGGAACATTTTACCGAGAAACGGGCCCGCATAGAAACATAGAAACATAGAAAGTAGGTGCAGGAGTAGGACATTCGGCCCTTCAAGCCTGCACCACCATTCAACATGATCATGGCTGATCATTTGCCTCAGTAGCCCTTTCCCGCTTTCTCTCCATACTCCTTGATCCCTTTAGCCGTAAGGGCCACGTCTAACTCCCTCTTGAATATATCCAATGAACTGGCATCAACAACTCTCTGCGGCAGGGAATTCCACAGGTTAACAACTCTCTGAGTGAAGAAGTTTCTCCTCATCTCCGTCCTAAATGGCCTAACCCTTATCCTAAGACTATGTCCCCTGGTTCTGGACTTCCCCAACATCGGGACCATTCATCCCGCATCTAACCTGTCCCGTCCCGTCAGGATTTTATTCGTTTCTATGAGATCCCCTCTCATCCTTCTAAACTCCAGTGTATAAAGGCCCAGTTGATCCAGTCTCTCATATGTCCGTCCAACCACCCCTGGAATCAGTCTGGTGAACCTTTGCTGCACTCCCTCAAAAGCAAGAACGTCCTTCCTCAGAGTAGGAGACCAAAACTGAACACAATATTCCAGGTGAGGCCTCACCAAGGCCCTGTACAATTGCAGTAAGACCTCCCTGCTCCTATACTCAAATCCTCTAGCTATGAAGGCCAACATGCCATTTGCCTTCTTAACCGCCTGCTGTACCTGCATGCCAACTTTCAATGACTGATGAACCACGACACCCAGGTCTCGTTGCACCTCCCCTTTCCCTAATCTGCCGCCATTCAGATAATATTCTGCCTTCGTGTTTTTGCCACCAAAGTGGATAACCTCACATTTATCCACATTATACTGCATCTGCCATGCATTTGCCCACTCACCTCACCTGTCCAAATCACCCTGCAGCCTCTTAGCATCCTCCTGGCAGCTCACACCACCACCCAGTTTAGTGTCATTTGCAAACCTGGAGATATTACACTCAATTCCTTCATCCAAATCATTAATGTATATTGTGAAGAGCTGGGGTCCCAGCACTGAGCCCTGGGGTACTCCACTAGTCACTGCCTCCCATTCCGAAAAAGACCCGTTTATACCGACTCTCTGCTTTCTGCCTGCCAACCAATTCTCTATCCACGCTAGTATGTTACCTCCAATACCATGTGCCTTGATCTTGTACACCAAACTCTTATGTGGACCTTGTCAAAGGCCTTTTGAAAGTCCAAATACACCACATCCACTGGTTCTCCCTTGTCCACACTACGAGTTACATCCTCAAAAAATTCTAGAAGATTGGTCAAGCATGATTTCCCCTCAAAAATCCATGCTGACTTAGACCGATCCTGTCACTGCTTTCCAAATGCGCTGCTATTTCATCCTTAATAATAGATTCCAACATTTTCCCCACTACTGATATCAGGCTAACCGGTTGATAATTACCTGTTTTCTCTCTCCCTCCTTTTTAAAAAAGTGGTGTTACATTAGCTATCCTCCAGTCCATAGGAACTGATCCAGAGTCGATAGACTGTTGGAAAATGATTACCAATGCATCCACTATTTCTAGGGCCACCTCCTTAAGTACTCTGGGATGCAGACAATCAGGCTCCAAGGATTTATCGGCCTTCAATCCCATCAATTTCCCCAACACAATTTCCCGCCTAATAAGGATATCCTTCAGTTCCTCCTTCTCACGAGACCCTCGGTCCCCTAGTACATCCGGAAGGTCATTTGTGTCTTCCTAGCCGACATGGATCCTTGACCATGGTCTGGAGGTCCAGGACCACAAACTTAGTGGTGCCTCTCTGGGCGCGTTGCTCAACTGAGCACATACGCTGCATTGCTGTACACAGGTCTCTAAGTCAGAGTCGATACCGGGCCACCACACTTGGGATCTGGCTATCGCTTTCATCATTACTATACCTGGGTGTGTGCTGTGGAGATCCGAGATGAACGTCTCCCTGCCCTGTTTTGGTAGCACTACGCGGTTACCCTACAACAGGCAGTCTGCCTGAATGGACAGCTCGTCCTTTCGCCGCTGGAACGGCTTGATTGGCTCTTGCATTTCAACGGGGATGCTGGCCCAGCTCCCATGCAGTACACAGTTTTTTACTAGGGACAGCAGAGGATCTTGGCTGGTCCAAGTCCTAATCTGGCGGGCCGTGACAGGTGATTTATCATTTTCAAATGCTTCCATGACCATCAACAAGTCTGCGGGCTGTGCCACCATCAACAAGTGTGCAGGCTGTGCCATTTCCACCCTCATGGTGGGCAATGGTAGCAGACTGAGAGCATCCGCACAGTTCTCGGTGCCTGGCCTGTGACGGATGGTTGAGTTATACGCTGATAGCGCGAGTGCCCACCTATGTATGCGGGCTGAGGCATTAGTATTTATCCCCTTGTTTTCAGCGAACAGGGATGTGAGGGGCTTGTGATCGGTTTCCAGCTCAAATCTGAGGCCAAACAGGTACTGATGCATTTTCTTTACCCCAAACACACACGCTAATGCCTCTTTCTCAATCATGCTGTAGGCTCTCTCAGCCTTAGACAAGCTCCTGGAGGCATAGGTGACAGGTTGCAACTTTCCCGCAATGTTAGCTTGTTGTAATACGCACTCGACTCCTTACGATGACGCGTCACATGCTAGCACAAGTCTTTTACACGGCTTATACAATACAAGCAGCTTGTTGGAGCATAAAATGTTTCTGGCTTTCTCAAAAGCAATTACTTGTTTTTTTCCCCATACCCAGTTCTCACCTTTGCGCAATAACACATGTAGGGGCTCTAAAAGGGTGCTTAACCCCGGTAGGAAGTTACCAAAATAGTTGAGGAGTCCCAGGAACGACCGCAGCTCCATGACGTTCTGTGGCCTGGGCCCGTTCCTGATAGCCTCTGTCTTGGCGTCTGTGGGCCGAATGCCATCCACCGCGATCTTTCTCCCCAAAAACTCCACTTCTGTTGCCATGAAGACGCATTTCGACCTCTTCAGCCACAGCCCTACGCGATCCAGTCGCTGGAGGACCTCCTCCAGGTTTTGTAGGTGCTCAGCGGTGTCCCGACCCATGACCAATATGTCATCCTGAAAGACCACCGTGTGTGGTACCGACTTGAGTAGGCTCTCCATGTTTCTCTGGAAGATCGCTGCAGCTGACCGAATTCCAAACGGGCATCTGTTGTAGATGAACAGTCCCTTGTGCGTGTTGATGCAGGTGAGGCCCTTCGAAGACTCCTCCAGCTTCTGCGTCATGTAGGCCGAAGTCAGGTTGAGCTAGGTGAATGTCTTGCCTCCTGCCAGCGTCGCAAATCGCTCATTTGCCTTAGGAAGCGGGTATTGGTCCTGTAGCGAGAAACGATTAATAGTTACTTTATAATCGCCGCAAATCCTGACCATGCCATCACTTTTGAGTACTGGAACAATCTGGCTGGCCCACTCGCTGAATTCCACTGGGGAGATGATGCCCTCGCGTTGCAGCCTGTCCAGCTTGATTTCCACTCGCTCCCTCATCATGTGAGGTACCGCTCGTGCCTTATGGTGTATGGATCGTTCCTCTGGGACCAAGTGGATCAGCACCTTCGCCCTGGAAAAGTTTCCAATGCCTGGCTCAAAAAGGGAAGGAAATTTGTTAAGAATCTAGGTACATGAGGCTTCATCGACATGTGATAGTGCTCGGATGTCATCCCAGTTCCAGAGGATTTTGCCCAGCCATCTCCTTCCAAGCAGTGTGGGGCCATCGCCCGGGACAATCCAGAGTGGCAGTTCGTGCACCGTGCCCTTGTTAATGACCTTGACCATGGCGCTGCCCAGGACAGTGATAAGCTCTTTGGTGTACGTTCTCAGTTTTGTGTGGATCGGGCTCAAGGCTGGTCTGAATGCCTTGTTGCACCACAATCTCTCAAACATCATTTTACTCATGATGGATTGGCTGGCGCCTGTGTCCAGTTCCATGGCTACGGGTAAGCCATTCAATTTTACGTTTAGCATTTGTCAAAAATGTGTGCACCTCATGTACTTCAGCATCTACCTCCTCTCTCTGAGGCTCAAAATTGCTTTGATCCACCATGGACCGATTTTCCTCTGCCACGTGGTGGTTAGCAGGTTTTGCAGAACTTGCAGCTCATTTGCAAGCTCGTTGGAGGTGCCCCATTGTTCAACAGCTCTTGCAAACATACCCTTTGAAGCGGCATGAATAGGCTGAATGGAAGTCTCCACAACGCCAACAAAGTGTGAATTGCCTTGCATTCATCCTTTGTCGGGGATTCTGAGTCATCTGGATCACCTGAGGCCTGCTGGCAATTGCAGACTCGTGGGTTCTGCCCTGTACATTTCTGCTCGCAAACACAGTTCCAGTTAATTTATGAACATTGCTAGCACTTGTGTGCTGAGAGATGTGTTTGGTGTTATCACTAGTGGACATAAACGCCTGTGCTATCGCAATGGTCTTACTGAGGGTTGGTGTCTCTACAGTCAAAAGTTTTCGTAGGATGGTCTCGTGGCCAATGCCCAGTCCAAAAAAGTCTCTGAGCATTTGCTCCAGGTAGCCATCAAACTCACATTGTCCTGCAAGTCGCCTTAGCTCGGCGACGTAGCTCATCACTTCCTGACCTTCAGATCGCTGGCACATGTAGAACCGATACCTCGCCATCAGCACAATCTCCCTCGGGTTAAGATGATCCCGAACCAGTGTACACAGCTCCTCATACGACTTATCTGTGGGTTTCACCAGAGCCAGAAGATTCTTCGAGGCTGTAGGTCGATTCCCCGCAGACTGTGAGGAGGACCGCTCTCCTTTTTGCAGCGCTTCCTTCTCCGTCCAGCTCATTGGCTACAAAGTACTGGTCTAGCCGTTCGACATAGGCTTCCCAGTCCTCACCCTCCGAGAACTTCTCCAGGATGCCCACAGTTTGCTGCATCCTTGCGTTGGATTCGTATTCTCGTCGCCAGTTATTGTGTTCCAAACACAGTTGAGGCTGCACACAGGGAGGTTAAAGTAACAGTGACCTCAGTCTTTAATAAGGCACTCCAGAGTGGGGAACAGGCCTTAGGGGCCGGCTTATAAACAGTGCTCCCAAGGGATGCTGGGATCCCTTGGGACTTCAGGGGATGAGCTCCCTGGTGGCGGAACATGGGAGTGCATGCTTTACAGATACACAACATCAACCATAACCACCTCCACCATCACCACTTGGACAAGCAGCCCCAGGATCACCAGCCACACTGTCAGCCACATAACAAGAGCAGTCTGAAGCACACAGGACAAGACCTCACTAAAGGAGGAGAAGACCAGCTATGAACTATTCTGGCACCAATGCTTAGAGCACATCACTCCTTCAAACATGTACCAGAGAAGGTCTGTTTATGGATGCAACGGTGAGTAAAGAGAGATTGCAGGATTTCTACATCCTGTTGCAAACGGGCCTCCAGACATCCTGTTGAACACCCACTGTGCTCTCTCTGTCTCCAGGTGAAAGTCACCACAGCTCCCAACTTCTGTGTAACAGGGTCCTTTCAGACTCAACCACTACCTACTGCAAAATGACTCCATTTGCAGCCAGTGCTGTATCGGTCAAGATACTAACATGATTTTCCGTTGGTTAAGTACCCCAATTTTAACCTTTGGAATGTCAGCCCAGGAACGACATCAGAGAGATTTAACTTTTTATCAGGTGGCAACATTCTCTGGGGTGAAAGGTATTAATTTGGCTCAGTTGGTAGCACTCTCACCTGAGTCAAGCCCCACGCTCGGGACTTGAGCACATAATCTAACACCGACACTTCAGAACAGGGCGGCACTGATGGAGGTGCTGTCTTTTGGATGAGATGTTAAACCATCTGCCAGTTCAACCGGACAAAAAAGATCCCATGTCACCTTTTGAAAAAGTGCAAGGAGTTTTCCTGGTATCATGGTCAATATTCATCCTTCAACCAATACCACCAAAGCAGATTAACTAGCCATTCCTCTTGCTGAGCACAAATTGGCTGCTGCATTTCCCTCCACTGCAAAAAAGTAGTCCAGTGACTGTGACATGCTTTAGGTTGTTTCAAGGGTATAAATGGCACAGTATAAATGCAACTTTTTTCTTTTCAACAGTCCATTTTTTTACCATTGTAAATTAATTTTCAATCCATTTTAAAGCAATTGGATTAGTGGGGAGTTGAGGAGAACTTTTTTCACCTAGAAGGTGGTGGGGGTCTGGAACTCACTGCCTGAAAGGGTGGTAGAGGCAGAAACACTCATCGCATTTAAAAAGTACCTGGATATGCAATTGAAGTGCTGTAACCTAAAAGGCTATGGACCAAGAACTGGAAAGTGGGATTTGGCTGGGTAGCTCTTTGTCGGCCGGCACAGACACGATGGTCCAAATGGCCGCCTTCTCTGCCATAAATTTCTATGATTGGGTCATGTGCAATTTGTACTGCCACAATCTATCCCAATATATTTTGTCCACTGGGGAAACTGAGCAGTTTACCAGTAAAACCTCACAAAAATCTCTCCCTGACCATCAGAGGTCTCCAGCAATATTCCAGAACAGGCAGTTCTGACGGAGGGTCATCGGCCTAAAACGTTAACTCTGTTTCTCTTGCCACACCTGCTGAGTGTTGCCAGCATTTTCTGTTTTTATTTCAGGAATCTAATATCGCAGTTGCCAATATTGAACTCTGCGTGCTTATCATCATCATAGGCAGTCCCTCGGAATCGAGGAGGACTTGCTTCCACTCCCAAAGTGAGTCCTTAGGTGGCTGAACAGTCCAATATGAGAATCACAGTCCCTGTCATAGATGGGACAGATAGCTGTTGAGGGAAAGGGTGGGTAGGACTGGTGACAGATTAGTAAAACGGGAGGTGCAACGAGACCTGGGTGTCATGGTACATCAGTCATTGAAAGTTGGCATGCAGGTACAGCAGGCAGTAAAGAAAGCAAATGGCATGCTGGCCTTCATAGCGAGGGGATTTGAGTATAGGAGCAGGGAGGTCTTGCTGCAGTTGTACAGGGCTTTGGTGAAACCACACCTTGAATATTGTGTGCAGTTTTGGTCTCCTAATCTGAAGAAGAACGTGCTTATTATTGAGGGAGTGCAGCAAAGGTTCACCAGACTGATTCCCAGGATGGCAGAACTGACATATGAGGAAAGACTGGATCGGCTAGGCTTATACTCACTGGAATTTAGAAGAATGAGAGGGGATCTCATAGAAACGTATAAAATTCTGATGGGGCTGGACAGGTTAGATGCAGGAAGAATGTTCCCGATGTTGGGGAAGTCCAGAACCAGGGGACACACTCTAAGGATTAGGGGTAAGCCATATAGGACCGAGATGAGGAGAAACTTTTTCATCCAGAGAATTGTGAACATATGGAATTCTCTGCCACAGAAAGTTGTTGAGTCCAATTCATTGGACATATTCAAAAGGGAGTTAGATCTGGCCCTTACGGCTAAAGGGATCAGGGGGTATGGAGAGAAGGCTGGGGTGGGGTACTGAGGTTGAATGATCAGCCATGATCATATTGAATGGTGGTGCAGGCTCGAAGGGCTGAATGGCCTGCTCCTGCACCTATTTTCTATGTTTCTATGTTTCTATGTTTGCCGCACGCTCTTTCCGCTGCCTGCACTTGATTTCTGCATGCTCTCGGCAATGAGACTCGAGGTGCTCAGCTCCCTCCCAGATGCACTTCCTCCACTTAGGGCAGTCTTTGGCCAGGGACTCCCAGGGTCAGTGGGGATGTTGCACTTTATCAGGGAGGCTTTGAGAGTGTCCTTGTAACATTTCCTCTGCCTACCTGGGGCTCGTTTGCCGTGAAGGAGTTCCAAGTAGAGCGCTTGCTTTGGAAGTCTCGTGTCTGGCATACGAACAATGTGGCCTGCCCAGCGGAGCTGATCAAGTGTGGTCAGTGCTTCAATGCTGGGGATGTTGGCCTGGTCGAGGATGCTAACGTTGGTGCGTCTGTCCTCCCAGGGGATTTGTAGGATCTTGCGGAGAAATCGTTGGTGATATTTCTCCAGCAACTTGAGGTGTCTACTGTACATGGTCCATTTTCCCACATGATAGATCAATCATGACTTGGTCATGGAGAGAAAATGTCGAGCACAAAATAAGTACTTCTCCACAGACAAAAGCTGATTAATGAGTGAGAATCTTTACCCTCTGCTGTCCTGTATTAATGGCAGTGAGGTCGTCTCCATCATTCGTGTAGTTTGTAAGTGGGTTGAGGTATTTGGATTATTTTACGTGCATTTATTTGCAATGTTTCTTTCGATCTCTTCCCCCCACCCCGTCCCACTTCTATGTATGACATGTGCCTGTCCCAAAGCCAACATGGTGTGCGGCAATCTGTTCCGAGGCCTCCACCTTTCGCACACGCAGTTTTTTGTACCTTGCCATCAAACAATCCCTCAGCCCATGTGAGAAAGTGGCTAGTCTCCAATGTGCTACTCCCTCCTCCTCCTCCCTTGACACAATGGGGATCAATAATTCCCCCTGTCGGGAATCTGGGGCTTGAACCCATGTCCTACGAGACTGTAACACACATTTCTTTAGAACCTTGACGTTTGCTAAATTGACGTTATAATTGTACAGCATTAAGTTAAAACCCGCTGAGATTTCCAGCATTCTCTGTTTTTTTGTGTTAAAACAGGAGTGGTTCAAGGGTGAATTTTGTTGTGATTTTATAAATGTACAGGTCAAGAAAACGAACAAGCCTTGTAGTGTAAAACAGGCCGTCAACCATTCAACCTGTCTTTCTTATTTTTACTCAGGGGGTTTCAAAGGCCATACATCCATCATCTCCCACCTGATTAATGGCCGCCTCAAGTGATCCCGATCCCTTTCATCCATCCACATTATTCAAGCTACACGGAGAAAGTAAACAAGTACCTGTCACCAGAAGATTGCACTGCTCTGTTCAGCAAACATGACACTTCAACTGTGTCAGATGGCAGCACTCCATTAGCTTGCTTTAGGGCCTCTTCTTACCCTTTTATTCGCCTGGACTGATTAAGGCTCTTCACATCTGTTGTCGAGTCAAATTATGCACTCGGCAAAGGCAGTCACAACGTCTAGAAATGCTGCATTGCACATAATATCCAGGCTGATGCTTCAGTGCAGTACTGAGGGAGTGCTGCACTGTCGAAAGTGCCGTTATTCGAATGAGATGTTAAACCAAGGCCCTATCTGCCCTCTCAGGTGGATGTAAAAGATCCAAAGCAGACTCGATGTGCCGTATGGCTCCTATTTCTTACAGCACTTTTCAAAGAAGAGCAGCGAGTTACCCCCGGTGTGCTGACCAACATTTATCGCACAACCAGCATCACTAAAACAGATTATCTGATCATTATTTCATTGCTGTTTGTGGGAGCTTGCTGTGTGCAAATTGGCTGCTGCTTTTCCCACATTACAACAGCGACTACACTTCAAAAAGTACTTCATTGGCTGTAAAGCTCTTTGGGATGTCCTGAGATCGTGAAAGGTGCTATATAAAGGCAAGTTATTTCTTTCTTTCAAGTTGTCCAAGATGTGCATTTCAAAAGGTTATGTAGACATAGAAATTTACTGGCATAAAACAGATGCCTAAGGCTCCAATATGTCATGTGCCAGTCCCACGCCAGAAGTGCAGGTCTGGGCTGCTCCACAGGCATTCAGGACACACGCTTAAAGCCTCCTTATAATACTAAAATAAAGGCCCTGTATTCTGAAATTGGTCTGCCTCAGTGACTGACTCGGCACGTGGTAAACTCACCCAGAGCAAATCACAGTGCGATTAATCAGCAAGGACCTGCAGGAGCGCTGTTTAAAGGGCTCATCTCCTCCATACAGGTTAATTGCTCCATAGTCCCCTTAGGCCGATTATTAACTTCTGGGCCTATTTTCTCTGCTCCTCCCCGGTTCTCCCCGATTTCACCAGTTGCACATGTGATGTATGTAGCGCTCAAATCACTGACTCCACACAGTCTGGTGTTGTAGTAACTGCTGTGACCTTGGTCCTTTATTGTGTAACTCCAGAGTGCCCCTCAGGTGTGGTGGGCAGCCTTTTATACTCTGTCTCACAGGTACTTTCGGGTCTCCCACCACAGTGCCCCTTGTGGCGCACCATTGTAGCTATACATTTAATGTACATGGACAATACATAACATCTCACTCCCCCCCCAGTTCCAAAAGCAAATTGCCGGTAACCTCAGCCTTGTTCATCCTGGTTGATTTGTGAGTGTGAGTCCATGAGACCATCCATCTTCCCCCCCATGTAGAGATTATGCTTGCGATCCGATGCAAGCATGTGGTATTTGCAGTCCTTACATGGGTGATACAAGTACACAAACATAACCTATAACCTCCAGTAGAAAGCAGGTACACATGGACAGCACATTCGTATGCATTGAAGAGTTATATCGAAAGGTTGCAGGTACACTGAACAGTTATTAAATCTCAACTCCACTGGGTGAGGTGTGGTGGCGGCACAACTGCCCCTTTTTGCCCGAGGTAATGGGCTGCGCTGAGACAGGGTATCGCAACTGGTGCGTTGCCTCGGTTCTCAGAAAATAGTTGCCTTTTGCGGCTTGTCTGCAGCCGCTGAACAATTGCATAAATCACATAAAATCAGAAATCGCATTAATCCATTAGCCATGTTAGTCACAGATCCATTAACCCTTTTAACTGTGCATTGTGATATTAACTCTTTTCACCAATCATCTCAATCATTTTAATCACAGTAATCATTTTAGCATCAAAATATTAACTCTTGTCATAAATCACGTCATCATACAAATCACAGTAATCATCTTGATTGACTCTTGCCCTTACAAAAGTCTCTTTGTGGGGACCGCCAACAATACTGACGTCGATGAAGTTTAACTAGGGCTGGTAAGAACTTTACAACCCGCTATATAATTACATATAGTGTATGGTTTGTGGAACGGAAAGTAATTAAACCCCTATAATTGATCAAACCTGGCATTTGGTTGGCTTAGGCACTAACAGTTCTATTCGCGTCAGAAAGCATGCCACCCTAGTTCCCTTTAATTACACACAGTTCTTAATTGTCTCAAGATTTATCGATCCTCCCTACTTTTTATTTTCGGTATGAAGCAAACTCTATGCCCTTTGGAGGGACGACTATAGACACTGAGATTGGTCTGAACCTTCCTCGACCCAAATTTCATAATACTCATAATATTCATTCTAGAACATCTCCAGTCAAACTGACCAAGTCCCAAAGGGATAAAACTCTTGTCATAAATCATGTTATCATACAAATCACAGTAATCATCTTGACTGAGGTGTAAGGCCCCTTTAAGACTCCCGGGTACATTTCCCTTTTAAGATGCCATTTTAATTTTTCCACGAGGTTTCTACTGGGCGCCACCATTTTAGGTGCTCTGCTGGCTTCTTTCTGCAGAACTCTGCTGCCCAAACTCGCTGTGCTGCTGCCTGCTCTCCCTCTCTCTCTCTCTCCGCAAACAGCTGGCGACCAAAACGGCCCTCCGGCCACGGGCGGAGTGAAGAAGCTTCATCGCTACAGACCCGGCACCGTGGCTCTGAGGGAGATCCGCCACTACCAGAAATCGACCGAGCTGCTGCCTGCTCTCCCTCTCCCTTCTCCAGCTCGGTCAGCGCTGCTGCTGGTTCCAGCACCTCTTTCTCACTCTCAGACTTTGCAGGGGAGAGACGACGGCCGCCACTGCTCTGCCCAACCCCACACATGCTTCCTTCGCTGCCATCCGATCCGAAGGTGGAGGCCTGCTCTGCCTGTGAACACGGGGGACAGCGGTCTGTGGAGGAATGACGTCTTCCCAGCTCCCACGGGCTTTCCCCATCCATCTCCCGCCGAGTAGCGTTGGCCTATCGCCTGCAATGATCCACAAAGGTAAACCATGCGTCTCGCCACCGTGAGATACCTGCACATCCGCTCTGCCAAGAACAGGTATCAGTTCCTTGGTGTAGGTGCACAGCTTCACCGTGACCGGGACCAGCTTGGGTCGTGCAGCTGGGTTAATCCACAGTTTATCAAAAGTTTCCTGACTCATCAGCGACTGACCCGACCCCGTGTCCACTTCCATACTCACTGGGACTCCGTTAATCTTGACTTCCATAATCACTGGGGCCGAATCGCCGGTACAAGTGTACAGTCCAAACGCATCAACTTCTTCTACCTGGGGCTGGGATGCCCGTCGAACCAAACCACAATGCTCCTCGCTGGATAGCAGATCATCTACCGTCTCCTCAGCCACACGGTGGGTCGTGTTTCTTTTGCACATACGCTGAAGGAGGCCTTTCGTGTGGCAGGTATTGCACGTATACTCTGCAAACCTGCACCAGTGAGCCCCATGGCTTCCTCCACAGCGCCAGCATGTGCTGCTCGATTAGCCCCCCTCGGCGGATTCTGAGTTCCAGGACCCTGAGGTCCGTGCTCTATGCCCTGGGCAGAGCCACGTTCTGCAGTTTTGTCCGTGACGGGCGCTATTCTGTGAATAGTACCTGCCGGGTTCGAGACCGTGTGGATCATCTGCTTGGTGCTGCAAGTCGAAGTCATAAATGCCCGGTTGATGGTGATGGTTTGCTGCAGGCTGACTGTAGGTTCAGTAGATAGCAGCTTGTGAAGGAGACCCTCATGGCCAATCCCCATAACAAAGACGTCTCGCAACGCCTCGTTAAGGTGTGTGCCAAAATCACACGGCACCGCAAGTCTCCTGATGTCCGCAGCATATTTTGTGATATCCTGGCCCTCAGATCTGCAGTGGTGGTAGAATTTGTACCTGGCCGTGACGATGCTCTCCTTCAGTTTCAGTTGGTTACGAATGAGTTCAATCAGCTCCTCATATGACCTATCCTTGGCGCTCGTGGGTGCCAGCAAATCCCTGACAAGACGGTAAAGCTTATCGCCACAACTGGACAGCAATATCGCCTTACGCTTCTTTATCAGTGCGTTCGTGTTCCCTGTAAAATAGTATTCGAGCCTTTCCGTAAAGGCCTCCCAGTCATTACCCTCTGTGAAATCCTTTAACGTGCCCAAAGTAGCCATGGTTGTGTGAAGAGTTCGTCCGTGTCCTCGTTGCCAATTTGTGATGTATGTAGCACTCAAATCACTGACTCCACACAGTCTGGTGTTGTAGTAACTGCTGTGACCTTGATCCTTTACTGTGTAACTCCAGAGTGCCCTTCAGGTGTGGTGGTCAGCCTTTTATACTCTGTCTCGCAGGTACTTTCGGGTCTCCCACCACAGTGCCCCTTGTGGCGCACCATTGTAGCTTTACATTTAATGTACATGGACAATACATAGCAGTACATACCACCCCGAGCCATACGCTAGTGGGTGGGCAACTTCTTCACTACTACTCTGAATCAGCAGGCAGTTTGTGTATGAGCAGCTTGGGGTTTGTCAATCTCCAGCTTTCATTCCGCTCAGCGCCTCCCTAAAGTAACAGTGTCGAGTAGTGATAGGATTCAGCCTTTGTTATGGCAGCATAGATAGCTGCTCCAACATGTCAGTGATGGTGGAATATTATTCTTTTTGCTGATGTGGATGAGGTCTAAAGAATTATGGCCTAGAACTTAGGTGCTTTTGCGCCTCCCGTTAACGTTTGTGACCGGGCGCGGCGCTGAGAACGTCTCCCGCCATATTGGCCGGGAGTTTAGCGCCAGCGCTACTGCTTTGCGCCCCGATCTCCTGCGCCCAGATATCATGACATCAGCACCGTGCGCTTCGCCCCGTTAGCGCCCTGGACCTGAAATTCACCGACAGCTGCAGGAGGCGTGAATCAGGCGGCCGGCCGCTACCGGTGTGATAATTAAAGGCAAGGCAGCCGAGGTAAGTAAAAACAAACTTACCTTTGCTGCTGACGTTTGCTTCCATTTTCTTCGCAGGGTCCTGCCCGCGATCATTCAGGCCAGCGCCCTGCTTGAGTGCCAGGTTCGGCACTGTTGGTGATCCAGGTAGGTGTTTTTTTTAAATTACAGAACCTGCAGCGATGGACCGGCCCTATCCTGGAGCGCTAAAGCCAATGTTTTTGAGAGCGGAGAAACATTAGCTAAGTTTCCCGCCTCTCAAAAGATACCGCCCCCAAACGGGACGATAATCAATTTCTCCCCCTATGTTTTTTAACAAAAAATATCTATGTGTCTGTCTGCTTTTTGTTGGTCATCTAGGTGAGTGGCCTCATTGCTGGTAATCCAACACCTATTGTCTTTTGGTACATAGCATCAGCATGAAGCACTCCCCGCTTTGGTACGGGGGAATTGAAATTCAGTTAATTAAATGAATCTTGAAAAAAAAATGAGTAACAGTGATGATCATCATAAAAGCCCATCTGGTTCACTAATGTCCGTTAGGGACGGAATCTGCCATCCTTACCCAGTCTGGTCTATATATGACTCCTGTAGGGGGTGGTCTTGGGGTCAGGTTCACTTCTGACCTTCTGAGTGGTTCGAATCGCTCCCACTCCCTGGGTTCTAGACTTTGGATTTATTTGGGGATGTGACAAAGTGCAGCAGACAACTGGTTTTAGTGCAAGAAACTTTGATTTTATTCAGAAAAGAAAGTACAATGTGAAAACTTACAATCTCTAGAATAAGGAACACTTTATTACACATTCAAAAGGGGTTACAGGAGATAAATACACCTCCCACCTCCCAATACCTAACTCTGACTAGATTAAACTCTAGGGCAACAGGGATAATGCTCACCAATCCTCTTATTGACAGTTAGCCTTGGTTCACGGTTTCAGGGTTCGCTGGACTCTGTAGGTGTTGCTTACCGTACCCCGAATGTAGTGGAAGACTTCTTGCTGCGTAGTCTTCAGTTGGGTGGTGTCCGCTGATGCGGTAGGGCACATATTGGATTTATGGAGTGAGTACCCACTTTCTTCCTTCAGCAGTAGGTTTTAAAGTTCTTTTAGGCAACGTTTTACCTGTCGGTAGCTCGGAACAGATTGTAGAGTGGAAAACTTTCGAATCTTCGGTTTCTTCTCGAGGAGTTTCTTTCTTAGAATTTGTCGATGGCGGTGGTTCGATGTTACCACATTGGCTGTGGTCAGTTGTTGCCGCGATGATGATGTCCAAAGTCACTGGGAACTGCTTTTCTCTGCCTGTTTGATGATGTTCTTCCTCTTTCTTCGTTGGCAGAGCAGTGTGGCTCAGGAGTGTCGTCGAGGCTGAAGACGTTGATGTTCAGAAAGCTCCAGAAGCCTGCGTAGAAGGCTGTGGGAGCCTTTCTAATCTGCGTGCCAAATCAAACCCGATTCTTTGTCTTAATTTTGGCAGGCTCGATATTTCTTTGTCAAATTTTGTCAGGCTCGTTAACGATAATTTGTCTAGGATGTGTCGATCTGTTGAATTTGAGTTGTAATTGTGAAAATTAATTTTGATGTTTACGTTGTCTGCCTAGGGCTGGGTTTTCCATGCTGGCCGGATGGGTGATTAACATTATGCATGTGCTGGATGGGATTCGTGCTTCGAGCTATGGCTGGCTATCTCTGGGTCAATTGTTGCTATGTTAATGTCTATGTTAGAGTTAGAGTTGCTATGTTAATGTCTATGTTAGAGTTTTGGAGTATTCACAGTCCCCCAGACAACTTGTTTAGCTCTAATATCCCAGACAGCTCCAATGCCCAAAAACTGGCTTTTTCAGAAGCTAGTATTCCCCTGGTTTTGCAGCTCCTTTTCCTTTGCAGACTCATGCATCTTTGAAAATCCCAAAGTTCATTTTAAGCGAGTCCAAAATAATCCTTCCTTAGGGTTTTCTTCACACAGAGGGGGAATCTTTGAATTTTGAGAAAACTCGAGTTTTACACTCCAGATCCACAGCACTGTGGTTGACTCTTAACGGCTCTCTGAAATAGCCCAACAAGCCACTCAGTTGTACAAAACTGCTACAAAGAAGAATACTAAAAATAAAACTGGGCAGACCACCTGACATTGACCTCGGCACCCGACATGACAAAGGCACACCCAGCTCCTCACTACAGCTACAACATCTGACAATGTGGAAAACTACCCAGGTATGGCCCATCCACAAAAAGCAGGCCAATTACCGCCCCGGTGCATTTGTGAGACTGAGAATTTCGTGAATAGCACGTTTCAGAAGGTGGTCACCCCGCAGCTTAAGAATGTGCAGGCTGGCAGGAAGTGGGTGACCACCAGACAGAAGAGGAGTACTAGGCAGGTAGTGCAGGAGTCCCCCGAGTCCAACTCACTCTCGAACCAGTATTCTGTCCTGACCACACTTGATCAGCTCCATTGGGCGGGCCACATCGTTCGCATGCCAGAAACGAGGCTCCCAAAACAAGCGCTCTATTTGGAACTCCTTCACGGCAAGCGAGCCAAAGGTGGGCAGCGGAAACGTTACAAGGACACCCTCAAAGCCTCCGTGATAAAATGCAACATCCCCACTGATATCTGGGAGTCTTTGGCCAAAGATCGCCCTAAGTGGAGGAAGTGAATCCGGGAGGGTGCTGAGCACCTCGAGTCTCATCGCCGAGAGCATGCAGAAATCAAGCGCAGGCAGCAGAAAGAGCATGCAGCAAACCAGTCCCACCCTCCCTTTCCTTCAATGACTATCTGTCCCACCTGTGACAGGGACTGTGGTTCTCGTATTGAACTGTTCAGCCAGCTAAGGACTCATTTTTAGAGTGGAAGCAAGTCTTCCTCAATTCCGAGGGACTGCCTATGATGATGATTATATTTTACTTGCTAAAAAAAAATAACTTGCATTTATAAAATGTGACACGCATACTTTGGAGAACATTGAAAGTGGGGCACTGCTCCAGTTTATACAAGAAACACATGGAGAGAGTAGAAGGTGCCAAGTTCAACTGACAACCATTGTTGAGTTAGTTGATTTCAATCAGGATTGGGTACTGGTGAGGGTGATGGTGCCTCTGGGGAGTGCAGCCAGAGCCAAGTCCACAGCACCACGGGTGGCTCAGCTGCACAGCGGGTGCGGAAGAAGAATGGAAGAGCAATAGTGGTAGTGGATTCAATAGTCAGGGGAGCAGACAGGCGTTTCTGTGGCCGCAGACGTGACTCCAGGATGGTATGTTGCCAGGGTCAAGGATGTCACTGAGCGGCTGCAAGACATTCTGCAGGGAGAGTGAGAACAGCCAGAGGTCGTGGTCCACATCGGTACCAATGACATAGGTAGAAAGAGGGATGAGGTCCTGCAGGCAGAGTTTAGGGAGCTAGGAGAGAGATTAAAAACAGGACCTCAAAGGTAGTCATTTCTGAATTACTGCCGGTGCCACATGCTCATGAGAACAGAAATAGGAGGACAGAGAAGATGAATGCGTGGCTGGAGAGATGGTGCAGGAGGGAGGGCTTTAGATTCCTGAGGCACTGGGACTGTTTCTGGGGGAGGTGGGACCTGTGCAAGCCGGATGGATTGCACCTCAACAGAGACGGGACCAGTATCCTTGCGGGAGGTTTTGCTAGTGTTGTTGGGGAGGGTTTAAACTAGCTTGGCTGGGGGATGAGAACCTGAGAGTAGGTTCAGTCGGGACAGAAGCAAAGCTGGAATTGGGCAGCAGAGAAGTAGAAGTAGAACGTGAATTTGGAAGACAGAGGAAACAAGGGCTGGAAAATAGTCAACAGGGGAGTTTGGCAATACTAAATAGTATATACTTCAATGCAAGGAGTATAGGAACTAAGACAGATGAGCTGAGAGCACAGAATGACTCTTGGGAGTACGATATTATAGCTATTACTAAGACATGAAAGAAGGGCAGTTACGGCAGCTCAACATTCCTGGTGACAGGGTTTTCAAATGGGACAGAGAGGGGGGTAAAAAAGGAGGGGGGGGTCGCAGTATTGATTAAAGAAACAATTACAGCTGTGAGAAGGGGTGATATGTTGGAGGGGTCATCAAACAAGTCCATATGGGTTGAATTAAAGAACAGAAAAGGGGCAATTACGCCACTGGGAGTGTACTATAGACCCCAAGTAGTCAGAGGGAGATAGAAGAACAAATATGTGGGCAAATTGCTGCGAGGTGCAAAAACTATAGAGCTGTAATGGTGGGGGATTTTAACTACCCTAAGATTAACTGGGAAAAAGATCACGTCAATGGTATAGAGCATGTGGAATTCCTAAAATGCATTCAGGAGAAATTCTTTAGCCAGTATGTAACAAGCCCAGGAAGGGAAGGGGCGGTTCTGGACTTGGTTTTGGGGAATGAAGAGGGGCAGGTGGAAAGGGTATCAGTGGGAGAGTATTTTGGTGCTATTGATAATAATTCAGTTAGATTTAGGGTAGTTATGGAAAAGGACAAAGGGGGCCAGGAATAAAAGTTCTCAATTGGGGTAAAGCCAATTTTGCTGGGATTTGGCCAAAGTGGACTGGAAACGATTACTTGATGGTAAATCAGTGTCAGGGCAGTGGGAGGCATTCAAGGAGGAGCTCCTGAGGGTACAGAGCAAGTATGTTCCCTTAAAACAAAAGGGTGGGGCTAACAAATCTAGAGCCCCCTGGATGTCAAGGGACATACAGGGTAAGATAAAGATAAAAAGGGAAGCTTATGACAGATACCGGGAACTCAACACTGCAGAAATAAGAAGTGCAGGGGTGCAATTAAAAAAGATATCAGGAAAGGAAAGAAAGAGCATAAAGAATATTGGCAAGTAAAATCAGGGAAAACCCAAAGACATTTTATAAATACAGTAAGAGCAAGGATAACGAGAGAAAGAGTGGAGCCTATTAGAGACCATAAAGAAAATCTGTGTGTGGAGCCGGAAGACGTGGGTAGGATTCTTAATGAATACTTGCAATCCATTTTCACAAAAGAGAGGGGCGATGCAAACTTTACAATGAGGGAGGAGATAAACACAGTGAGAGAGCAAGTATAAAGGGGCTTAGCAGCTTTGAAAGTGGATAAATCCCCAGGCCTGGATGAAATGTATTCCAGGCTGTTAAGAGAAGCAAAGGAGGAAATAGCAGAGGCTCTGACCATCATTTTCCAATCCTCTCTGGCTACAGATGTGGTGCCAGAGGACTGGAGGACTGCTAATGTTGTACCTTTGTGTAAAAAGGGAGAAAGGAATAGACCGAGTAATTACAGGTCAGTCAGCCTAACCTCAGTGGTGGGAAAATTATTGGAAAAAATCCTGAGGGACAGGATAAATCTTCATTTGGAAAGACATGGATTAATCAAGGACAGTCAGCACGGATTTGTCAAGGGAAGGTTGTGTCTGACTAACTTGAATTTTTCGAGGAGGTAACCAGGAGGATCGATGAGGGGAGTGCATATGATGTAGTGTATATCGATTTTAGCAAATTTTTGATAAGGTCCCATATGGCAGACTGGGCATGAAAGTAATAGCCCATGGGATCTAGGGCAAAGTGGCAAGTTGGAACCAAAATTGGCTCAGAGGCCGGAAGCAAAGGGTAATGGTTGATGGGTGTTTTTGTGACTGGAAGGCTGTATTCAGTGGGGTTCCGCAGGGCTCAGTGCTGGGCCCCTTGCTTTTTGTGGTATATATCAATGATGTGGACTTAAATGTTGAGGGTATATATAAGAAGTTTGTAGATTTCCCTAAAATAGGCTGTGTGGTTGATAATGAAGAAGAAAGTTGCAAACTGCAGGAAGATATCAAGTGATCAGGAAGGCCAATGGTATCTTGGCTTTTATTGCAAAGGGGATGGAGTATAAAAGCAGGGAAGTCTTGCTACAGCTATACCAGGTTTTGGTGAGGCCACACCTGGAATACTGCGTGCAGTTTTGGTTTCCATATTTACGAAAGGATATACTTGCTTTGGAGGCAGTTCAGAGAAGGTTCACTAGGTTGATTCCGGAGATGAGGTAGTTGATTTATGAGGAAAGGTTGAGAAGGTTGGGCCTCTACTCATTGGAGTTCAGAAGAATGAGAGGTGATCTTATCGAAACATATAAGATTATGAGGGGGCTTGACAAGATAGATGTAGAGAGGATGTTTCCACTGATGGGGGAGACTAGAACTAGAGGGCATGATCTTAGAATAAAGGGCCACCCATTTAAAACTGAGATGAGGAGAAATTTCTTCTCTCAGAGGGTTGTAAATCTGTGGAATTCGCTGCCTCAGAGAGCTGTGGAAGCTGGGACATTGCATAAGTTTAAGTCAGAAATAGACAGTTTCTTAAACGATAAGGGATAAGGGATTATGGGGAGCGGGCGGGGAAGTGGAGCTGATAAATCAGCCATGATCTTATTGAATGGTGGAGCAGGCTCAAGGGGCTGTATGGTCTACTCCTGTTCCTATTTCTTATGTTCTTATGTTCTTATGCACTGGTCAGGTGGGCAAAACAATGGCAAATTAAATTCAAATTGGATAAATGTGAGGTAATGCATTTGGGGAGGTCTAACAAGGCAAGGGCATACACATTAAATGGTAAGACACTGAAAAGTGTAGAGGAACAAAGGGACCTTGGAGTGCAGGTCCACATATTCCTGAAAGTAGCAGGCCAGGTTCATAAGATGGTTAAGAAGGCATATGGAATACTTGCCTTTATTAGTCGAGACATGGAATACAAGAGCAAGGACGTTATGCTTGAACTGTGTAAAACACTGGTTAGGCCGCAGCTTGAGTACTGTGTGTAGTTCTGGTCACAACATTACAGGAAAGATGTGATTGCACTGGAAAGGGTGCAGAGGAGATTTACAAAAATGTTGCTTGGACTGGAGAATTTTGGCTATGAGGAAAGATTGGAGATGCTGAGTCTGTTTTTTTGGAACAGAGTAGGCTGAGGGGAGACCTTATTGAGGTGTATAAAATTATGAGGGGCCTGGATAGAGTCGATAGGAAGGATCCGTTTCCCTTGGCAGAGGGGTCAACAACCAGGGGAGCATAGATTTAAAATAATTGGGGGGAGGTTTAGAGGAGATATGAGGGGAAATTTCTTCACCCCGACAATGGTGGGGGTCTGGAACTCACTGCCTGAAAGGGTGGTATAGGCAGGAACCCTCACCAAATTTAAAAGATACTTGGATGTGCACTTAAAGGGCTCAATTTTCCCCGATGCCGTTTTTTTGGCATATTGCAAGAGATATGCCCATTTTTTTATGGCCCCGACTACTCCAAAAAAATAACATGCAAGTTTCCCCATTCTAATTTTTTTAATTGGCGCCATACCTTATCGGGAGTGGCAGCTCATTTCTGTGCTGAAAAAAGGATGCCCTCCTTTCTGCGTATGCGCAAAAAAAAAAATGACCTTCCTTATGTGACTGGTATGGGCGCGCATGCCCAGTACACCTCCCGGTCTGCATTCAGCCATTTTTAAAGAGACAGTTGTGTCTGAGAACTTTGAGTGCTGTGTGAGAACTATAATTCTCAGTGGAAAAATCAGAGCTGCAATATGCAACGCAGCTCAAGGACCAAGAGTTTCTCACAGGATGAAGTGGAGGCACTGGTTACTGTAACTGAGGCCAGATGACATGAGCTGGACACCAGCAGAGCTCACATAAAAGTTTCACCAAACGAAATGAAGAAACGCTGGAACCAACTTGCAGAAGATTACTGTGCAATGCTGATCACCCTGAAGTCTGGAGGCCAGTGCAAAAAGAAATGGCAGGACCTTAATCAAGTAGTTAGTGCAAGTAATGTTATCATTTATTCACTGGAATTGCAATTATAAATGTGACCATCTGTATGTCTCACCCAGCAGAAAGACACCCTCTCTAAAAAGTTACATCTTCATCTTTACAGAGGAAGGTGGAACACAACAAAAGGGAAAGAACTCGAATAGCCAGAGGCCCGGCAAATCTGCACCCACCGACACCCTTGGAAGAGAGGGTCGCTGCTTTGATGGGTCCTGCCTGGAGAAAAGCAATCACCACTGCACAAGCTGGGCCCACACTCGAGGGAGAGGTTAAGTCCTGCAAATTTCACATTCTGGCTTTGCTAAAAGTCAAGTATTGCACGGGCTAGCTATGCTTCGGTTTTTGGGAATGTCTCCATCAGCTACGCTTTGGTTAATGCAATGTACTATCATTCACCATGATCCTTTAAATGAGCCTGCTGCCTGCGCTGTGTGAGCCTACTCATGCCACCCACCCTGCCCCCTCCTCTGCTGCTAACCATTTGTCACTTCTGTTGTATTGTGAGGAGGGAAAGGAGAGCTCAACAGTGCTCTCCTGAGGTGCAGGATGCAACAGATATGGTTCAGATGATGGCAATGAGTGCGGAGATCATTGACCTTATGCGGTCATACCTGGACACCATCAGTGGGGTGGGTGATGAGGTATTGGGACTGTCGGGAGAAGTAACAACACTCTCACGAGAAATAGGAACACTGTCTGGGAACATGAGGGAGGGAATGTCAAAGGTAGCTGATGCACTGTCGGTGAACATGAGGGAGGGAATGTTGCAGATCGTTGAGACACTGTCTGGGCACATGACGGAGGGAATGTCGGAGTTAGCTGCTCCAATAAGGGAATACGCCCAGACCAACCTCTGAAGAGGTCCAAGCCGGGCCTTCCACATTACCACCTGCCCACGCCCCCCATCAAGAAGTGTGCATCACCTGAGATGTTTGAAAGAATAAGCTTGGTACCAACCCGAGAAACGCAGCACCACTGCCTACGGGCAGGGGTGGAGTCAACAAGACCAAGCACAGCGGACGGTCTTAGAATAAGGTACAGGAGAGATGGGTGCAGTCTTTCTTTGCTGCTGTTGTTGTAGTTATTATTGTTGTTACTGTTGTAACTGTTCTCAAATTAAAAGTTTTTTGTAAGTGATGTAAATTTACAAGTTTAAAAGATTGTAAGTGACCTTAATTGAAAACTTTAAAGTTTGATACAAGAATATTTTTATTAAAGTTAAGTTAAGTACAAACAAGTGTTAAACTTTTGAATACAATATATTTTAAATTGTAACTGAATCATTTCCATTATTTGTTCCATTATTAACACAGCTTTTTGAACTAATGAAGAATCATTTCCATTATTTGTTCCATTAACACAACACAATATTACGGAACAGGTCCAAACTGTAAATATGGTCCATTTGGAATATTTGCCGATGAGCTGGTGGTGCAAGGCTCGAGCAATAGTTAAGGGGTACGACGGCCCGCCCTCCTCTGCCATCGTGTTCCGGGTTCAGGTAGTTGCATGGCTTCCTCCTCCTCCTCATCATCTGCATGTTCTTCATCATCATCAGCCACTCTCAGGTGGGTCTTCTATTACCAGCTGCTGCTGCCTCATGATAGCTAAGTTGTGCAGCATGCAGCACACAACAGTGGATTGACCAACAATCTCAGGGAAGTATTGCAAATAGCCTCCAGAATGGTCCAGGCATCAGAAACGCTGCTTCAAGATGCCAATGGTCCTCTCTATTATGCTGCACGTCGCAATGTTGTATTCCTGGTCAGTTTCTGTCCGGGTTATGCGTAGGGGCGTCATGAGCCAGGTGGCGAGGCTGTACCCTTTGTTTCCCAGCAGCCAGCTCTGCCCTTCTGGCTGCTGCTGAACCATGGCTGATATAGCGCTCTCGTGTAGGCTGAATGCATCATGGATGCTCCCAAGGTATCTTGCATCAAATGCTATGGTGCGATGCATGCCATCACAGAGGAGCTGCACATTCACAGAGTGGAAGCCTTTTCTGATCCTGTATATCTCGGAATCCTCCAAAGACGCTCGCAAGGCGATGTGGGTATAATCAATGCAGCGCTGTACCTTTGGGAAGCCAGCAATCCTGGAGAAGCCCACAGCCCTGTCATGCATTGCCTGGGTGGTCATGGCAAACCTTATGTAGTCATTCCTCCGGGCATATAGTGCAGCAGTCACTTGCCGAATGTAGATATGTGTTGCATGTTGAGAAATGGTGCACACATCCCCAGTTGTAGCCTGGAATGATCCAGATGCATAAAATGAAAATGTAGCTGTAACCTTTGCTGACAAAGCAGTCCTCCTGATGCTTCTAGGGTGCAGGTCTGCTTTTATTAACTCACAGATTTCGGTTTCAACTTCTTTGCAGAAACGCAGCCTTCTCTCACAGTTTGCATCACTCAGGTGCAGGTACGAATGCCTGTCTCGATATACACGATGTGGCCTCCTGCTCATCATCCTACCCTGAGGTTCCTCGTGCGATGATATCTAATCAATCTTCTCCTCCGCAGCACAATCATGCAGAAGCCTTGCACGCGGTATGGCAATAGACTTGCATAGAACGGGAAGCTAGGCATTCAATGAAGACGTCTGGGGCAATGAAGTCTAATGCAATTCTTTAATTTTAGATTTTTTTCAAAGTACCACCCCACCACCACTGACCGAACGTCGAGGATCGGCCGGCAGAATCGGTCCCTCGCCCGGACACAGGTGCTCGGCGTCCTCCACTCCGCACCCCCCTGCCCCCCCCCCCCCTCCCGTTGGGCTTCTTTTGAAGCTGCTGTATAGTCGAAAGGGTTCTCACCCCTTCAGTTTGGCTTCCACCATCACCACCCCTGCACCGCACCCTCCCCCCTGGGCTTCTTTTGAAGCCGAGCCGCGAGGCCCTATGTCCGGGCGTGGGAGCGATTCTGCCGGCCGACACTCCGACCCTCGAGCCCGGTGTGGAGATGTTCGGTGGTGGCGTGGTACTTCGAAAAAAATCAAAGATGAAAGAATTGCGTTAGATTTCCATTTACTCCCTTTTAACTTTGAAAAAATTAAGCTTCATGATACATAATCTTTGTCTTCTTGGCTCCCTCCAAAACTTTGCCGTGAAACAATGGCGTCTTTCTGTGCCGATTTTTTAATGTGCGCTGCTTTTTCTGAAGTGCCCAGAAGGTTATTTGGGAGTGGTCACATCCGCTGTCCCGGGAAAAATGTAAGTTGGCCAAACTTGCTTAAATCTCAAAAACTGGCGCAGACCTCAGGTTACGCCCCCTATGACGCAAAAAAATCGTAACCTAAAAAAAATCGTAACTACTGAGTTGCACTGGTGCAGAAACTTTGGGGAAACTGGGATTTTAATTTATGCCAAAAAAAGTGGCGTGCGCCAAAAACACGGCGCAGATAACTGGGGAAAATTGAGCCCAAAGTGCCGTAAGCTACAGGAGTATGGACCAAGAGCTGGAAAGTGGGATTAGGCTGGATAGCTCTTGGTCAGCCGGCATGGACATGATGGGCCGAAATGGCCTCCTTCCATGCTGTAAATTTCTATGATTCTATGATGCAATCAGTTTTCTCTCAATCATCGGCAAAGTGATGGAAGATGTCATTGTCAGTGCTATCAAGCAGTACTTACTCACTAATAACCTGCCCAGTTTGAGTTCCGCCAGGACTACTCAGCTCCAGATCTCATTGCAGCCTTGGTCCAAACTGCACAAAAGAGCTGAATTTCAGAGGAGAGGTGTGAGTGACTGCCCTTGACGCCAAGGCAGCATTTGAGTGTGGCATTAAGGGGCCCTAGCTATCAAGTCACTGGGAATCAGAGGGAACACTCTCCATTGGCTGGAGTCAGACCTCAAAGGAAGATGGTTGTGATTGTTGGAGGCAAATCATCTCAGCCCCAGGACATTGCTGCAGGACTTCCTCAGGGCTGTGTCCTCGGCCCAACCATCTTCAGCTGCTTCATCAATGACCTTCCCTCCATCTTAAGATCAAAAGTGGGGATGTTCATTTTGATTGCACAGTGTACAGTTTCATTCACAATTCCTCAGATAATGGAGCAGTCCATGCCCGCATGCAGCAAGACCTGGACAACATCCAGGCCTGCGCTGATAAGTGGCAAGTAACATTCGCGCCACAGAAGTGCCAGGCAATGACTATTGCCAACAAGCGAGAGTCTAACCACTGCCCCTTGACATGGAATGGCATTACCATCGCCTAATCCCCCACCATCAACATCCTGGTGTTCACCATTGACCAGAAACTTAACTGGACAAACCGCATCAATACTGTGACTGCAAGAGCAGGCTCGTGGTGAGTGACTCACCTCCAGTCTTCCCAAAGCCTTTCCACCATCTACAAGGCACAAGTCAGGAGTGTGATGGAATACTCTCCACTTGCCTGGATGAGTGCAGCTCCAACAACACTGAAGAAGCTCGATACCATCCAGGACAAAGCAGCCTGCTTGATTGGCACCCCATCCACCACCTTAAACATTCACTCCCTCCACCACCGGTGTACCGTGGCTGCAGTGTGTACCATCTACAAGATGCACTGCACCAACTCGCCAAGGCTTCTTCGACAGCAGTATCCAAACCCGTGATCTCTACGACCTCGAAGGACAAGGGCAGCAGGTGCATGGGAACACCATCACCTCCAAGTTCCCCTCCAAGTTACATACCATCCTGACTTGCAAATATATCGCCGATCCTTCATCGTCGCTGATTCAAAATCCAGGAACTCCCTCCCTAACAGCACCGTGGGAGCACCTTCACCACACGGACTGCAGCGGTTCAAGAAGGCGGCTCAACACCACCTTCTCAAAGGCAATTAGGGATAGGCAATAAATGTTGGCCTTGCCAGCGACATCCCCATCCCATGACCGAATAAAAAAAAAAAGAATGGGCCACTTTCAGAGTAAAGCTCCCTCTACTCTGTTGGAATGAACGAAAGAAAGAAGGAAGGAAAGAAAGAAAGAAGAAAAGAAAGAAGGAAGGAAGGAAAGAAAAAAGGAAAGAAGGAAAGATAGAAAGAAAGAACATTTATATAGAGTCTTTCACGACCTCATGATATACCAAAACGCTTTACAACAAATGAAGTGTTTTTTTGAAGTTTAGTCACGATTATAATGCAAGAAACGTGACAGCCATTTTTGCTGCCACTGCAGCAGCAAAGGTCCAACAAACAGCAATGCGATAATAACTAGAAAATCGATTTCCTTTTTCTAGGTTAGGAATTGGGGTAATTTGATATTGTGTATTCAGACCTTTGAGATGAGACAGCCCCGAGCTCTTTCCACGTAGAACCTCTGATGCCAGTCGAAAGACTTTCATCCAATTAGTCTGGACTGAGGAGAAAAGACAATGTTATAATACATCTGGTCACCCAGTCCCCTCAGTGTGCTGGACAGTTACCTCCAACCCCAAATGGTATCTACAGTAACATCTGAAAAAAATCTCTAGAGCAACAAATGTTAAGGAGAATTATTTAATTAATACAATGAAGAGCAGAGCCACTCTCATTTGTAGAATCCCATTAACCATTCCCTTTCCCAGGAATTTAGTCCCATTGCATATAATTCCAGTGGAACAAATCAATTATTATTGAGAAAGCAAAGGATTAAACGGCTTCATATTGTATGAAATTTCTAATCCAGACAGAAGAGTTGCTCATTTTTCCAAATTTAATAATGAACCCAGTTGAATATCACCTAGAAATTGCAGGGAATGTGAGCAATGTGATCATCACTAAGTATAACATAGGTTTGATTAAGTATTTTCTTTTCTTGATTAGATTGAATTATGAATGATTAAATAAATTGTGGTACAAGGATTTACAAATGTTTCCCTTTTATTGTTAATTTATAGATATCCTGATTGAAGCATAATATTAATTGAAAACTGTTCGAGTTGAACTGTACAAAGTGAAATCAGAAAAGTGTGAAGACAATAACCAGGGTCATGTCAAAAACAAATCATCAACACATAAATCAGTATCTCCACTGGTCACCACAAAAGATTACACAACTCAATGGGAAACATATGAAAATTCCTCTGCCAACCTAGCATTTTGAGTTTGCAATTTTTAATGAAATAGCTCCCTAATACATCTTGAAGCAATCTTGATGGAACAACACCATAAACAAGAAAACTAGAAGTCTATGAGAATTATACCAATGCTCCCTGCATGTTATGTTTTATCAAACCTTATTTATACCCCCTCCCCCATCCATTATCCAACTCTACTCCAGCATAATCATGCAGGGGAGTTCTCCCCGGTGTCCTGGGACAATTTTTATCCCTCACTCAACATCACTAAAACAGATTATCTGGTCACTACACATTGCTGTTTGTGGGACCTTGCTGAGCACAAATGGGTTGCCGCATTTCCTATATTATAACAGTGACTACACTTCAAAAAGAACTTCATTGGCTGTAAAGCGCTTTGGGACGGTCCGATGGCCGTGAAAGGCACTATATAAATGCAAATCTTTCTATCTTTCTCTCATTGGCACAATGTCTGTGATGTGTCATGTTTCACCTTGGGTCACTTACCAATCTTGTTCCAACAAAGTTTTGTTTTGATTTTCCAAATTTTCTGGGGTTTTTTATGAATTGCTGTGTTCATTAAGGTTACAGCTGGTAATGAGCAATAGAGACGTAGGCAGTATTCCACTTTTGGCACCCAGTATCAGCATCAAGCATTTCCAGGACAGGTATAGTATAGATTAGGTGTGGAGTAATCTCTTTCTAATTTCAACAAGGTGTTTCAACCCTAGCCTGCTGTACCTGTGTGAAGTTCCCACATCAACTACTATTCAGACTCATCTGAGAGAGATTGCTCATCTATAGCAAGTTGCACTTATATAGCATCATTAATGCTGAAAGTGAAAAAGCCCCGCTGTTATTTAGAGAAAGGGACCAGTCACCAAACAGGAGTTTGGGATGGTTTAAGTGGAGTGACCAGGATATGGTTGAATAAGTAGGTTTTGAGAAGGCTTTTAGAATTGGTGGGGATGGGTAGCAATGCTGAGGGCTTTGCGAACGGAATCTCATCATGCTAGGAAATGATGAATGAAATCTCTGGCACTGATGGTGGACCAGAGCGAAGGGGGAAATACAAAGAAGTCCAGTGTGGGTCCAGATGTGAGGTTTGAAGCTCAGCACAGGGCCAAATAGGACATCTAGTCCTGGCAATTAGTGCCAATTCCGGTTGTGTTTTTGTGTTCTGGCTTTTAGAAGATGCACTGATATACAACCCCTACTGCTGGCATAGAAGAAACTATTGTCCTATCAGACTGGACTGGAGTGGAACCCAGATCATAACCGGACTGACTGTAACCAATGAAGGGTAGATCCTAGAATCAAAGGGTTAGAAATTCAAGGCACTTGCGCCTCCCATTAGTGGCGCAAATGCCTTACCGCCCGAGTGCGGTGAGGTTAACGACTCGGGAGTTTAGCGGCGGCGC
Source organism: Pristiophorus japonicus (assembly GCF_044704955.1). Classification (NCBI taxonomy): domain Eukaryota; kingdom Metazoa; phylum Chordata; class Chondrichthyes; family Pristiophoridae; genus Pristiophorus; species Pristiophorus japonicus. Next base: position 292,611,318 of record NC_091980.1, on the reverse strand, counting down.
TACGGCTTTGCACTCCGATCTCCTGCACCCGGAGATCGTGATGTTATCGGCGCGCACATCGTTAGCGCCCCAGCCTCGAAAATCACTTTCGCCCCCTGCAGCAGTGCCAGGCAAAATCACCGGTATCTGCAGGAGGCATGGATCGGGTGGCCGGCTGCTATCGGGGCGATAATTAAAGGCGAGGTGGTGAATGGAAATGTAAAAACAACGTACCTTGGTTTCCGCGGCGCTGCTCTGGTTTCTTCACGGGGTATTGGCCGCGATCGCTCATCCCGGGTGTTATGTATGAAGAAAGAGTCAGACTGAATACTGTGAGCTCAAAGTGAAGTGTGACCTTAGTCTTTTATTGCAGGTCTCCAGAGTGCCTCTCCAACCTGTGAGGCCTCCTTAAATACCTGTGCTCCCAAGGGATTATGGGATCCCTTGGGACTCCAGGTGATGAGCTGTCTGGTAGCTGTACAGAGTATATACAAGTTTACATATATAACACTCCTCCCCCAAAGTCCATAGTATAACTATTTACAAGGTGAGTCGATCTGGGACCCTTCTTGCCGTGGTTGATCGTCTCGGGGCAAATGTTGGTATTGGTTAGTCGTCTGTTGGGCCCTTGCTAGGCAGCTGTGCAGTTGACCTTGCTGGGCTGCCTGGTGAGGTGAGTCCTGCTGGGCTGCTGTGGATGATGGGTTCTGTTTCGTGGCCAACTGCAGAGTCGGTTGCCACTGGTGTGTATGTTGGGGGAACCAAAAAAGGTTGGGTACAAAGTGGGTTGCTCAGGATAGTCCGTGAATCTGAGTTTGATTTGGTCCAAGTGTTTCCGGTGAATGAGCCCATTTGAAAGTTTGACCCGAAACACCCTGCTCCCCTCTTTGGCCACAATAAGGACTCTGCTTGAGTGCCTGTCTGATCGCATGGCACCCCCACTTCCTGGGTGGTCCAGGTCGGTCCTTTTTCCCCTTGTAGAGTCTGCAGCGTGGGCCCATCCCTTTAAGTGAGGGAAGAGCCCGTTGGATGTGGCAGGGCTGCGCGGCCCAGTGTACAGCGCTGCTGAGGTGTCCGTCCCGAATTCTTTGAGAGGTGCATGACTTCTATGCCTGGAGCTATGGCTAACGGCTCCCAACTGTTGCCGCCCCCAAACGGGCCGATAATGAATTTCACCCCCAGACAAACTTCTACCCAATCCTCTAATCTAAGACCCTTTTAAAAGAGAGTCATAATTGATTGGCATCCCATCCACCACCTTCAACATTCATTCCCTCTACCACCGGCGCACCATGACTGCAGTGTTCACTGTGCTCGCTGACTTACATTGGCTCCAGATCCAGCAACGCGTGAATAAACTTCACATTCTTATTTTGAAATCCACCGATGGCCTCGTCTCTCCCTGTCTCTGTAATGTCAACCAGCCCTGCAACCCGCCAAGACCTCTGTGCTCCTCTACTTCTGGCCTCTTGCGTATTCCTGATTTTAATCGCTCCACCATCGGCACCTTCAGCTGTCTCGGTCCTAAGCTCTGGAATTCCCTCCCTAAACCTTTCCGCCTCTCTACCTCTCTCTCCTCCTTTAAGATGCTCCATAAATCTTTCCTTTTAGGCCAAGCATTTGGTCATCTGCCCTAATATCTCCTTATGTGTCTCGGTGTCAAATTCTGTTTGAGAATTGCTCCTGTGAAGAGCCTTGGGACGTTTTACTACATTAAAGATGCTGTATAAATGTAAGTTCTTACCTATATTGGATAGTTTGCTCTTCCTAAAGGGCCACCTAAAATTTACACTCTTGTAAAATTAATGAATGCAGCTTGAAACTTCCACAAAGATTTCAGCTGATGCCACAATGTGTAGGTGAACTATGTAGAGCGATACTGAACCATACAGTCTAAGAATGTTCCCGGTTTTATTCCTGGTCTATGCTAAAGTTAATTAATCTGAGCTAGAATGATGCACAAGGGGAAGGCTTTCAACTGTCGACCACCCATTTCTCAGCTGAGAAACGGGCATTCGGCCGTTGAAAATCACCTTGTGCACCCGCTTGCCCGGCTCAATCAACTTTCAGGCAGGCCTTGAAATGGGCACCCAGCCCACCCACCCACAACAGTTGGGAATATGCTGCTCGAGGTCCTTTTGAGTAGAAATGGGTAAAGCGTGCATGATGCCAGCCAGTCCCACTACCCCTAGTCTGAACTGCCAATCCATAAAAGGACTGCACGAGGCCTCTGCTAAAATGCTGCCTGTTTTTTTAAAGGATTTTAGTGAAGCGGGAGTGCTCCTCCTAGTCCATCAAATATCTTCTAGCCCACTCACTGCCTGTCCGCTCTCGCCGCCTCCAACCCCCCTCTAAACACAGATTAGGGAGCACAGTCTCAGGATAAGGGGTCGGCCATTTAAGACTGAGATGAGGTGGAATTTCTTCACTCAAAGGTTTGTGTATCTTTGGAATTCGCTGCCCCAGAGGGCTGTGGATGCTGACTCGTTGAGTATATTCAAGGCATGAGAGAGATAGATTTTTGGACTCGAGAGGAATCGAGGGATTATGGAGAGTGGGCAGGAAAGTGGAGTTGAGATCAAAGATCAGTCATGATCTTATTGAATGGCGGAGCAGGCTCGAGGGGCTATATGGCCGACTCCAGCTCCTACTTCTTATGTTCTTATGAGACTTGAGTATTGTGTACAGTTTTGGTCTCCTTACCTAAGGAAGAATATACTTGCCATAGAGGGAGCACAATGAGGGGTCAAATGGCTAACTCCTGCTCCTAATTCTTATGTTCTTATGTTCTTAACACTCCCCGCCCCCCCTATCCTCGCATCCACTCCAGTCCCAAACCGACCTTACCCACCGACCGGCTTGCCTAGTTGGACAATTTTCACCAGAGCTGTACCGGGACCACCTTTTCCTGCCTGCGGCTCACCGCGAAAATGTTGCTGAGACCCGATCCTAAAAGTGGTTCAGGTCTCTTGGCTGCCTTGATGGATGGGCAACTGATATCTTGCCCATTTAGCACACTACCCGAACCTCTCCCTCACAGTCTCAGCTAAACTATACATAATTAACCTGAACATCCATGGGCTACGAAGAACACTTAAAACGAAATCATTTCTCCCTGAACCTAAAAGTAATATTAATGCTACTTCTTCCCTTTGATGGATATCACAGATATTTTTATCCTCCCAGTGTTAGGAAACATTGAATGGCCTTAAGGTTTCCCTTAAATAATGTTAGGGTTTGGACAGAAGCCAGTAACACAGAAAATTAAAGGCACCCAGGTGCTTCCCCACAAAGTAACATGGGAAATTGGAGGAGTAGTGCTGCCAATACAAACAGGGATTGTGAATGGATCAGCTGACGGAGAGAAGCTATTTAAAAAAGAAGGCAGACAAAAAGCAGGAAACTATAGACTAGTTAGTCTAACATCTGTTGTTGGGAAAATGCTGGAGTCCATTATTAAGGAAGCGGTAGCAGGACTTTTGGAAAAGCATAATTCAATCAAACAGAGTCAGCATAGTTTTATGAAAGGGAAATCATGTTTGACAAATTTGCTGGAGTTCTTTCAGGATGTAATGAGCAGGGTGGATAAGGGGGAACCAGTGGATGTTGTGTATTTGGATTTGCAGAAGGCATTTGATAAGCTGCCACATAAAAGGTTACTGTACAAGATAAAAGCTCACGGGTTTGGGGGTAATATATTAGCATGGATAGAACAGAAAACAGAGAGTCGGGATAAATGGGTCATTTTCCGGTTGGCAAAGAGTAACTAGCGGGGTGCCGCAGGGATCGTTGCTGGGTCCTCAACTATTTACAATCTATATTAATGACTTGGATGAAGGGACCGAGTGTAATGTAGCCAAGTTTGCTGATGATACAAAGATGGTGGGAAAGCAAATTGTGAGGAGGACACAAAAAATCTGGAAAGGGATATAGACAGACTAAGTGAGTGGGCAAAAATTTGGCAGATGGTAAAATGTGAGGTTATCAACTTTGGCAGAAATAATAGAAAAGCAAATTATAATTTAAATGGAGAAAAATTGCAAAGTGCTGCAGTGCAGAGAGACCTGGGGGTACTTGTGCATGAAACATAAAATGTTAGTATATAGCTACAGCAAGTAATCAGGAAGACAAATGGAATGTTGGCCTTTATTGCAAGAGTATAAAAGCAGAGAAGTCCTGCTACAACTGTACAGGATATTGGTGAGGCCACACCTGTGTGCAGTTTTATCTCCGTATTTAAGGCAGGATATAATTGCATTGGAGGCTGTTCAGAGAAGGGTCACTGGGTTGATTCCAGTGATGAGGGGGCTGACTTATGAGGATAGGTTGAGTAGGTTGGGCCTATAAACATTGGAGTTCAGAAGAATGAGAGGTGATCTTATTGAAACTTATAAGATAATGAGGGAGCTCGACTAGGTGGATGCAGAGAGGATATTTCCATTCATAGGGGAAACTAAAATTAGGGGACAAGGAGCTGGAACCTCCACTTTTTTTGTATGCTTAATACCCACTTAACACCCATTTTACCGCTGAAATGACATATAACGCCCATATATCGCCCATTCTGGCACAAAATAGAAACTGACAGGCTTTTTTAGGAAACTTATCACCGAGCGTTATTTTCCCAATGGGCTTAATGCCGAGAAAAGATATCACCGCCCGCCCACTTTTTTGGGGTGGAATCAGCAGAATGGGCAAATTCAATGCCCGTAATATCACCCAGCGTTACTTTCCGGACAGAATTAACAACGAGGTTCAATATTAATGCCTGCCCACTGTTTTTTGTCGTAAAGAGCATAATTACCCAAACTAGCGGCCATGGAGAGCGCCCATCTTCAATTCCACCATCTTGCACACATATCACCCACAATATCGCTCGCTTAAAAAACCGCCCACAAAAAAATTGAACTAACTGGAACGAGCGGCAGCAGTGTGGCTGGCATTTGTTAAATCCCACTCTTATGTGAGGAGCTGATATCAGAAAAATTTGACTGAAAGAGTGCTGATGTGAGTGACAACGCTGACACATTGCTGTGTGTGTGCAGCTCAGACATCAATGGTGCCCATCATCTTGGTGCCAGTTAAAGTTTACGTTGATTGATGTTAAGTTGTATGTATCCCTTTCATGGTAAGGAATCACCAATGTGTAACGGTCCAGCTATCTGAGACAATGCGCAACAAGGGTATGTTCAATAACAAAAGTTTAATAGAAACATTGGTCTGAAAACATAGGTATCACAGCCAATAACACCCAACCCTCGCCCACACACCAATTTTTCCACCATTGACATAAATCACATGTTCAACATGTCCAGCAACACAGAATACAAAGGCAAAGCAGGAGCATGGTCCCCAGCCCCCATACATTACAACAAATTGCATACACCCAGATGGAGATATAACACAGCCATCACCTGCGGACATGCACCTCACTTTCCTTCCCCCCTCTCCTTCTTCTCCCCACCTCTACCCCTTCCCCTCCTCGTTCCACGGCACCTGGCCGAGGAGCTCCTCAGGCGCTGCCTCATTGGGGGGGATGAAGGCAGATGTGTTGGTTGCACAGGTACGGGAGCGGGGGTTGCCGAAGGGGCAACGTTCTCTGATCCAGAAGCAGGATCTTGGTCCTTGCTCTCATCTATCGTTCACAGTGGTGTTGCAGAACCTAGGGGTGGAGTGCTGTGCTCAGGGACCACTGGGAGGCCTATGGCAGCAGTTCCTGGCTATCGCATCCAGGGACTCCGCCATGCGCAGAATGTGCTCGGTCATGGTGGCCAGCTGTCGGGATATGCCCCCCAATGCTTTGATTAGCTGGTCACCGATGTCTACAGTCCTCCTAGACAACTGTATCATTTCTCCACTGCCATGTCGCGCTCGTGGAACAGACCTGCCGCATCCACGAGGCCTCCGCGGGGTCGGCGCCTTCCTGGGGACAAATGGGGTGCCCTATGGAGAGGTATTTGGGGCCGGCACCTCCAGAATGGAGGCGGGAATGACCAGAGGACCACTAGCTGGCTTTGGGTGGAATGGGTTCTGGAGTGTGGCGATGCAGGTTCTTCGAAGTCTGTGCTCTTATCGTCAAGAACAGACCCAGCGGATCGACGGGTGACAATCGGAGCTCCTCAGCACCAGATGTAGTAGGATCTTCCGCCAACTCCTGCCCCGCGGCCCCACCTTCTGGCCTCTGTGGCCTTGCCTGGGACCGCGCTGCTGGCTGAGCTGCAAGATACAAATGAGGTTATTAGAGGAGAAGGGGGTGCTAGGGTGACAAGATGAGTCCAGCGCTACACACAGCATATGCACGACAAAAACACCACCGCTATCAAAATCATCACAGACATCACATTTCATGACCATTAACACATTGTACATTGCACTGGTTTTCATTTGGCCAGCATTGTTTCTATGACACTTTTAGAAATCATCTATCAGATATGATTGTTCGGATATGAGTTGGTGTGGCATTTATTGATTTACATCACGCAATGGTGTAAGCTTTACTCACATGGCATCACTTCAGGGTCTGCAGATGCGTCTGTAGCTGTCCGGGGTGCTTCTCCACGAGTGTGAGCACCCGCTCCTCCATCTCTGTGATGTTGCTGGGGACTGGTGGCTCCCCACCCGTTCGTCTCTGCATGGACCTCATCGTCGATAGTTTCTTCTGTAAAAGGTGACAGGACGACATGGCATGAGATCATTGCATGATATCATTGCTAGGTAGTGTCACAGACACTGATACAACACATAACTGACAGATGTAATCATGATTATTATGATTATTATCATTCTTTACCTAAAGATATACACCTTGACCGCAGGCTTGAGTAAAACATTCCCGATAAAAGTGAAAGACCTCACATCTGATGATAGTCACTCGTGACTGTTAAAAATCAAATTATATAAATACATAAGTACATGTAAATAAACGTAATACGTACTCTTGTGGATCCCACAAGGTCGTTCCATCGTTTGCGACATTGGTTGCATTCACGAACCTCGTTGGTCGCCGACGAGACCAACTCTGCTATCTTGGTCCATATCCTCTGGTAGGCCTTTGGGGTGGGCTTCCCACGTCAAATCACCCCAGTTTGACTTGACCTCCTGCAGGAGGGAGGTATTTGCCTCGTCCGAGAACCTCCTGGCCCTTTTGAGGCCTTCAGTGTCCTCCTCTCCCACCTCACTGCTCTCTCCAGCGTCAGTCTCCACAGTGGGCTGTGATGCCTCCTCCTCTCCCTCCATTTATGGGCAAATTCAGTCAAATATGTGGCTGGTAAAAGCTACTATTTGTTTGCCTACTTGCTGTGAAGCTCTAAAGTCTCCCTCCTTCCTCCCAAAGCAGCCACGCCACACCCAGCCACACCTTCAGTCCCTCTGAGCTCCCTCTCTCTCTCCTCTTCTGCGCATGTCATGGTGACCCTTGACCTCCAGAATCGCAGGAATCAAGTGTTGCCATGCCATTGCTAAGGATGGCCACACCTTGCGGCAGAAGGTCAAAAAGATTTAACCCATTTGATATCGCTCACGGTAAACTAGGTGTTTTGAGAAGCCGGTGATCTGAAAACCCTTTATTACCGCCCACGCCGGAAATAACGCCCATTTTTGGGCGATAAGCACAAAAGTGGAGGTTCTAGCCTATAGTCTTAGAATAAGGGGCCGCCCATTTAAAACTGAGACGAGGAGAAATTTGTTCTCTCAGAAGGTTGTAAATCTGTGGAATTCTCTGCCCCAGAGAGCTGTGGAGACTGGGTCATTGAATATATTTAAGGTGGAGATAGACAGATTTTTGAGCGATAAGGGAATCAAGGGTTATGGGGAGCGGGGCAGGGAAGTGGAGCTGAGTCCATGATCAGATCAGCCATGATCTTATTGAATGGTGGAGCAGGCTCGAGTGCCAAATGGCCTACTCCCGCTCCTATTTCTTATGTTCTTATGGGCTTATGTTCTGAGAAGATGTCCATCTAGCCCTTCTGTTAATCACAACTGTTGTACATGTTTGGCACACGGTGTAACCTTCGCTTTACACAGAGCAGGGTGCTGAACTCATCTATTTGGAAGGTTTTAAATAAATGTTCTTCAAACAAATGTTTGAGCTGGGATATTCAATGCAACCCCACTGAATAGTTTCTCCAATAAATAAAAATGAAAGCTGATGTAAAAGCAAAATACTGCGGATGCTGGAATCTGGAATATAAAGAAAATGCTGGAAATCTCAGCAGGTCAGGCAGCATCTGTGGCGAGGGAGCAGAGTTAACGTTTCAGGTTGATGACCCTTTGTCAGAACTGGAGAGTGTTCGGAAAGAACAGATTCTTAACAAGTATTGAAAGGGGGAGGGGAAGAAAGAACAAAAGGGAAGGTCTGTGATAGGTTGGAGGACAGGAGAGATTAGAGAAACAAAAGGGATGATGGCCCAAATTCAAATGGTAATGCCAGGAGTTAGAAAATCATTAGACAAGTTAGGGTGTGAATGGCGGGATAATGACCAACTGCCATTAGAGACAAGGAGAAAAGAAGAAAGAAAGAAAGAGGTTCTGAGAGGGGCCGGGAGATAGACGGGGGAGGGCGGGGTGGGGGGTGGGGAGGGCAAATGGGGGTCAAAGATTGGTTGCGCTCTGAAATTTTTGAACTCGATGTTGAGTCCAGAAGGCTGTAAAGTGCCTAAACGAAAGATGAGGTGCTGTTCCTCAAGCTTGCGTTGAGCTTCATTGGAACAGTGCAGGAGACCGAGGATGGAGAGCTGATGATCTCACTTGTCTGCATGAGTCTTGGCAGATCTTCAAACGATGGGGTATGTTATGCATTGGTAGAACTGAGATGTTTGTCTCGTTTTACTCAGCTATAACTACTGGCAAACAAATCACCGAAAAATGCATAAACTTCATAAAATAACATTTTGGTTTATGAATGAAGATCAGTTAATCTTTGTTCTTCAAAGAGATTGACGCAAGATCTCTATTATGGAAGGAGTGGTACCATCAACATCCCATTAAAATAAAATCAAACAATAAAGGGAATTGTGATTCATTTTCAAATCCTTTTGGGTTTTGCTTTGTTGATTTTGTAAATATTCTTGTTTAAAATGAATGACGATGACCTCATCTGAGTTGCTGAGCTTCACAAAGCAAAGGAGCAAAATTTACATGTAAACAGTTGAAATGCTGTGATTAGTTATTGGTCCAGTGTATACCGTTCCATGGGCAGTGTATCATCCAGTAAGGGTCGCTGAAGTAATACCCCCGACCTGCGAGGAAACCGAGCTGCAGGTCAGGGGTATAAGAGGAGCATGTCACTTCAAAATACAGCACCAGCCAGTCCAGGAGGGCGAGGGCTTCGAGGAGGGCAACTGGGTGATGTCACCAAAACCCAGGTTGTCGATTGGTGCGTGGGCAGGAACTTTGGCGGGGCCCAGGTACCGCAGAGGTGTGGCGAGAAATCGTGGTGGAGGTGCAGCGAATGACCAGGGCAGAGGAGTGGAGAGAGATCGGAGCCCACTAGCGACATGATCAGGGCCTAGGAGAGGCGAGAGTTCGGGGCCCAGAAGAGGCGTGGGCCCAGGAGCAGCACGGGCCAGCCCACATTGTGATATGTGTGCGGACTAGGTCCGTGTAGCAGAGCTGGTGTCCAGTCATCTTGGTTAATCCTTGCCATTGGACCAAGACCTAGCTCTGTCCAGCCTGTGGGGTGGCTGGTGTGCAACGGCCATCACACATGAAAAGAAATCCACGCACAGGCATCTTCCACCTTTCAACATGTAGTTCGAGACCTGGAATATCAGGTCCTCATCGAAACACTTATGAACTCATCCCTTTTTGATGTGGAAGCAAGTCATCCTCGATACGAGGGATCGTCTAACAAGAAGAAGAGTGATTGCTCCTTATTGATATCAATTGAGATGTCTCGAATTGCACAGAATTTACAGCACAGAGACAGGCCATTCGGTCCAGCTGGGCCATGCCGGTGTTTATGCACTGCACGAGACTCCTCGCACCCCTCCATCTAACCCTATCAGCGCAACTTTCTCTCTCATGTGCTTATCTAGCTTCCCCTTATATCTATGCTATTCACCGGGTTCGTTAGCATAGTGGTTATGTCACTGGACTAGTAATCCAGAAGCTTGGACTAATGATCCGGAGACGTGAGTTCAAATTTCCATTTAAATTCAGTTAATTAAATAAATCTGGAACAAAAAGTTAGTATCAGTAATGGTGAAATCACCGGTTCATCATAAAAACCCATCTGGTTCACTAATGTCCATTAGGTAATCTGTCACCTATATGTGACTCACAGCAAATTGGTTGACAATTATCTGCCCTCTGAAATGGCCTCGCAAGACACTCAGTTGCACCCAACTGCTACAAAAAAACAATAAAAAGAATAAAAGAATAAAAGAATAAATTACTTCTTGAGGTAGTGAGTTCTACAATCTAACCACACTCTGTGTTAAGAAGGTTCTCCTGACTTCTCTATTGGATTTATTAGTGACTCTCTGATAGCTATGGCTTCTAGTTTTAGTCTCCCCCCACAAGTTGAAACATTTTCTCCACTTCTACCCTATCCGACCCTTTCATTATCTTAAAGACCTCTATCAGGTCACCCCTCAGCCTTCTCTTTTCGAGAGAAAAGAGCCCCAACCTCTTCAATCTTTCCTGATAGTCCTAACCTCTCCGGTCTGCTATCATCTTTGTGAATCCTTTTTGCACCTTCTCCATTAATAGGTTCAGGGGCTGGCAATATCATCAGTACTCAGTGATCGGAGAAATATAATTGAATAGAAACAAGAGAAGCAGACTCGGTAAAAGAGGAGGATTCTAAAGCCTTTGATTGTTTAAAAGGGTCCTAACAGTGAGACTCCCTATCTACCTAAAAAATAATTACAAAAAAAAAACCTAAAAAATAGTACTGGAGCAATTAAGGGGACTGAAAACCGATAGATCCCCTGGGCCAGATGGCCTACATCCTAAGGTTTTGAAGAGGTGGCTATAGAGATAGTGGATGCATTGGTTATCAGCTTCCAAAATTCCATAGATTCTAGAAAGGTTCCCGCGGATTGGAAGTAGCAAATGTAACCTCACTATTTAAGAAAAGAGGGAGGGAGAAAATGGGGAACCAGTGAGCCTGACATCAGTAGTAGGGAACATGCTGGAATCTATTATTAAGGATGTTGTAACAGTGGACTTGGAAAATTATAATAGGATTGGGCAGAGTCAACATGGATTTATGAAAGGGAAATCATGTTTGACAAATCTGTTAGAGTTTTTTGAGGTTGTAACTAGCAGAATAGATAAGGGGGAAACCAGTGGATGTGATGTATTTGGATTTTCAGAAGGCATTTGATAAGGTAACACACAAGAGGTTATTAAACAAAATTAGGACTCATGGGATTGGGGGTAATATACTAGCATGGGTTTGAGGATTGGTTAACGGACAGAAAACAAAGAGTAGGAATAATTGGGTAATTTTCAGCTTGGCAGGCTGTAACTAGTGAGGTACTGTAAGGATCAGCACTTGGACCTCAGCTATTCACTATCTATATCAATGATTTGGATGAGGGGACCAAATGTTCCATGTTTGCTGATGATACAAAGCTAGGTGGGAATGTAAGTTGTGAAGAGGATGCAAAGAGACATAAAGAGGATATAGACAGGCTAAGTGAGTGGGAAAGAACATGGCAAATGGAATATAATATGGAGAAATGTGAAGTTATTCATTTTGGTGGGAAAAATAGAAAAGACTATTTTTTAAATGGTGAGAGATTGGGAAATGTTGGTGTTCAGAGGGACCTGGGTGTCCTTGTACCCGAATCACTGAAAGTTAACATGCAGATACAGCAAGCGATTAAGAAAACAAATGGTATGTTGGCCTTTATTACAAAATGATTCGAGTATAAGAATAAAGATGTCTTACTGCAATTATATAGGGCTCTCTTGAGGGTCCAGGTGAGTGAAAATTTAAAAAGTCAAAGAATAAGGAGAAGGCAATAGAGCAGGGTAGCACTGGGGGAAATGAAAACCAGTGCATGACAGGAAGGGACAGAACGTACAAACCGAAAGTGGGGTCAAAGCAGGAAAAAAGGGTAAAAATTTTTTTTAAAGCTCTTTATCTTAATGCATGCAGCATTCGTAACAAAATAGATGAGTTGGTGGCACAAATAGATACAAATGGGTATGATCTGATAGCCATTACAGAGATGTGGTTGCAAGGTGACCAAGGCTGGGAAATAAATATTCAGGGGTATTTGACAATTTGGAAGGACAGACAGAGAGGAAAAGGAGGTGGGGTAGCTCTGTTAATAATGGATGAGATCAGTGCGTTAGTGAGAAACGATATTGGCTCAGAAAATCAAGATGTTGAATCAGTTTTGTGGAGATAAGGAATAATAAGGGGAAAAAGTCGCTGGTGGGCGTAGTATATAGGCCCCTTAACAGTAGCTACACTGTTGGACGGAGTACAAATCAAGAAATAATGGAGTCTGGTAAAAAAGGAACGGCAATAATCATGGGCAATTTAACCTTCATACTGATTGGACAAAGCAAATTGGCCAGGGTAGCCTTGAGGAAGAGTTCATAGAGTGTATCCAGGATAGTTTCCTTGAACAGAACATTGCGGAACCGATCAGGGAGCAGTCTATCTTACATCTGGTACTGTGTAATGAGACAGGATTAATATAAGATCTCCTCGTAAAGGATCCTCTAGGAATAAGTGACCATACCATGGTTGAATTTCAAATTTATTTGGAGGGTGAGAAAGTTGGATCTCAAACCAGTGTCCTAAGCTTAAATAAAGGAGACTACAAAGGTATGAAGTCAGAGTTGGCTAAAGTGGACTGGGAAAATAGATTAAAGTGTGGGATGGTTGATGAGCAGTGGCAGACATTTAAGGAAATGGTTCATATCTCTCAACAAAAATATATTCCAATGAGAAGGAAAGACTGTAAGAGAAGAGATGACCATCCGTGGCTAACTAAGGAAATAAGGAATGGTATCAAATTGAAAACAAGGGCATACAATGGGTTCAAGACTAGTGGGAGGCCACATGATTGGGAAACTTTTAAAAGCCAGCAAAGAATGACTAAAAAAGTAATAAAAAGAGGGAAGATAGAGTATGAAAGTAAACTAGCACGAAATATAAAAACAGATAGTAAGAGTTTCTACAGGTACATAAAAAGGAAAAGAGTGGCTAAAGTAAATGTTGGTCCCCAAGAGATGAGACTTGGGGAATTAATAATGGGGATCAGGGAAATGACAGAGACGTGAACAAATATTTTGTATAGGTCTACACGGTAGAAGACACTAAAAACATCCCAATAATGGATAATCAAGAGGCTATAGGGAGGGAGGAACTTAATACAATCACTATCACTAAAGAAATATTACTCGGTAAAATAATGGTACTAAAGGTGGACAAGTCCTCTGGACCTGATGGCTTGCATCCTAGGGTCCTAAAAGAAGCGCTGCAGATATAGTAGATGCATTGGTTGTAATCTACCAAAATTCCCTGGATTCTGGAGAGGTCCCAGCAGATTGGAAAACCGCAAATGTAACGCCCCTATTTAAAAAAGGAGGCAGACAGAAAGCAGGAAACTGTAGCCTAACATCTGTGGTTGTGAAAATGCTGGAGTCCATTTTTAAGGATGCAGTAGCAGGACATTTGGAAAAGCATAATTTAATCAAGCAGAGTCAGCATGGTTGTATGAAAGGGAAATCATGTTTGACAAATTTGCTGGAGTTCTTTAAGGATGTACCGAGCAGGTGGATAAGGGGGAACCAGTGGATGTGGTGTATTTGGATTTCCAGAAAGCATTCGATAAGGTGCCACATAAAAGATAAAAGTTCACAGGGTTGGGGGTAATATATTAGCATGGATAAAGGATTGGCTAATTAACAGAAAATAGAGAGTCGGGATAAACGGGTCATTTGGCAAACAGTGACTAGTGGGGTGCCGCAGGGATCGTTGCTGGGTCCTCAACTATTTACAATCTATATTAATGACTTGGATGAAGGGACCGAGTGTAATGTAGCCAAGTTTGCTGATGATACAAAGATGGGTGGGAAAGCAAATTCTGAGGCGGACACAAAAAATCTGCAAAGGGATATAGATAGGCTAAGTGAGTGGGCAAAAATTTGGCAAATGGAGTATAATGTGGGAAAATGTGAGGTTATCCACTTTGGCAGAAAAAATAGAAAAGCAAATGATAATTTAAATGGAGAAAAATTGCAAAGTGCTGCAGTACTGAGAGATCTGGGGGTCCTTGTAAATGAAACACAAAAAGTTAGCTTACAGGTACAGTAAGTAATCAGGAAGGCAAGTGGAATGTTGGCCTTTATTGCAAGGGAGATAGAGTATAAAAGCAGAGAAGTCCTGCTACAACTGTACAGGGTATTGGTGAGGCCACACCTGGAGTACTGCGTACAGTTTTGGTCTCCGTATTTAAGGCAGAATATACTTGGAGGCTGTTCAGAGAAGGTTCACTCCGGTTGATTCCGGAGATGAGGGGGTTGACTTATGAAGATAGGATGAGTATGTTGGGCGTATACTCATTGGAGTTTAGAAGAATGAGAGGTGATCTTATTGAAACATTTAAGATAATGAGGGGGCTCGACAAGGTGGATGCAGAGAACATATTTCAGCTCATAGTTGAAACTAAAACTAGGGGGCATAGTCCATGGATAAGGGGCCGCCCATTTAAAACTGGGATGAGGAGGAATTTCTTCTCTCAGAGGGTTGTAAATCTGTGGAATTCTCTGCCCCAGAGAGCTTTGGAGGCTGGATCATTGAATATATTTAAGGCGGAGATAGACAGATTTTTGAGCGATAAGGGAATAAAGGATTCTGGAGAGCAGGCAGTGAAGTGGAGCTGAGTCCATGATCAGATCAGTCATGATCTTATTAAATGGTGGAACTGGTTCGAGGGGTCAAATGACCTACTCCTGCACTCAGAGAGTGATGAATCTTTGAAATTCTCCACCTCAGAGGGAAGGGGAGGCTCAATCATTGAGTCTATTCAAGACAGAGATCGATAGATTTTGGGATATTAAGGGAATCAAGGGAGATGGGGATATTGCGGGAAAGTGGAGTTGAGATTGAAGATCAGCCATGATCTTTTTGAAGGGTGGGACAGGCTCGACGGGCCGAATAAGAACCGAAGAAATAGGAGCAGGAGTAGGCCATACGACCCCTCAAGCCTGCTCCCCCATTTAATACTTAGATGATGAGTAATTTTTTCTCTCAGAGGGTTGTAAATCTGTGAACTCAGGTCCACTTCCCTACCCACTCCCCATAACCCCTTAATCCCTTATCAGTTAAGAAGCTGTCAATCTCTGTCTTAACTTTATTCAATGTCCCGGCTTCTACAGCTCTTTGAGGCAGCGAATTCCACAGATTTACAACCTTCTGAGAATAGAAATTTCTCCTCATCTCAGTTTTAAATGGGCGGCACCTTATTCTAAGATTATGCCCCTTAGTTGTAGTCTCCCCTATCAGTGGAAACATCCTCTCTGCATCCATCCTGTCAAGCTCCTTCATAATCTTATACGTTTCGATAAGATCACCTCTCATTCTTTAGGCCTACTCCTGCTCCTATTTCTTATGTTCTTATGTTCTACCTATCCTGAAGTTGTGAATATGTGAGAGAGAGGGAAGAAAGTACAGTTGGGGTGCAATTCCTCCTCATTAGCAACTTTAAAACTGCAAAAAGATTATTATTTCACACGTATCATGACTGGCTACCATATTTTTAGTGCCACGATGAAAATTCTCACAGTAAGCACTTAGATATAGGCCAGGAAATTACAGCCTCTCCGGGTGCGGACGATGCGCGTACGCACACGAATTCGCCACGCAAATGTCGGTACTCGAAGCGCGATACGCATGTGTTGAGAACCAGCTTTTGCGATCTGGCTCAATGTCTTTTGACAGATGGCAAGCATCCGCAGGAGAAGATCATTCGCGGGCGGGGATTTGGGCTATTTGCCCAACTCTTGCCCAGCGAATGTCCTTCAAACTTCAGGGAATCGAATACGGCCAGGTTGATCTCCTGGACTAGTTTCGATTGCCTGGATAGGTCGGAGAGGAATTTTCCCAGATTTTGTTACCCAATTGGCCTGGGTTTTTATCTGTTTTTTTGCCTCTCCCAGGAGATCTCATGGCTCCAGCTGGGGTGGAGTGTAAAATGTTGCGATACATGGGGTATCGCAGTTGTGTGGGGCGGACTGGTTGGGCCGGATGCTCTTTACCTGTCCGCCATTGTTCATTGTTCATAAGTTTATATGTAACCTTCAGGGCTGCTGACTGAGGGCCGTGTGGTTCTTTGTCGACCGGCGCGGACACGATGGGCCGAAATGGACTCCTTCTGCGCTGTAAATTTCTATGTTTCTAAACACAGGCGTATCGCCTACTTTTACCAGCGTAAGAGTTTTAAAACATCGAAAAGTTAAATGTATTACTTATTTTTATATTAAAAACCCTGTCTATGAAAGTAAGTTTATTTTTAACACTAATTAAAATAAAATGTCAATTTCAACAAAATACCTTTTTCTCTCAAACATTTAATTTAATGCAATTTTTATTAATTTTAAAAAAACGAAGTGTTTTTTTTATTTACGTTGATGTTTTGTTTGATTTTAGGGGTATTCTCATTGATAGTAATGGGAGCTCCGAGCTCCCATTACTATGAATGAGAAACTGCACAGGCCCACTTGATCCCAAGGTACGCATACACTCCTGGAAGACATGGGCCCATACGTTGGACTGCGCAACTCGGCCTCGGAGCACAAGTCTACGTTTCTCCAGGACTACCAGGTATTTTTGTTAAAATAATTTAGGTGAGAGGCGCCCAGCCGCGGAAGCCTCCGACTGCAATTTTCGAGCCAGTGTATTAGTGTTACAAACGCCCTGAGATATTTTACTAAGTTAAAGGTGCCATATAAATGCAAGTTGTTGTCTTAGTATTCACAATTGAATTGGTGTATTGTTGAAAGGGTCACAAAATTGCTTTAGCCCAATATATTTTTTCAAGCAAATGTTGGCCCTAAAATAGGCACACGATTGAAAATTGAGAGAGAGGCAAGTAAGAGAAAGTATTTTCTGTTAGAGAAGGTGCGAAATGATGAAGTCTCAGGTTGTAATAGGGAGGATGGGGTATCAGCAAGAGGCAACACAAAAGACAGTGGAGCTGGTGGGGTAGAGCGTAAAGACAGGGCAGGCAGGCAGGGATGAGATGATCACGATCCAAAACGTGAAATAGCAGTAGGATAGGAAATGCGGTAAGTGTGAATGTCAGGCATGAGAGAAAAAGAGAGGAATGCAAAAGAGAAATGGAGGGGAAAAATGGAAAAGGTAGAAGAATGGTAAGGATAGTGAGACCTGGGAGGAAGACAAGAAACAGATTGAAGAGACAGCTTTCGATAGATGGGAGGGGATATCGGGGACAGATGGGAAAGACAGCTAAGAACACATCAGCGATATTAGGGGACAAGGAAGAGACCATGAGATAGATGGCATGTTAGTGAAGGACACATAGAAAGTTGGGAACAGCAGAGAATTTAAGACACAATAATTCAGAGGAATTTCTTCTCTCAGAGAGTCATGAATCTGTGGAATTCTCTGCCCCAGAGAGCTGTGGAAGCTGGGTCATTGAATATAGTTAAGGTGGAGATAGATAGATTTTTGAACAATAAGGGAGTGAAGGGTTATGGGGAGCAGGCAGGGAAGTGGAGCTGAGCCTAAGATCAGACCAGCCATGATCTTATTAAATGGCGGAGCAGGCTCGAGGGGTTAAATGGCCTACTCCTGCTCCAAATTCTTATGTTCTTATGTAATTATGCTCTCAGACTAAATTCCTTTTTGTTGTTAGACTTATAGGGCCCAAGTTTCCACCGACCCTTAGAACAGCGCACCTCCATGAGGTGCGCCGACTTTCTAGAATAAAAAGGGCGCTGAAAACTTACCTTGTAATTCTCCACGCATCTCGGGACATCTTCGGGCTTGGCACAGTGCAGCACAAGAGGTGGGGGATGCGGAGCCAGGTCCCGGCGCTGAAAACAGTGCCGGGACCTCTGCACATGCGCGCTAGAGTGTGCGCGCATGCGCAGTAGCTCCTGGCAGCCCGAATCTCTGCGACGCTCTGCAGGCTATGTGGAAGATGCATGCTGTTCCTATCCTGGGCCGAGTGGCCTGCCGCACAGGCCGGCCGCTGCCTTCCTGTGCTGAGGGCTACAAGAGACAGGTCAGTGGGGGAATGATTTTTGATCGGGGAGGAAGGGAAGAGTTTGGGGGTGGGGGGGAAGAGTTTTGATAGAGGGCAAGGGGAAGACTTTTGATCTGGCAGGGGGGGAAGAGTTTTGATCGGGGGGGAAGAGTTTTGATCGGGGGGGGGGGAAGAGTTTTGATCGGGGGGGAAAGAGTTTTGATCTGGGGTGGGGGGGGGGGGGGCCGGACGGGAGAGTTTTGATCCGGCGGGGTGGGCGAGAAAAGAATCTTCAAAGATTTTCCAGTACTTTAATATCTAGATATCTTTACTAAAAATATATTCCGTTTAATCAGGCTGATAGCACCTACACCCGGTCCAGTCTCGTTGCTTGGGATTTAAAAAAAAACTAGCATTCCTATCATAACACTGTCATATTGATGATGGTTCTCTATTGTTAAAGGTGAAGTGCTTAATGCTTTGGAAAATCCTCTAGCTTCCCTTCCCCCCCCCCCCCCAACCATCTCTGGCTACCTGCGCCTGATTTCTAAAGAGTCCGCAAGGTTTTTCTGAGCGTACAAAAGTGGACACAAATGCTGGCCTTAGTTAGTTTGGAGTAACTTTTCGCTGTCTAAATTGGCTTAAATGGCCAAAACAGGCATAAGTGGCTGGTAACGCCCTCTTTTGAAAAAAAAAACTGAACTAAAAAGAAACTGAACTAACTCACTGAAACTGGAGCAAACTAAATGTGGAGAATTGCGACTTTTAGGATACTCCAAAAAAAACTAGTTGTTCCAAAAAAATAGGAGCAACTCCTGTGGAATCTTGGGCCCATAATAAGTATACTTTGAAGTGAATTTACTGTAATTTTCATTGCTAAGTCTCCCATTCTCCTGTGCCATGTGGGAACTCAGGGACACTTCCGGTGTCCCTGACGACTACGTGTGTGAGAAGTGTGTCCGCCTCGAGCTCCTGATGATCTGCGTTACAGAATTGGAGCTGAGGGTGGATTCACTCTGGAGCATCCACGATGCTGAGAATGACGTGAGTATCACATGTAGTGAGTTGGTCTTACCGCAGGAGAAGGGTCCACAGCCAGATAGGGAATGGAAGACCAGCAGGAAGAGCAGTGCAAGGAAGGTAGTGCAGGGGTCCCCTGTGGTCATCCCCCTGCAAAACAGATACACCGTTTTGAGTACTGTTGGGGGGGATGACTCATCGGGGGAGGGCAGCAGCAAACAAGTTCATGGCTGGCTGGCGCTGCTGCATAGGAGGGCAAGAAAAAGAGTGGGAGCGCAATAGTGATAGGAGATTCAATTGTGATGGGAATAGATAGGCGTTTCTGCGGCCGCAACCGAGACTCCAGGATGGTATGTTGCCTCCCTGGTGCAAGGGTCAAGGATGTCTCGGAGCGGGTGCAGGACATTCTGAAATGGGAGGGAGAACAGCCAGTTGTCGTGGTGCACATTGGTACCAACGACATAGGTAAAAAAAGTGATTAGGTCCTACGAAACGAATTTAAGGAGCTAGGAGCTAAATTAAAAAGTAGGACCTCAAAAGTAGTAATCTCTGGGATTGCTACCAGTGCCACGTGCTAGTCAGAGTAGGAATCGCAGGATAGCACAGATGAATACGTGGCTTGAGCAGTGGTGCAGCAGGGAGGGATTCAAATTCCTGGGGCATTGGGACCGGTTCTGGGGGAGGTGGGACCAGTACAAACCGGACGGTCTGCACCTGGGCAGGACCAGAACCAATGTCCTAGGGGGAGTGTTTGCTAGTGCTGTTGGGGAGGAGTTAAACTAATATGGCAGGGGGATGGGAACCAATGCAGGGAGATAGAGGGAGACAAAAGGGAGGCAGAGGCAGGAGACGGAGGGGAGATGGGGGGGGGTTGGGGGGCGGAGAGGCCCGGGGTGGGGGACAGGAAGGGCCACTGTACGGCAGAATTCTAAAAGGACAAAGGGTGTTAAAAAAACAAGCCTGAAGGCTTTGTGTCTTAATGCAAGGAGTATCCGCAATAAGGTGGATGAATTAACTGTGCAAATAGATGTTAACAAATATGATGTGATTGAGATTACGGAGACGTGGCTCCAGGATGATCAGGGCTGGGAACTCAACATCCAGGGGTATTCAACATTCAGAAAGGATAGAATAAAAGTAAAAGGAGGTGGAGTAGCATTGCTAGTTAAAGAGGAGATTAATGCAATAGTTAGGAAAGACATTAGCTTGGATGATGTGGAATCTATATGGGTAGAGCTGCAGAACACCAAAGGGCAAAAAACGTTAGTGGGAGTTGTGTACAGACCTCCAAACAGTAGTAGTGATGTTGGGGAGGGCATCAAACAGGAAATTAGGGGTGCATGCAATAAAGGTGCAGCAGTAATAATGGGTGACTTTAATATGCACATAGATTGGACTAGCCAAACTGGAAGCAATATGGTGGAGGAGGATTTCCTGGAGTGCATAAGGGATGGTTTTCTAGACCAATATGTCGAGGAACCAACTAGGGGGGAGGCCATCTTAGACTGGGTGTTGTGTAATGAGAGAGGACTAATTAGCAATCTCATTGTGTGAGGCCCCTTGGGGATAGTGACCATAATATGGCGGAATTCTGCATTAGGATGGAGAATGATACAGTTAATTCAGAGACCATGGTCCAGAACTTAAAGAAGGGTAACTTTGAAGGTATGAGGCGTGAATTGGCTAGGATAGATTGGCGAATTAAACTTAAGGGGTTGACTGTGGATGGGCAATGGCAGACATTTAGAGACCGCATGGATGAATTACAACAATTGTACATTCCTGTCTGGCGTAAAAATAAAAAAGGGAAGATGGCTCAACCGTGGCTATCAAGGGAAATCAGGGATAGTATTAAAGCCAAGGAAATGGCATACAAATTGGCCAGAAATAGCAGCGAACCTGGGGACTGGGAGAAATTTAGAACTCAGCAGAGGAGGACAAAGGGTTTGATTAGGGCAGGGAAAATGGAGTACGAGAAGAAGCTTGCAGGGAACATTAAGGCGGATTGCAAAAGCTTCTATAGATTTGTAAAGAGAAAAAGGTTAGTAAAGACAAACGTAGGTCCCCTGCAGTCAGAATCAGGGGAAGTCATAACGGGGAACAAAGAAATGGCAGACCAATTGAACAAGTACTTTGGTTCAGTATTCACTAAGGAGGACACAAACAACCTTCTGGATATAAAAGGGGTCAGAGGGTCTAGTAGGGAGGAGGAACTGAGGGAAATCTTTATTAGTCGGGAAATTGTGTTGGGGAAATTGATGGGATTGAAGGCCGATAAATCCCCAGGGCCTGATGGACTGCATCCCAGAGTACTTAAGAAGGTGGCCTTGGAAATAGCGGATGCATTGACAGTCATTTTCCAACATTCCATTGACTCTGGATCAGTTCCTATCGAGTGGAGGGTAGCCAATGTAACCCCACTTTTTAAAAAAGGAGGGAGAGAGAAAACAGGGAATTATGGACCGGTCAGCCTGACCTCAGTAGTGGGTAAAATGATTGAATCAATTATTAAGGATGTCATAGCAGCGCATTTGGAAAATGGTGACATGATAGGTCCAAGTCAGCATGAATTTGTGAAGGGGAAATCATGTTTGACAAATCTTCTGGAATTTTTTGAGGATGTTTCCAGTAAAGTGGACAAAGGAGAACCAGTTGATGTGGTATATTTGGACTTTCAGAAGGCTTTCGACAAGGTCCCACACAAGAGATTAATGTGCAAAGTTAAAGCACATGGGATTGGGGGTAGTGTGCTGACGTGGATTGAGAACTGGTTGTCAGACAGGAAGCAAAGAGTAGGAGTAAATGGGTATTTTTCAGAATGGCAGGCAGTGACTAGTGGGGTACCGCAAGGTTCTGTGCTGGGGCCCCAGCTGTTTACATTGTACATTAATGATTTAGACGAGGGGATTAAATGTAGTATCTCCAAATTTGCGGATGACACTAAGTTGGGTGGCAGTGTGAGCTGCGAGGAGGATGCTATGAGGCTGTAGAGTGACTTGGATAGGTTAGGTGAGTGGGCAAATGCATGGCAGATGAAGTATAATGTGGATAAATGTGAGGTTATCCACTTTGGTGGTAAAAACAGAGAGACAGACTATTATCTGAATGGTGACAGATTAGGAAAAGGGAAGGTGCAACGAGACCTGGGTGTCATGGTACATCAGTCATTGAAGGTTGGCATGCAGGTACAGCAGGCAGTTAAGAAATCAAATGGCATGTTGGCCTTCATAGCGAGGGGATTTGAGTACAGGGGCAGGGAGGTGTTGCTACAGTTGTACAGGGCCTTGGTGAGGCCACACCTGGAGTATTGTGTACAGTTTTGGTCTCCTAACTTGAGGAAGGACATTCTTGCTATTGAGGGAGTGCAGCGAAGATTCACCAGACTGATTCCCGGGATGGTGGGACTGACCTATCAAGAAAGACTGGATCAACTGGGCTTGTATTCACTGGAGTTCAGAAGAATGAGAGGGGACCTCATAGAAACGTTTAAAATCCTGACGGGTTTAGACAGGTTAGATGCAGGAAGAATGTTCCCAATGTTGGGGAAGTCCAGAACCAGGGGTCACAGTCTAAGGATAAGGGGTAAGCCATTTAGGACCGAGATGAGGAGAGACTTCTTCACCCAGAGAGTGGTGAACCTGTGGAATTCTCTGCCACAGAAAGTGGTTGGGGCCAATTCACTAAATATATTCAAAGGGGAGTTTGATGAAGTCCTTACTACTCGGGGGATCAAGGGGTATGGCGAGAAAGCAGGAATGGGGTACTGAAGTTTCATGTTCAGCCATGAACTCATTGAATGGCGGTGCAGGCTAGAAGGGCTGAATGGCCTGCTCCTGCACCTATTTTCTATGTTTCTATGTTTCTATTCTCATGTGGAAAATTTCATATATAATCATTCTGGAAATGATGGGGCAGAAATTGCTCCACTTTGTGTCCATTTTCCGAGCAGAGAACAGGGGCAAAAAGGACCAATTTCAGGGTGCAACGTTGAATCTGCGCCTGCATTCCATCCTCGCCATATTGGTAAAGGCAGCTTTGCAGGGCAGCCTCCTAAAACAGGTGTTAGGCTTTTAACGAGGGGCCTCATGTCTGCATTAATCCCCCCCCCCACCCTCCCAGCGCCCCGGCAAAATTGGTTAGAGTTGAGCAGAGAAGCTGCTGAGCTTGCTCCGCTCAGGATTCTTCAGTGACCGCCAAACAAAGGTAAATTTAAATTAAAAAAGAAAATAAAAGAAATGTTTCTGTGGAGCCAGGAGGAGCCGGGGTGCTGGCATGCCGCTGGTTATAGACCTGACAACAACCCATAACCAATTTTCACCCCATGTGTTTTTCATTCACATCACCTTGTTTTTCTTCTATTTCTCTGAAGTGACTTATCATCATTCCTCAATTATTCATTCACCAGTGTTTTATTATCCAAATAATTAAATCCAGAAACTCCTCTGTAGAAAGTTCAAGGGGGCAGATTTTCACATTGTGCGATAATGTAGAATGAGTGATAATCAATCGGTAGCCCACTTTACATCTCTCCCCATTCCATTGACTTCAATAATAGAAATAAAAATTGAGGGAAATGTGAAACGGACTGCTGATTCGCTATCACCCATTTTACACTGTAGCACAAAGTCAAAATCTATGCCCAAAGTGTCATAACTTTCTGTTTTTCATGACCCTAGCCACAGTAGAATTTCATAGAATTTCATTACTTAGGATTACATAGGATATACAGCAGAGAAACAGGCCATTCGGTCCAACCAGTCCATACCGGCCTCCTCCTGTCTTACCTCATCTAAATCTGTCAGCATAACTCTCTATTCCCTTTTCCCTCATATACGTGTCTAGCCTCCCGTTAAATGCATCCATACTATTCGCTTCAACCACTCCATGTGGTAGCGAGTTCCACATTCTCACCACCTTCTGAATAAAGAGGTTTCTTCTAAATTCCCTATTGGATTTCTTGGTGACTATTTTTTTTTAATGGCCTCTAGTTATGCTCTTCCCCACAAGTTGAAACATTCTCTCTGTATCTGCTCTATCAAAACCTTATATAATTTTAAAGACCTCAATTAAATCACCCCTTAGTCTTCTTTTTTCAAGCAAAAAGAGACCCAACCTATTCATCCTTTCCTGATAGGTAAACCCTCGAATTTTTGGTACCATCCTTGTAAAAAATCTTCTCTGCACCCTCTCCAGTGCCTCTATATCCTTTTTATAATATGGAGACCAGAACTCTAAGTGTGGTCAAACCAGGTTCGATACAAGTTGAGCATAACTTCACTGCTTTTCAATTCTATCCCTCTAGAAATAAACCCGACTGCTTGGTTTGCTTTTTTATGGCCTTGTTAACCTGCGTCGCTACTTTTAGTGATTTGTGCTCCAAGATCCCTTTGCTCCTCTATCCCACCCAGACTTGCACCCTCCAAGTAATAAGTGATCTCCCTATTCTTCCTAACAAAATGTAAGACAGTATCTCACATTTGTCTGTGTTTGGGTATGTTTGGGTGATGTGGCAGTCCTGGTTGAATAGCTGCCAGTGTGTGCAAGCTTTTGGGATGTGGGTGCAAGAATGCTCCTTATTCGTTGTTGATATGGACACACGTTGGAAGATGGGGCATCATGGAAAACAAGCCACTATCAGGAGTAGATTATTTGCTGTTTTTCACCGCAGCCTCCAACATGTATTTTGCGTCCCTCGTACCTTTGCTTTTCTTAAACCATAATTAACCCTTAGAACACCATGTCCAAGGAAAGGGCACATGTTAAAGCCAGGATAGTCCCGGTAGCTGCTAACCGCTCCATTGCCGGAGCGTTGCCGAAAACGCGACGTAATCCCCATTGGGTGAGGTTACGCTGGCAGAGCAGGAACAGCTCCGAGGAATTTTCCCGGCACATGATCCTGCATTAAACACTGATATATTATAATAATAACACTCCTTAAATCTCAGGAGTAGCTCTATTGCTGCAATACTAACTACAAAAATAACTAAAGCAACACTACATACAAACTATTTTACTTCTGTCCATCCTGTTTTTCCCCATGGCCCATTTTCTCTTTTTGTCCATTCTTTCCAATTTTAACCATTTTGCTTTTTTTTTTAACTGATTTCAGTATCTAACTTGATGGATTGATTCTAATGCATAAACTAGGATATCCATCACGAAAAAGCCAAGAGGAGGATTCCCAACAGAAAATTAGAAACTCTATATATTTTTAGTAACTAATAATTTCCTTTTTGAAAATAAAACGTTTTCAGTAGGCAAGTTATATTATAAGCTCTCTCTTTCCTCTCCCTTTGCTATCCATACGCTGACACACTCCACGATTGAGAAGACCCAACAGCCTGACCCAACCACAGGGGAGTCAAGAGTTATGGGAAGCGGGCGGGAAAGTGGTGTTGCGGCTAAGATCAGATCAGCCACGATCTTATTGAATGGCGGAGCAGGTTCGGAGGGCCAAATGGCCTACGCCTGCTCCTATTTTTTATGTTCTACTTCCAGTCTTCCAACAATGGCACGCTGACATCAGCCATTGGAGTGAGAACAAGCTGGGAAGGTGGGGGAGGGGCGGGGTGAGTGAATTACTTGATTTTCAACCTGGGCGCAATTCTCCATTACTTTATTTTTCATTGATTCTTGGGGTGAGGGCTGACAAGGCCGACTTTTATTGCCCATCTTGAGATGGAGGAGGACTGCCTTCTGGAATCGCTGAATGGTTTGATGCAACTGAGTGGCTAACTAGGCCACTTAGGAATCAGCCAACTTGGTGTGGAACTGGAGTCCATTAAGAACAGCAGGTGTCCTTCCCTAAAGTTGTGTTTTTAGCAACAAACCAACAGCTTCAAGGGCACTTTTACTGATAGCAGTTTTTTTATTAAACTGATTTAACATTCCCAAGCTACTACAGTGGGACTTGAACTCGCTGGATTAATAGTCCAGGCGTCTGGATTGTTAGTCCAGTGACATAACCACTACACTACCATATCCATTGGAATGACTGATTTTAGCAACTCGGTGGTGTGAGAAAATTACAACACAATACTGGAGTTGCCATCATCCTGCAAATAGCATCAGATCCATTTTATGCCTCATCACTAACCTTGATTGAGTAAGTCAATCCCTAGGAAAAAGAAGAAAAAAAAGTCACAAATGAAAAATTAGGGAGCTGGGACAATTAGAGTTTTCAACATTGCGATCGATAGATTTTTGTTAGGCAAGGGTATCCAGGGATGTGGAGCTAAAGCGGGTAAACGGAGTTGATGTACAGATCAGCCATCATCTAATTGAGTGGCGGAGCAAGATCGAGGAGCTGAACGCCCTACTTGCATTCCTGAAACTAATATCAATGGATAATTACAGCTTTCAAATCCAAGACTGAAGGCTGGTGAGTGAGAATACGGAAGATACTCCGGCTCAATGGCTCGATTCTTGGCTGGATGAGAGTGTCTTCTGCCCTCAGCAAAGAGCAATCCTGATTGGTCGTGAGATTGCAATGTGCCCAATTACCTTTCTCAAGGGGCTACCTTGCCAACGATGGCCACTGAAGCTCAGCAAAGCCGCCTCCACTTAACGAGATGTAGGATAAGTGAATATTTCAGTTTGGATTCTGTGGAAATGAAATCATTTTCTATCTATATGCATTGTATTTGTTCTTCAATGCTTTGTAAATTCCTATTTAGTGAATAATCCTTTGCCCAGATTACACAATGCGATGTGTTTATCTTACCCCGTTTACGGCCCAGATTATAAACATTTGACATATTGGACAGAACATGACTAATTTCTTCAATCTGGGTAAGATGACATCACTGCGACTGGCTTGTTCTCTGTAGTTACACTAAATAATTTGGCTCATAAAAAGAAATAATAAATCTGTCTTGGTACGTGAGCCAAACTTCTGTGGAAAGTTCTACAGTGCATAATTACAGAGCACAAGCTGGACTCAGTGAAGTCATCCTACCCAGAACATGCTGTGTGGAGGAGAAGCTCTGCACCCTCAGTGGTGAAGAAGTGTAACACTGGATTTTTACCAAAACGGAACAGCACTTGTACTTGACCGGAAATCATGTTCATGAGGATGTGACTCCTTTTTTTTTTAAGAAGCTCCCTTTAAGAACCTGCTTGTTCTTTAAGAGGCCCGGGGAGGTGGCTTCTCCCAGTCTCCTGCTGGTTGTAAAATAGGTTGCAGCCTAAAATAGGCTGAGGGGTGACTTTCATGTTACATATTCTTCTTTCTCTCCGAGGAGGTATCTGGTTTCCATTAGTCACAACTTTGGAAAACTAGAATCCGGTTGCACCTGGGTGGACATGCAAAGGTGCGTCAGAATGTTAGGAGGATAGGGCTATAAAATACAGCCAGGCCTATGGCATGCATGAAACCTTTCATTATGTTTAAGAGTCTCCAAATCAAGCCACTGAGAAATGTGCATAGGTGGAGTCTCTATTTGAACATAAGAACATAAGAATTAGGAACAGGAGTAGGCCATCTAGCCCCACGAGCTTGCTCCGCCATTCAACAAGATCATGGCTGATCTGGCCGTGGACTCAGCTCCACTTACCCGCCCGCTCCCCATAACCCTTAATTCCCTTATTGGTTAAAAATCTATCTATCTGTGATTTGAATACATTCAATGAGCTAGCCTCAACTGCTTCCTTTGGCAGAGAATTCCACAGATTCACAACCATCTGGGAGAAGAAATCCCTTCTCAACTCGGTTTTAAATTGGCTCCCCCGTATTTTGAGGCTGTGCCCCCTAGTTCTAGTCTCTCCGACCAGTGGAAACAACCTCTCTGCCTCTATCTTGTCTATCCCTTTCATTATTTTAAATGTTTCTATAAGATTACCCCTCATCCTTCTGAACTCCAGCGAGTAAAGGCCCAGTCTACTCAATCGATCATCATAAGGTAACCCTCTCATCTCCGGAATCAGCCTAGTGAATCATCTCTGTACCCCCTCCAAAGCCAGTATATCCTTCTTTAAGTAAGGTGACCAGTACTCAGGTGCGGCCTCACCAATACCCTATACAGTTGCAGCAGGACCTCCCTGCTTTTGTACTCCATCTCTCTCGCAATGAAGGCCAACATTCCATTCGCCTTCCTGATTACCTGCTGCATCTGCAAACTAACTTTTTGGGATTCATGCACAAGGACCCCCAGATCCCTCTGCACCGCAGCATGTTGTAATTTCTCCCCATTCAAATAATATTCCCTTTTACTGTTTTTTTTCCCAAGGTGGATGACCTCACATTTTCCGACATTGTATTCCATCTGCCAAACCTTAGCCATTCGCTTAACCTATCTAAATCTCTTTGCAGCCTCTCTGTGTCCTCTACACAACCCACTTTCCCACTAATCTTTGTGTCATCTGCAAATTTTGTTACACTACACTCTGTCCCCTCTTCCAGGTCATCTATGTATATTGTAAACAGTTGTGGTCCCAGCACCGATCCCTGTGGCACACCACTAACCACTGATTTCCAACCCGAAAAGGACCCATTTATCCCGACTCTCTGCTTTCTGTTAGCCAGCCAATTCTCTATCCATGCTAATACATTTCCTCTGACTCTGTGTACCTTTATCTTCTGCAGTAATCTTTTGTGTGGCACCTTATCGAATGCCTTCTGGAAACCTAAATACACCACATCCATCGGTACACCTCTATCCACCATGCTCGTTATATCCTCAAAGAATTCCAGTAAATTAGTTAAACGTGATTTCCCCTTCATGAATCCATGTTGCGTCTGCTTGATTGCACTATTCCTATCTAGATGTCCTGCTATTTCTTCCTTAATGATAGTTTCAAGCATTTTCCCCACTACAGATGTTAAACTAAGCGGCCTATAGTTACCTGTCTTTTGTCTGCCCCCTTTTTTAAACAGAGGTGTTACATTAGCTGCTTTCCAATCCGCTGGTTCCTCCCCAGAGTCCAGAGAATTTTGATAGATTATAACGAATGCATCTGCTATAACTTCCGCCATCTCTTTTAATACCCTGGGATGCATTTCATCAAGACCAGGGGACTTGAGTCCCATTAGCCTGTCCAGCACTACCCCCCTAGTGATAGTGATTATCTCAAGGTCCTCCCTTCCCACATTCCCGTGACCAGCAAATTTTGGCATGGTTTTTGTGTCTTCCACTGTGAAGACCGAAGCAAAATAATTGTTTAAGGTCTCAGCCATTTCCACATTTCCCATTATTAAATCCCCCTTCTCATCTTCTAAGGGACCAACATTTATTTTAGTCACTCTTTTCCGTTTTATATATCGGTAAAAGCTTTTATTATCTGTTTTTATGTTTTGCGCAAGTTTACTTTCGTAATCTATCTTTCCTTTCTTTATTGCTTTCTTAGTCAAATATTCTCTCCATAGGGACATACCTCCTTACCAAAATCTAGAGAGCTTAGAGGCTAGAAACATGGAAACATAGAAAATAGGTGCAGGAGTAGGCCATTCGGTCCTTCGTGCCTGCACCACCATTCAATATGATCATGGCTAATCATGTAACTTCAGTACCCCATTCCTAGTTGGTTTAGCTGAGGTTTAGGGACACTCAAGAATGCACAGGAGTACTGCTAGAGTTTAATCAGCTAAAATTGCACCACCTACAGCTACAGAGCACTGGTAAGCCTCTCTCTTGCGTGTCTGTCAGGACTACACGACCTGTTGGGACCTTGGCTCACAGGGTTATCTGGAGCCAAGTAGAAAGAATCTCAGCTTCTAGTAACCAATCTACCTCTCCATGTTCATTGGTGGGCAGACTGATCAGTCTTCAACAGTGTACCAGTTGGATTCCTAAGTCTGCGGCAAAGGATTAACTTGATAGAACCATACAGTACAGGAGGAGGCCATTTGGCCCATTGTGCCTGTGCCACCTCATGGAAAGATCTGTCCAAAGAGTCCCACTTTCCCGCTCTTTCCCCATCGTCCTGAAAATCTTTCCTTAACTTGCTTAACTTGCCTCTGAACTTCCATCTTGGAGCCAACTTGAGCCCAAAGAAATCCTGCCTGCTGATTTGTGAACGTTTCTGTGGCTCGCTATCAAAAGTAGCTCAGTATAACCGAAGACTCAACATAATCGCAAAGTCAGCCACAAAAATAAGAAAAAGTACTCAACAAGGAAAAGAATCACTCTTATGCAGATATTTAAATGAGAGTCTCACCATTACAATCACTTCTAAAATCAATCCATTTATAATTAACTAGCGTTCCTATCCCTTTGCATTGTTCAGTCCTGCTTAATCCATGCTGTGAATATGACATCAATGGGGATAAAAATTCAACAGGGTTTGGAGGCTGAAGCACTGTAAATTTAAGTCTATGAACAATAATTTGCCACAGTCATGCTTGATTTTTAAATGAATCGTGATGATGAAAAAACAATCCAATTGCTGATTTCAAATGATAAGCATAATCCTCCAATGTTTTATTAGATCATCTGGACCGTTCAATTGGAATATGTAGAGGACACTACATTGTGTCTCTCAGTGGATGGCAAGATCATAATCCGATTGAGGGGGCTGTTGTAAACCACGACAGTGAAGTCTGGGTGCTTTATGCTCGTTATTTGAACTCTGAGATAGGAATGTGAACTCAAACCTCAGAGGTATTATCTGATACAGACTTTCATTGACTGTGTGAGTAAAGGGAGTTTTGGAGAAGACTAAAGGCTGTAAGTGCACAAAGGAAAGGATGGGTGCCACCATTTTCCTGGAGCCAAAGTCCAAATTCTTCTAGTGAACACATTCCAATTTAATAATATCATGCTTTTGTTTTTCCTTTGAAGAAAAACAATGCCATGAAATTGAAAGGCTTATGTGACCTGGCCTGCAAAAATAGAGATTTCACGGTGTTGAAGAACTGGGCTATAGCCAGGGTCATCTGCTCCACTGAGGCAAAATTGGCCGCCATATCCACAGCAAATATGGCTGCCTATAGTTATTTGGTATTTTATGATTAAACTGCAATATTGTGTGTATATTTCAGCAACGTGTCTTTATTATTGTTATCCTTATTGTGTACATGTAAAATGTTTTGCATTCACCATTTTATTTGTGAACCTACCGGGTTTTAATCGTCTCTGCAACTCATGACAGAAAATAAGTTACAGATGTGTTTGCTTCGATTCCCTCAGTGGTC
Organism: Pristiophorus japonicus; assembly: GCF_044704955.1. Taxonomy (NCBI): domain Eukaryota; kingdom Metazoa; phylum Chordata; class Chondrichthyes; family Pristiophoridae; genus Pristiophorus; species Pristiophorus japonicus. Next base: position 292,580,010 of record NC_091980.1, on the reverse strand, counting down.
TCTACTACCTTGATGTGGACCTGAAGAGCAATCCAATTAGTCCCACTCCCCCGCTCTTTCCCCATATCCCTGCAATTTTTTCTCCTTTTATCTAATTCCTTTTTGAAGGCTACTATTGAATCTGTTTCCACTGCCCGATCAGGCAGTGCATTCCAAATCCTGACCACTCGCGTAAAAAAACGTTTCCTCATTTCACCTCAGGTTTATCGACCCTTCAGCTATTAGAAACTGTTTTTCTTTATTTACTCTAAACCTGTCATGATTTTAAACAGCCCTATTATAACTCCTCTTAGCCTTCTCTGCTCTAAGGAGAACAACCACAGCTTCTCCTGTCTATCAATGTAACTGTAATCCCTCATCTCTGGAACCATTCTAGTGAATCTTTTCTGTATCCTCTGCAAAGCCTTCACACCCTTCCTAAAGTGTGGTGCACAGAGTTGGACACAATACTCCAGCAGGGGCAGAACTAGTGTGTTATATAGGTTTAGCATAACTTCCTGACTTATGTATTCTATGGGCAAGAAATTGGGTAGCGCACCGTTTGGGGCAGTAACTTTTAAAAGTTTAAAAGCTGGGAAGTCTAGAACAAGGGGTCATAGTCTCAGGATATGGGGTAGGAAATTTAGGACCGAGATGAGGAGAAATGTTTTCACTCAGAGGGTGGTGAACCTGTGGAATTCTCTACCACAGAAGGCTGTGGAGGCCAAGTCACTGAATATATTTAAGATTTTTGGAAACAAAAGGCATCAAGGGGTATGGGGAAAAAGCTGGAATATGGTGTTGAGATAGAGGATCAGCCATGATCATATTGAATGGTGGTGCAGGCTCGAAGGGCCGAATGGCCGACTACTGCTCCTATTTTCTATGTTTCTATGTTTAAAACTAGCACCAGGTTCTAATGTTTTCGAACTTTAAAAACATTTGGCGTTTGTGCTCCAGGAAGGAAGTGGAGCACTAAATCAAGCACTACACTTCCTTCCTAGAACGCAAGAGGCAGCAGGCGGGCCGGTAGATGTGCAGCACTACACACTGGGCTGTGTAGTGCTGCCGCGTTGGAAGGCACCTTCCTTCCCTTAAAGAGAAGGGTACCGTTGCTGCAGGCTCTGCAAAAGAAGACTTGCCTTCTCCTTGATGACAGCCGCATTCTGGCCCGATCAGCCCGATGCACCGCAGCAGAGTGCTGGGCTGATCGATCACAGGCAGCAAACAAAGTGAAAAATTGGAAAAAGAGATCTAAAAATGTTTTTCACTCACCTCGCCTTTATTCATTCCCCCCCAAAGCGGCCGCCCGCCCGATGCACGCGTCCTGCAGCTGCCGGTGTTTTCGCCCGCTGACGTTCGGGTTAATGTTCGGGTCTGGGGTGCTACCGGTGCGATGCGCACGGCGTTGACGTCACAATCTCCAAACGAAGGAGATCGGGGCATAATGTCCCACCGCCGCCACAAACCTCCCTCTGAATTTAGCGGGAGTCGTTTATCGCGCCGCGCCCGGTCACAAACCCTTTTGCGTCCTGTTATCGCCCCCCCCCCCACCCCCGGAGGTGCTAGTGGTGGGCGCAAACGAGCCCAATTTTTCCCCCTATTTATAAAGCCCAAGATCCCATTAGCTTTATTAAGTGCTTTATTATCCTGTCCTGCCACCTTCAAAAATTGTGCACAAGCAAACCCAGGTCTCTCACTGTTCTTGACCCCCTTTAAACTTGTACCATTTCGCTTGTATTGTTGCTCCTCATTCTTCCTGCCAAAATATATCACCTCACACTTTTCTGTGTTGAATTTCATCTGCCATATGTCCGCCCATTCCACCAACCTGTCTCTGTCCTTTTGAAATCTGTTACTATCTCCCTCATTGTTTACTACAGTTCCAAGTTTCGTGTCATCTGCAAATTTTGAAATTGAGTCCTATACCCCCTAAGTCCAAGTCACTAATGTATATCAAAAACAGCAGTGGTCCCAGTAATGAACCCTGGGGAACACCACAGTATACCTCACTCCTGTCTGAAAAACAGCCATTCATCTGTTTCCTATTCCATAGCCAATTTAGTATCCATGCTACTATTGCCCATTTTATCCCATGGGCTTCAATTTTGCTAAAAAGGCTATTATGTGGAATTTTTTATCACCTTTTGAAAGTCCATATACACAACATTAATTTAACTGCTCTCACCCAACCTCTCTGTTACCTCATCAAAAACTCAATCAAGTTAGTCAAAAATGATTTTTTTAATTCGTTCTAGGATGTGGGCATCGCTGGCGAGGCTGGCATTTATTGCCCATCCCGAATTGCCCTTGAGAAGCTGGTGGTGAGCAGCTGCAGTTCTTGTGGTGAAGGAACTCCCACAGTGCTGCTAGGGAGTGATTTCCAGGACATTGACCCACCGACAATGAAGGAACGGCAATATATTTCCAAGTCAGGATGGTGTGTAGCTTGGAGGGGAACTTGCAGGTGATGGTGGTTCCATGCTCCTGCTGCCCTTGTCCTTCTAGGTAGTGAAGGCCCAGCGCGGAGAGGCAGCGGGACTTCGAGCGAGGACGTCGAGGAGGCGGCCTATAAAAGGCCCGGTGTCGGAGAGGCAGCGGGACTTCGAGCGAGGATGTTGAGGAGGCAGTCGATAAAAGGCCCAGTGTCTAAGAGGCCAACCGGTGCAGCTGCAGCAGGGTGAGAAGGCAAAAAAAAGTAGAAAGAAATCGAAAGGTGACGTCATAGCCAAGCGAGTAAGTGATTGGCTGGTGATTGGTGAGTAGATTTTTCTTTGTCTTTTCTTTATTAGCAGGTAACCTTTTAGTATTGTTGTTGCCAAATTAAGTTAATCTAAGGGTTAAGTCATGGTAGGAGAGCTCGGACACGTGTTATGCTCCTCCTGTAATATGTGCGAAGTCAGGGACGTTTCCAGTGTCCCTGACGAATGCGTGTGCGGGAAATGCATCCGCCTGCAGCACCTGACAGACCGCATTGCGACACTGGAGCTGCGGGTGGATTTACTCTGGAGCATTCACGATGCTAAGAATGGCGTGAATAGCACGTTTAGTGAGTTGATCTTACCGCAGGTAAAGGTTACACAGCCAGATAGGGAAGAGGTGACCAACAGGAAGAGCAGTGCAAGGAAAGTAGTGCAGGGGTCCCCTGTGATCATCCCCCTGCAAAACAGATACACCGTTTTGGGTACTATTGAGGGGGATGACTCATCAGACGAGAGCAGCAGCAGCCAAGTTCATGGCACCGTGGGTGGCTCTGCTGCACAGGAGGGCAGGAAAAAGCGTGGGAGAGCGATAGTGATAGGGAATTCAATTTTAAGGAGAATAGATAGATGTTTCTGCGGCCGCAACCAAGACTCCTGGATAGTATGTTGCCTCCCTGGTGCAAGGGTCAAGAATGTCTCTGAGGGGGTGCAGGACATTCTGAAAAGGGAACGTGAACAGCCAGTTGTCGTGGTACCAATGATATAGGTAAAAAATGGGATGAGGTCCTACGAGACGAATTTAGGGAGCTAGGAGCTAAATTAAAAAGTAGGACCTCAAAAGTAGTAATCTCAGGATTGCTACCAGTGCCATGTGCTAGTCAGAGCAGGAATCGCAGGATAGCTCAGATCAATACGTGGCTTGAGGAATGATGCAGAGAGGAGGGATTCAAATTCCTGGGTCATTGGAACTGGTGCTGGGGGAGGTGGGACCAGTACAAACCGGATGGTCTGCACCAATGTCCTAGGGGGAGTGTTTGCTAGTGCTGTTGGGGAGGGGTTAAACTAATATGGCAGGGGGATGGGAACCAATGCAGGGAGACAGAGAATGGGGGCAGAAGCAAAAGCTGGAAAGAAGAAAAGTAAAAGTGGAGGACAGAGAAACCCAATGCATAAAGCAAAATGGGCCACATTACAGCAAAATTCTAAAGGGGCAAAGGGTGTAAATAAGACAAGCCTGAAGGCTCTGTACCTCAATGTGAGGAGTATTCGGAATTAGGTTGACTAATTAACTGCACAGATAGCAGTTAACGGATATGATGTAATTGGCATCACGGAGACATGGCTCCAGGGTGACCAAGGCTGGGAATTCAACATACAGGGGTATTCAACATTTAGGAAGGTCAGACAGAAAGGAAAAGGAGGTGGGGGTGGTTTTGCTGGTTAAAGAGGAAATTAATGCAATAGTAAGGAAGGACATTAGCTTGGATGATGTGGAATTGGTATGGGTGGAGCCACGGAATACCAAAGGGCAGAAAACGCGAGTGGGAGTTGTGTGCAGACCACCAAGTAGTTGTGAGGTTGGGGACAGCATCAAACAAGAAATTAGGGATGTGTGCAATAAAGGTACAGCAGTTATCATGGGCAATTTTAATCTACATATTGATTGGGCTAACCTAACTGGCAGCAATGCGGTGGAGGAGGATTTCCTGGAGAGTATTAGGGATGGTTTCCTAGACCAATATGTCGAGGAACCAACTAGAGGGCTGGCCATCCTGGACTTGGTGATGTGTAATGAGAAAGGACTAACTAACAATCTTGTTGTGCGTGGCCCCTTGGGGAAGAGTGACCATAATATGGTAGAATTCTTTATTAAGATGGAGAGTGACACAGTTAATTCAGAGACTAGGGTCCTGAACTTAAGGAAAGGTAACTTTGATGGTATGAGACGTGAATTGGCTAGAATAGACTGGCGAGTGATAATTAAAGGGTTGATGGTGCATAGGCAATGGCAAACATTTAAAGATCACATGGATGAACTTCAGCAATTGTACATCCCTGTCTGGAATAAAAATAAAACGGGGAAGGTGGCTCAACCATGGCTAACAAGGGAAATTAAGGATAGTGTTAAATCCAAGGAAGTGGCATATAAATTGGCCAGAAAAAGCAGCAAACCTGAGGATTTGTAATTCAGCAAAGGAGGACAAAGGGTTTCATTAGGAGGGGGAAAATAGAGTATGAGAGGAAGCTTGCTGGCAACATAAAAACTGACTACAAAAGCTTCTATAGATATGTGAAGAGAAAAATATTAGTGAAAACAAATGTAGGTCCCTTGCAGTCAGATTCAGGTGAATTTATAATGGGAAACAAAGAAATGGTGGACCAGTTAAACAAATACTTTGGATCTGTCTTCACGAAGGAAGACACGAATAACCTTCCGGAAATACTAGGGGACCGAGAGTCTAGTGGGAAGGAGGAACTGAAGGAAATCCTTATTAGGCGGGAAATTGTGTAAGGGAAATTGGTGGGATTGAAGGCCGATAAATCCCCGGGACCTGATAGTCTGCATCCCAGAGTACTTAAGGAACAGCCCTAGAAATAGTGGATGCATTGGTGATCATTTTCCAACAGTCTATCGACTTTGGATCGGTTCCTATGGACTGGAGGGTAGCTAATGTAACACCACTTTTTAAGAAAGGAGGGAGAGAGAAAACAGGGAATTATAGACCGGTTAGCCTGACATCAGTTGTGGGGAAAATGTTGGAATCAATTATTAAGGATGAAACAGCAACACATTTGGAAAGCAGTGACAGGATTGGTCCAAGTCAGCATGGATTTATGAAAGGGAAATCCTGCTTGACGAATCTTCTAGAATTTTTTGAGGACGTAACTGGTAGAGTGGACAAGGGAGAGCCAATGGATGTGGTGTATTTGGACTTTCAAAAGCCTTTTGACAAGGTCCCACACAAGAGATTGGTGTGCAAAATTAAAGCACATGGTATTGGGGGTAATGTCCTGATGTGGATAGAGTACTGGTTGGCAGACAGGAAGCAGAGAGTCGGGATAAACGGGTCCTTTACAGAATGGCAGGCAGTGACTAGTGGGGTGCCGAAGGGCTCAGTGTTGCTACCCCAGCTATTTACAATATACATTAATGATTTGGATGAGGGAATTGAGTGTAATATCTCCAAGTTTGCAGATGACACTAAGCTGGGTGACGGTGTGAGCTGTGAGGAGGACGCTAAAAGGCTACAGGGTGTCTTGGACAGATTAGGTGAGTGGGCAAACGTGTAGCAGATGCAGTATAATGTGGATAAATGTGAGGTTATCCACTTTGGTGGCAAAAACACGAAGGCAGAATATTATCTGAATGGCAGCAGATTAGGAAAAGGGGAGGTGCAACGAGACCTGGGTGTCATGTTCCATCAGTCATTGAAATTTGGCATGCAGGTACAGCAGGCGGTGAAGAAGGCAAATGGTATGTTGGCCTTCATAGTTAGGAGATTTGAGTATAGGAGCAGGGAGGTCTTACTGCAGTTGTACAGGGCCTTATTGAGGTCTCACCTGGAATATTGTGTTCAGCTTTGGTCTCCTGACCTGATGAAGGACATTCTTGTTATTGAGGAAGTGCAGCGAAGGTTCACCAGACTGATTCCCGGGACGGCAGGACTGACATATGAGCAGAGATTGGATCGACTGGGCCTGTATTCACTGGAGTTTAGAAGGATGAGAGGGGATCTCATAGAAATATATAAAATTCTGACGGGACTGGACTGGTTAGATGCAGGAAGAATGTTCCCAATGTTGGGGAAGTCCAGAACCAGGGGACATAGTCTAAGAATAAGGGGTAAGCCATTCAGGACTGAGATGAGGAGAAACTTCTTCACTCAGAGAGTTGTTAACCTGTGGAATTCCCTACCGCAGAGAGTTGTTGATGTCAGTTCATTGGATATTTTCAAGAGGGAGTTAGATATGGCCCTTACGGCTAAAGGGATCAAGGGGTATGGAGAGAAAGCAGGAAAGGGGTACTGAGGTGAATGATCAGCCATGATCTTATTGAATGATGGTGCAGGCTCCAAGGGCCGAATGGCCTACCCTTGCACCTATTTTCTATGTTTCTATGTTTTTATGTGTTGCAGACACTCATCACAGAAGATACTCGCCACAGAATACTCAGGCTCTGACCTGCTTTTGTTGCCACAGTATTCATGTGGCTGGTCTCATTAAGTTTCTGGTCAATGCTGACCCCCAGGATGTTGATGGTGGGGGATTTGGCGATGGTAATGCCATTGAATATCAAGGTGAGATGGTTAGACTCTTGCTTGTTGGAGATGGTCATTGCCTGGCACTTGTGTGGCATGAATGTTACTTGCCACTTCTCAGTCCAAGCCTGAATGTTATCCAGGTCTTGCTGCATGTGGGCATGGACTGCTCCATTATCTGAGGAGTTGCGAATGGAACTGAACAATTTACAATCAATACCAAACATCCTCACTTCTGACCTTATGATGGAGGGAAGGTCATTGATGAAGCAATTGAAGATGGTTGGGTCTAGGTCACGGTCCTGAGGAACTCCTGCAGTGATATCCTGAGGCTGTGATGATTGACCTCCAACAACCACAACCATCTTCCTTTGTGCTAGGTATGACTCCATCCAGTGGAGAGTTTTCCCACTGATTCCCATTGATTCTAATTCTCATTGATGCCCCATTCGGTCAAATGCTGCCTTGATGTCAAGTGCAGTCACTCTCACCTCACCTCTGGAATCCAGCTCTTTTGTCCATGTTTGGGCCAAGGCTTTAATAAGGTCTAGATCCCAGTGGTCCTGGCGAAACCCAAACTGAGCATTGGTGGGCAGGTTATTGGTGAGTAATTGCCATTTGATAGCACAGTCGACGACACATTCCATTACTTTGCTGATGATTGAGAGCAGACTGATGGGGCGGTAATTGGCCGGATTGGATTCATCTTGCTTTTTGTGGACAGGACATACCTGGGCAGTTTTCCACATTGTTGGCTAGATGCCTGTGTAACATTACTGGAACAGCTTGACTAGAGGTGCTGCTAGTTCTGGAGCATAAGTCTTCAGCACAAAAGCCGTGATGTTGTTGGGGCCCATAGCCTTTGCTGTATCCAGTGCTCTCAGCCGTTTCTTGATATCAGTGAATCGAATTGGCTGAAAACTGGCATCTGTGATGGTGGCGACCTCAGGAGGAGGCTGATATGGATCATCGACTCAGCACTTCTCGTTGAAGTCTTTTGCACTTGCGTGTTGGGCACCGCCATCATTGAGGATGTGTTGCAGCTTCTGTGATGCTCCTGGCATGCTCCTCATTGAACCAGGCATGATGGTAATGGTAGAATGAGGGATATGCTGGGCCATCAGGTTACAGAATGTGGTGGAATACAATTCTGCTGCTGCTAATGGGCCACAGTGCTTTATGGATGTCCAGTTTTGAGCTGCTAGATCTGTTCTGAATCTATCCCATTTAGTCCGGTGGGAGTGCCACACAACATGATATCTCTTTAGTGTAACAACCGGACTTTGTCCCCACAAAGACTGTGCGATGATTACTGTTACCAATGCTGTCATGGACAGATACATCTGAGACAGCTAGATTGGTAAGGATGAAGTCAAGTCAGTTTTTCCCTCGTGTTGATTCTCTCAGCATCTGCTGCAGGCCCAGTCTGGCAGCTATGGACTCGGCCAGCTCGGTCGGTAGTGGTGCTACCGATCATCTCTTGGTGGTGGACATTGATGTCCCCCATCCAGAGTTTATTCTGTGCCTTTGCTACCTGTTGTGTATGCATGCCTGTTTACTGTGTGATGTCTGTAACACTGTTATGCCACATTGAATGTACCCTTATACTGTACACACCTCACCAATACACCAGAGGGTGCTGCTGCTGGAGACCTAGGGGTTGCCTGCACACGGCAGGTAACCCAGTATAAAAGGAAACTCACAGCTTGTTGTTAGCACTCAGGAGCTGCAAATAAAGGACTACAGGTCTGCACAGTTTAAGTATAATACCCTGCCTCCTGGAGTCATTACTAAAGGTGCCTATATACACTACTCTACCCTCAGTGCTTCTTCCAAGTGGTGTTCAACATGGAGGAATGCTGATTCAGCAGCTGAGGGAGGGCAGTAGGTGGTAATCAGCAGGTGGTTTCCTTGCCCATGCTTAACCTGAAGCCATGAGACTTCATGGGGTCCGAAGTCAATGTTGAGGACTCTCAGGGTCACTCCCTCCTGACTGTATACCACTATGTCACCACCTCGGATGGGCCTGTCCTGCCGGAGGGACAGGACATACCCAGGGATAGTGATGAAGGAGTCTGGGACATTGGCTGAAATGTATATTTCTGTGAGTATGACTATGTCAGACTGTTGCTTGACTAGTCTGAGGGACTCCTCTCCCAATTTTGGTACAAGTCCTCAGATGTTAGTGAGGAAGACTTTGCAGGGCTGGATATGTTGAGGTCGATGCTGGGTGGTCTATTCTTACTATTCTTTCTTGTAGTGGTTTGTTGCAACTGAGTGGTTTGCTAGGCCATTTCAGAGGGCAGTGAAGAGTCAACCACATTGCTGTGGATCTGAAATCACATATAGGGGAGATCACATAAGGACGGCAGATTGCCTTCCCTGAAGGACATGAGTGAACCAGAAGGGTTTTCAACATAGATAAATGTGAGGTATTACATTTTAGTAAGAAAAATACGAATCGAAATGGAGTAGAGGAGCAAAGGGATCTCGGAGTAGAAATACACAAATCACTATAAGTTGCGACGCAGGTTAACAAGGCCATAAAAAAAGCAAACCAAGCACTAGGGTTTATTTCTAGAGGGATAGAATTGAAAAGTAGGGAAGTTATGTTAAACTTGTATCGAACCTGGTTGGACCACATTTGGAGGAGGCTCGAATGGAGCATAAATGGCGGCATGGACTGGTTGGGCCGAATGGCCTGTTTCTGTGCCGTATATCCTATGTAATCCTATGTAAACTTGATTTGCTCTAACAAATCCGTGCTGGCTCTCTTTTATTAGTCCATGCTTGTCCAAGTGGTTGTTAATTTACGGCCCGGGCCACTTTAAGTACTGCCAGCCTTTCTAGTACAGGTTATCCGGAACCACCCCTCGTCCGGAACCATTCCCGGCCACCGGGTGGCGCATGCGCAGAACTTCGACATAAACAAATTGAACAAATTGAAGTCCTTCTTTGCTGCCGACTCCCGCAATCGCTGACCTGACCCCGTGATTCACCACCCCGACCAGCAGGCCCCCCCCCCACACCCCCATGATCTCTCTGCCACACTGCCAGCCCGAAGCCAGCCAGCCCCGATATCCTCTTGCTCAGTACCTGTACCATCCAATTTAATGTGACCTCCCCTCGTCCGGAAAAAATCCCTTATCCAGAACAGGCCAGGTCCCGAGGGGTCTGGATAAGGGAAGTTCAACCTCTTTATCTATTTTTATCTCATCCAGTATCCTGACAACCTCTTCATTTACCATAGCTTTGACAAACTCATCTCCTGTGATAAACACCAAAACAAAGTATTCATTTAGTACCTCAGCCATACCCTCTGCTTCCACCAATAGAGCTCCAGTTGGTTCCCGAATCGGCCCCACCATTCCTTTGACAACCTTCTACTGTTAATATGCCTATAGAAGACCTTTGGATTCACTTTTATGTTAGCCATCAATCTATTCTATCACTGTCTCTTTACCTCTTATTTCTTTTTTCACTTCTCCTCTCTACTTTCTATATTCAGCCTGATTCTCCCTTGAATTGTCAAACTAACATCTGTCCTCCGCCCCCTTTTTCAGCTTCATCCTATTTGCTAACTCCTTCATGATCCAGGGAGCTCAGGCTTTGGTTGCCCTTGCATTCCCCCGTGTGGGTATGTACTCGGCTGTACCCGAACCATCTCCTCTTCAAATGCCGCCTATTGCTCCATTACATTTCGGCCTGCCAGTCTTTGATTCAATTTACCCGGGGAAGATCCCCCATCAATCCGATGATATTAGCCCTCCTCCTTTTTTCAAGAAACTATCTAGCACCCTTTTAAAATAATTTATGGACGTTTCTTCAACGAGCATTTATGTCAGAGAATTCTATGTTGCAACCATCATCTGTGTGAATATTTTATTTCTATCTCCTCTTCAATCCTTATTGTGATTATTTTCAAATTGCGCCCTCTCATTACTGCTTCAAGAGTGGAAACAATCTATCTCCAATACCCATATCGTGTAAGACCTTTAGGAGGAGAAATTTGCCTAATTTGCGCCTGCTGTTAATGTCCTCGGGGGTGCTGAGAGAGTGCAGGGCTGAGCAATCTTGGGCTGGGAAAAAATTAAAATACAGTACACGGGAATATTATTATATTTCTGTCTATCTGACCACCACTGTCTTTAATTAGCACTCTCCAAGCAGCCAGGCGAGGTGATAACACCTCCTGCAGCTGCCGTTGTTGAAGCGGGCGCTGCACACTGGATGACGTCACTACTGTATATGGAGAAAGAGTCAGACTGAACACTGTGAGCTCAAAGTAAAGTGTGACCTTAGTCTTTTATTGCAGGTCTCCAGAGTGCCTCTCCAGCCTGTGAAGCCTCCTTAAATACCTGTGCTCCCAAGGGAAATCCAGGGGATGAGCCCTCTGGTGGCTGTACAGAGTAAAAACAAGTATACATATATAACAACACTCCGCCCCCCCCGCCTCCCCGCCCCCCCACAAAGTCAATAGTGTAACTATTTACAATGTGAGTCGATCTGGGGCCCTTCTTGCCCTGGTTGATCGTCTCGGTGTGAAAGCTGGTGTTGTTGAATCATTTGTTGGGTCCTCGCTGGGCTGCTGTGCAGCTGGCCTTGCTGGGCTGCCTGGTGTGTTGGGCCCTGTGGGCTGCTGTGGATGATGGGTTCTGCTTCGTGGTCAACCGTGGTGCCGGTTGCCACTGGTGTGTATGTTGGGGGATCAAAAAAGGTAGGGTCCAAGATGGGTTGCTCAGGATAGTCCGTAAATCTGAGTTTGATTTGGTCCAAGTGTTTCCGGTGAATGAGCCCTTTTGAGCGTTTGACCCTGCTCCCCTCTTTGGCCACGACAGTGCCGGGAAGCCACTTGGGACCTTGTCCATAATTTAATACAAATACAGGATCATTGATTTCAATCTCGCGTCACACATTTGCGCTATCATAGTATGCACTTTGTTGAAGCCGCCTGCTCTCTACCTGCTCATGTAGGTCAGGGTGAACTAATGAGCCTTGTCTTAAATGCTCTTTTCATGAGCAGGTAGGATCCCAGTGAGTGAGTGAGGTCTTGTGCGGTAGCTAAGCAAGACTCAGGATAGGCGAGTCTGCAGTGAGCCTTCAGTTACCCACTTCAAGCCTTGCTTGATGGTTTGCACTGCGCTCTCTGCCTGAGCATTGGACGCTGATTTAAATGGGGCAGATGTGACATGTTTGATCCCGTTACGAGTCATGAATTCTTTGAACTCAGCACTGATAAAACATGGCCCGTTGTCGCTCACCAGGACACCGTGTGTGGCAAATATGGCCCGCAGGCTTTCAGTAGTGTCAGTGGACGTGCTAGCCGACATTATCTTACATTCAATCCACTTGGAGTACGCGTCTACAACCACAAGGAACATTTTACCCAAGAACGGGCCTGCATAGTCGACGTGTACCCTAGATCACAGTTTGGAGGGCCAAGATCATAAACTTAGTGGCACCTCCCTGGGTACATTGCTTAACTTCGAGGATGTATTACATCTGTGAACGCAGAACTCTAAGTCCGCATCGATACCGAGTCACCACACTTGGGATCTGGCTATTGCTTTCATCATTACGATGCCTGGGTGAGTACTGTGGAGGTCATTGATGAAGGTATCTCTGCCCTTCTTGGGGACCACTACTCAATTGCTCCACAGAAGGCAGTCTGCCTGTATAGATATTTCATCTTTGCGCCGCTGGAATGGCTTTATCTCTTCCTGCATTTCCACTGGGACACTGGACCAGCTCCCGTGAAGCACACAGCTTTTGATTAGAGATAATAAGGGGTCCTGGCTTGTCCAGGTTTTGATCTGCCGGGCAGTGACGGGTGATTGCTCACTCTTAAATGCTTCCATAACCATGGCTAGATCTGCAGGCTGTGCCATTTCCACCCCTGTGGTGGGCAATGGCAGCCTACTGAGCGCATCGGCGCAGTTTTCTGTGCCTGGCCTGTGGCGGATGGTGTAGTTGTATGCGGACAACGTGAGCGCCCATCTCTGGATGCGGGCTGATGGGTTGCTATTTATCCTTTTACTCTCGGAGAACACGGATATAAGTGGCTTATGATCAGTTTCCAATTCGAATTTTAGCCCAAACAGGTATTGATGCATTTTCTTTACCCCATCGTCACACGCTAACGCTTCTTTCTCAATCATGCTGTAGGCTCTTCTGGCCTTAGACAGACTCCTGGATGCATAAGCAACCGGTTGTAGTTTCCCGAAATCATTAGCTTGTTGCAATACACACCCGACGCCATATGACGACGCATCACATGCTAGTACCAAACACTTACATGGATCATACAACACAAACAATTTGTTTGAGCATAACAATTTTCTAGCTTTTACAAAGGCATTTTCTTGGCTTTTGCCCCAAACCCATTCATCCCCTTTTTATAGTAAGACATGCAGTGGCTCTAGCAGTGTGCTGAAGTGTGCGGTAAGAAGTTACCAAAGTAGTTCAGGAGTCCCAGAAATGACCACAGCTCCGTCACATTCTGTGGCCTCGGTGCGTTCTCGATTGTCTCCGTCTTCGAATCGGTGGGCCTGATGCCATCTGCCGTAATCCTCCTTCCCAGGAACTCCACTTCAGGCACCAGGAAAATGCACTTCGAGCGTTTTAACCTGAGCCCCACGCGGTTGAGTTGACTAAGAACCTCCTCCAGGTTCTGCAGATGCTCGACTGTGTTCCGACGTGACCAAGATGCCATCCTGGAAGACCACGGTGTGCGGGACCGACTTCAGTAAGCTTTCTATGTTTCTCTGGAATATCTTCGCCGCCGATCGGATTCCAAATGGGCATTTGTTATAAACAAAAAGACCTTTGTCGTGTTGATGCAGGTGAGGGCCTTCGATGATTCCTCCAGTTCCTGCGTCATGTAGGCTGAAGTCAGATCCAGCTTCGTGAACGTCTTTCCTCCCGCCAGTGTTGCAAAGAGGTCGTCGGCCTTTGGTCGTGGGTATTGGTCCTGCAGGGAGAAATGATTGATAGTTACTTTGTAATCGCCACAGATTCTGACGGTACCATCTCCCTTGAGGACTGGGACAATAGGACTGCCCCACTCGTTGAACTCGATCGGGGAAATGATGCCCTCTCTTTGCAACCGGTCTAGCTCGATCTCTACCCTTTCTCTCATCATGTACGGTACTGCTCTCGCCTTGTGATGGATGGGTCACGCCCCCGGAATTAGGTGGATCTGCACTTTAGCTCCTTGGAATTTCCTGATACCTGGTTCGAACAGCGAAGGAAATTTGTTTTAAGACCTGGGCACACGAAGTGTCGTCAGCAGTTGATAGCTCTCGGATGTCATCCCAATTCCAGCGTATCTTTCCCAGCCAGCTCCTGCCGAGCAGCATGGGACCATCGCCCAGTACCATCCAGAGTGGTAGCTTGTGCACCACTCCATCATAAGAGACCTTTACAGTAGCACTGCTGATTACAGGAATCAGTTCTTTCATGTAAGTTCTTAGTTTTGTGCGAACTGGAGTTAAGATTGGCCTTGAGACCTTGTTGCACCACAACGTTTCGAAAGTCTTTTTGCCCATGATGGACTGGCTCGTGCCCGTGTCCAGCTCCATTGACACTGGGAGTCTATTTAGTTCAACATTCAGCATTATCGGGGGACAATTTGTGGTGAATGTGTGCACCCCATGTACCTCTGCCTCCTCGATCTGAGGCTCTGGTTCATGGATCTGTCCTCCTTTGCAACATGGTGGTTTGCAGGTTTAGCAGGCTTTGCAGCTCACCTGCATACTCGTTGGAGGTGTCCCATTGTTCCACAGCCCTTGGAAACGTACTCTTTGAATCGGCAAGAATGGAAACGATGATCACCCCCGCAGCGCCAACAAGGTGTTAATGGCCTTGCATTCATCACCCTTGATGGTGGACTCTGAAACATCTGCGGACATGTAGCCGTAGGTATGTGTGACCTGCCCTCTGTGTTACAATTCGAAAGCAACGTCACTTTGTTCACAGTACTTGTAGCAGCACTTGTGTGCTGAGAGATTTGCTTCGTATTGTCACTGGTGGCAATGAATGCCTGGGCTATCGTTATGGCCTTACTCAAGGTTGTGGTCTCTACAGTCAAAAGTTTGCGAAATATGGTTTCATTGCCAATGCCAAGTACGAAAAGGTCTCTGAGCATGTGCTCCAAATGTCCTTCAAATTCACAATGTCCTGCAAGGCATCTCAGTTCGGCAACATAACTTGCCACTTCCTGGCCTTCAGACCTTTTGTCGGTGTAGAAACGGCATCTCGCCATCAGAATGCTTTCCTTTAGATTCAAATGCTCTTGGACCAGTGTGCACAAATCGTCGTATGTTTTCTCCGTGGGTTTCGCTGGAGTGAGCAGGTTCTTCATGAGGCCATACGTTGTTGCCCCACAGACAGTGAGGAAGGTCACCCTTCATTTGGCAGCGCTCTCTTCCTCATCTAGCTCGTTGGCCACAAAGTATTGGTCGAGTCGCTCCACAAAAGTTTCCCAATCATCTCCCTCCGAGAATTTCTCCATGATGTTCACTGTTCTCGGCATCTTTGGGTTCGCTATCTGTCTCTCGTCGCCAGTTGTTGTGTATGGAGAAAGAGTCAGACTGAACACTGTGACCTCAAAGTAAAGTGTGATCTTAGTATTTTCTTGCAGGTCCCCAGAGTGCCTCTCCAACCTGTGAAGCCTCCTTAAATACCTGTGCTCCCAAGGGATTATGGGATCCCTTGTGAGTCCAGGGGATGAGCCCTCTGGTGGCTGTACAGATTATGTACAAGAATACATGTATAACAGTCACGATCTGCGGGGCACAAGAGATCGAGGTGGTAAGTTTTAGTTTCAGCGCTAACCCACCATGGAAGTTCGCGGACGTCGGTGATTTCGCCCCGCCCGGTCGGTAAGCCCTTAGCGCCCCGTTTTCGCCCACCCACGGTGCCGCTAACGGTAGGCATAAAGGAGGCCAATTTTCCCCCCCCCATAGTTTCCTCAATTCCCAAATTCAGATTATTGATGTTTACAGCGAGTGAGAGTGACCCCAACATCATCATCATCAAGCTTTGGGAGTTTCGTGTCGGGCATGCGGACGATGTGACCCATCCAGCGGAGATGATTGAGCTGGTGGACCCCTGTGGAACATCACTCTCCGCTCCTTTCCACAATCAGTTTCTTCCTTTTACCCACAGTTATTTCTTTCTACCTTCAAACCATCTTGCTATCCATGTGGCCACATCCCTTTCATTGCCTGACATATGCTCTGCTATTCAAGGAGACAGGAGTTGGTAGAAAAATATGGAACCTTTCCACCAATCTTAAGCTGAAAGCGTAATTCTGTTCGACCTTTTTAACTTTCCATTTGTCAGCAGGTTAATCCTCTATTTGATTTTCCCTATCTCCCCGCAGTGCGGTGATACTCAAAATACAGCTTGCGGCTATTTGTGTCTCGCCTTCTCCTCACCTGTGTCTCTTGGCAAATTTTGTTGCGTTAAGTGCCTCTGGCCCTCCTAACAATGCTCGTCAAACTGTGGGATCTTGACCCAAGTGGGATTCCGTGTCTGATTGTTCGGGCATGGGGCTATTAACAGAATTCACTGTTATCCCATCTTAAATACAGCAAGTGAACAAGCCTTATTAAAAAAGAACAATTTAACCATTTAATAAGAAACATTAGCTACACAGTATTTTTCTCTCCCTGGAGACAGAGCCTGTCCACCACTTGGCAACTGCATGGTTAAAATTAAGAGTTATCTGTGGTGAATCACAGGTATGTGACATTACTCTGTGGGGCATCACAAGTATAGACCCAGCAGCACATTACCCTGTGGTGAATAAGAACATAAGAACAGAAGAAATAAGAGCAGGAGTAGGCCATTTGGCCCCTTGAGCCTGCTCCGCCATTCAATAAGATCATGGTTGATCTGATCATGGACTCAGCTCCACTTGCTGCCCACTCCCCATAACCCTTCAGTCACTTATTGTTCAAAAATCTGTCTGTCCCCAACTTAAATGTATTTAATGACCCAGCCTCCACAGCTCTCTGGGGCAGAGAATTCCACAAATTTATGGCCCTCTGAGAGAAGAAATTCCTCCTCATCTCAGTTCTAAATGGGCGATCCCTTATTCTTAAACTATGCCCCCTAGTTCTAAATTCCCTCTTGAGGGGAAACATCCTCTCTGCAGCTACCTCGTCAAGCCCCCTCAGTTTCTTATATGTTTCAATAGATCACCTCTTCTAAACTCCAAAGAGTACAGGCCCAACCTGCTCAACCTTTCTTCATACATCAACCCCATCACAGGTATAGATCCACCATGACATTACTCTGTGGTGAATCACAGGTACAGACCCAACACGACATTGCCCTGTGGTCCAGGAAGCTGCAACATGCTGCATTAAACTAAGACATTGACTTTTGACAAAAGGCAACACTAGCATAAGGAAATGATGGCCTCTGCTCACTACTACACACAGCAGCACAACTGAGATCAGAATCAGCCTGTGCGATGGTGTAGGCACTGTTTCCATTAATGACCGATAGAAGAAAAACTAGAAGTTCCAATGATTAATAAAGAGGGCCATTAATCTGTTTAGAATGATTCCCTTCTAACCGTTGGAATTTAACGTACACATTTTAAAGAGATTGAAGTCAAAACTGGAATTAAACCAGAGCCCGCTGGAGTTGGCAGGTGAAGCATGAGCTAAATTGAAGGCCCTTCCAGTTATTTCAGTGTTGCAACTTATTCCTGTTAAAGTCAGGACAGTCCTCACTATCGATAACTCCGTTTAAAATTCCAGTCTGAAAATATGTTACCTCACACGTATCCACTTTAAACTGCATACAAAATATGTGAAAATAGATTGTACACCACTGACAACACAACCTCATGGGAGAGAGAAAAAATCTCAGAGACTAAATCTCCGCCAATTCAGGGATAACTGGGAAATTCCACTCCTAATCCCTAAAGCAATTAAGTAAGGGTCCAGGAGACCTCAGTAGCCCATAACTCCTCATAAATACATACAACTAGCTCTTAAAGAAACCACATGATTGAAGGATCTCCAGTAGGCCCTGGTCTAATTCCAGTCCTTATTTCAGTGCATTTTAAACCTATAATTTAAGCCTTATTATCCAGAAGTGAATCATTCTGTGTGAGGTATTTTTGAAGCTTGCAATTGGAAATGTGTGGGAGGTGAGCATAGGTCTTCCTGCTGTAGGATCCTAACTGAGTCACGCGAGCTATTCTCATCGCCGAATGTTACCGGTCAGTCTCATCTCAACCACTGTTGTACACTCACTTTCTGTGGGCGGAAGTGGTTTTGTCAAAGCATTATTCATGATCAAAGTCAGCAATTCCCAAAACTGTAATCCACCCACAAAGTGATTTTTCAACATGGTTCCAGAATATATGGGGGAATGGGGACTTCACAGCAGCTCTATTTCACAGCCAACATTGACTAAATTGAAATTCCCCACAGCATCGCCATTTAGTAGCCAGAAGCAAAGATTTATTTTATACTGGAGTGGATTTAAAATTGTAATATATTCAATCCTTACTGTTGAAAACTCAGATCCAAACAAGTCTGTACAAAGGTTTGTATTCACTCCCATTGTGTAGAATTTCTTATCTATCATTTTTTTTTATCTCACCTACCCTCCTTTCCTAACTGTGCTAACTCCTTGAGAGGGTACAGTACCTTGTCCCAGTGATCATTATTGAAGGGTAAGCACTGATAGTGAACAGCAGTTAAAAGTGAATGTCATGTGGAAGCAGCATGCTATAGACAGAGCTAAGCGATCCCGCAACTAACGGATTAGATCAAAGCTCTGCAGTCCTGCAACATTCAGTTGCGAATAGTGGTGGACAATTAAGCAACTAATGGGAGGAGGAGGCTCCATGAACAATCCCATCCTCAATGATGGCGGAGCCCAGCACATGAGTGCAAAAGACAAGGCTGAAGCGCTTGCAACCATCTTCAGGCAGAAGTGCCGAATGGATGATCCTTCTCGAACTCCGCCTGATGTCTTTAGCTAATTCACTCCACCTGATAGCAAGAAACCTCTGAGCTCACGGGACACTGCAAAGTGTCCCGTCAACATCCCAGCTGTAGTGCTGAAGGTCTGTGCTCCAGAACAAACTGTACCCTTGGCCAAGCTGTTTCAGCATAGCTACAACAATGGCACCTACTCGAAAATATCAAAAATTGTTCAGGTATGTCCTGTCCACAAAAAGCAGGGCAAAACCAACCCGGCCAATTACCATCCTATCAGCCTACTCTGAGTCATCAGCAAAGTGATGGAAGGTGTCATCAACAGAGCTATCAAAGCGGCACTTACTCACCAATAACCTGCTCACTGATGCCCAGTTTGGATTCCGTCAAGACCATTCGGCTCCAGACCTCATTACAGCTTTGGTCTAAATATGGACAGAAGAGCTGAATTCCAGCAGTGAGGTGAGAGTGACTGCCCTTGACATCAAGGCAGCATTTGACCGAATGTGAAACCAAGGCGTCCAAGTAAAATTGAAGTCAGTGGGAATCAGGGGAAAAACTCTCCACTGGCTGGAGTCATACCTGGCACAAAGAAAGATGGTTGTGGTTGTTGGAGGCCAATTACTGCAGTCCCAGGACATCGCTGCAGGAGTTCCTCAGGGCAGTGTCCTAGGCCCAACCATCTTCAGCTGCTTCATCAATGACCTTCCCTCCATCATAAGGTCAGAAGTGGGGATATTTGCTTTGATTGCAATGTGTTGAATTCTATTCGCAATTCTTCAGATAATGAAGCAGTCCATGCCCACATGCAGCAAGACCTGGACAACACCAGGCTTGGGCTGGTAAGTGGCAAGTAACATTCGCGCCACACAAGTGCCAGACAATGACTATCTCCAACAAGGGAGAGTCTAAGCATCTTCCCTTGACATTCAACGGCATTACCATCGCCGAATCCCCCAACATTCTGGGGGTCACCATTGACCAGAAACCCAACTGAACCAGCTGCATAACAGATCAGGTCAGTGGCTGATATTCTGCAACAAGTGGCATGCTCCCTGAGAGTGTGATGGAATATTGTCTACTTACCTGGATGGGTGCATCTAAAAATCTAAAACAATACTCAAGAAGCTTGATATCATCCAGGACAAAGCAGTCCGCTTGATCGGCAGCGTGGCTGCAATGTGTACTATCTACAGAATGCACTGCAGCAACTCACCATGGTTACTTCTACAGCACGCCCCAAATCCTAGACCATCCAGAAGGATAAGAGCGGCAGGTGCATTGGAACACCATCACCAAATCATCATCCCGACTTGAACATATATGGCTGTTCCTTCATCGTCAGTGGATCAAAATCCTGGAAATCCCTCCCGAACAGCACTATGGGAGTACCTTCACCCCACGGACAGTGGCGGTTCAAGAAGGCGGCTAACCGCCACCTTCTCAAGGGCAATTAGGGACGGGCAATAAATGCTGGCCTTGCCAGCGACATCTATAAGCCAAGCAGGAATTTAAAATATCTATTCCAACTGAGGGGGTTGTTGGTGCTAAAAATCACAGCTCTGCACAATCCTCTCCCCAGCCAACATTACACATGTGGCCCCAGCATGGGTTGCCTCAGGCGAGAGTTCCCATGTCCCAGCCCTTTTGGGATCCGGTGTAGCACTGGGATTGGTGGAGGCACGCCTGGTTAGACTGGTCCATGGGCAGAAGTGAGGCTGAGCAGAGGGGCCAAGTTGCATTGCGATCTGGACTCATGAAGATTTAAGGGGAAAGTTTCTTTTTAACAAAATTAAAGGAGGCTGAGGGGGCCACTGATCATTTTTCCTAGAGGCAGGGAGGACTTGATATAACGCCCCTGACCAGGCTCTTTTTCACCAGATTTCCTTGCACCCACCCCCCAGCCCCCCCCCCCATCTCCCCTCTTTCCCTGCCTCTGTACTGGCTTAAAACATGTTCCATCTGTAACATTTTTCAGGACTCATTGACCCAACTGTTTCTCTCTCCTGACCGGCTGAATATTGCAAGCATTTTCTGTTTTTATTTCAGTTGTCCTGGCCACCCTGGAATGGTGGGTACCTCACATGCATCCCCACTTGTACAGCTGCCCACTATTGGTAGGTACAAAAGGGAACCTCCCCCTTTCCCACGATCCCGGAAACATAGAAACATAGAAACATAGAAAATAGGTGCAGGAGTAGGCCATTCGGCCCTTCTAGCCTGCACCGCCATTCAATGAGTTCATGGCTGAACATGAAACTTCAGTACCCCATTCCTGCTTTCTCGCCATACCCCTTGATCCCCCTAGTAGTAAGGACCTCATCTAACTCCTTTTTGAATATATTTAGTGAATTGGCCTCAACAACTTTCTGTGGTAGAGAATTCCACAGGTTCACCACTCTCTGGGTGAAGAAGTTCCTCCGCATCTCGGTCCTAAATGGCTTACCCCTTATCCTTAGACTGTGACCTCTGGTTCTGGACTTCCCCAACATTGGGAACATTCTTCCTGCATCTAACCTGTCTAACCCCGTCAGAATTTTAAATGTTTCTATGAGGTCCCCTCTCATTCTTCTGAACTCCAGTGAATACAAGCCCAGTTGATCCAGTCTTTCTTGATAGGTCAGTCCCGCCATCCCGGGAATCAGTCTGGTGAACCTTCGCTGCACTCCCTCAATAGCAAGAATGTCCTTCCTTAGGTTAGGAGACCAAAACTGTACACAATACTCCAGGTGTGGCCTCACCAATGCCCTGTACAACTGTAGCAACACCTCCCTGCCCCTGTACTCAAATCCCCTTGCTATGAAGGCCAACATGCCATTTGCTTTCTTAACCGCCTGCTACACCTGCATGCCAACCTTCAATGACTGATGTACCATGACACCCAGGTCTCTTTGCACCTCCCCTTTTCCTAATCTGTCACCATTCAGATAATAGTCTGTCTCTCTGTTTTTACCACCAAAGTGGTTAACCTCACATTTATCCACATTATACTTCATCTGCCATGCATTTGCCCACTCACCTAACCTATCCAAGTCGCTCTGCAGCCTCACAGCATCCTCCTCGCTGCTGGGATCGCTGGCCTGCTGATTCTCTTGGCCCTATGCTGTCCTGATTTGCTTTTCATTTCCGATTTCCAGCAGTTGCTGTTTTACTCATTAATGTTTGGAGCCCTTTTTGTTCTTTTTGTCTCTTTTCTTACTTGGCCCACCAACTTTCACGGCTTTCCAGTAAAACCAATTAAACCCATTTGTCTCTCTTCCTCCTTTTTGTTCTGTTCAGTCCCAATAAAGGGCTCACTCATCTTCCGCCTTTCAGTTCTGACAAATCAACCAAACCACAAATTTGTCTTTCATCTTCATAGGTTTGAAGTAGCTTGCTGTGTACTTTGAAGCATTTTTAAAATTTTTCTGCCAAGTATCAACCTTGGCTCATTTGGTCACGCTCTCTCCTCTGAGTCAGAAGGTCGTGGGTTCAAGCCAGACTCCTGGCCTTCAGCACAATCTAAGCTGACATTCCAGTGTAGCACAGAGGGAGTGCTGACCTTCAGTTAACCGGAGATCTCCTATGGTCCTGTTTGAGAGTAGGGAGTTTTTCTGGTGTCCAAGTCAACATTTCTCCCTCAACCAAAAATACTCATCTCATTTACATCAACTGCACTTCAGAAGTAATTCATTGGCTTGGAAACACATTGGAGTATCCTGAAGACGTGATCAGGCCTCACCAACATCACTATCACCTTGTTGTTTGTTGGACCTTGCTGTATGCAGATTGGCTGCTGTGATGCCTCCATTACAACACTGACTACACTTCAAAAGTACTTCATTGATTGTAAAGAGCTTTGGGATGTCCTGAAGTCAAGCCAGGCACTGAATAAATGGAAGTATTTCTTTTTTAACAAATGCTAAATACTTCCTTCTATTTCAGAGTCAACATTTGCAGTTTTTCTCCTTTTATTTGTGCTATGGAAATGTAAGTTGCTGTCTTGCTGCTCTGGAAATAAGTGCCCCCTCAGATTAATACCATGGGGTAGAGTATCCATTGTGTTTCTCCCAATCTCCGACTGTAACTTTGGCATAAACCCTGGGTGTAATAAATGGACCCGTGAGTATATTCACAGGTTTGTAGAGCTGTTGCTCTTTTTGTCAGTTCAACACTGTTCACTACTAATGTAACACCACTTTTTAAGAAAGGAGGGAGAGAGAAAATGGGTAATTATAGACCGGTTAGCCTGACATCAGTAGTGAGGAAAATGTTGGAATCAATTATTAAAGATGAAATAGCAGCGCATTTGGAAAGCAGTGACAGGATTGGTCCAAGTCAGCATGGATTTATGAAAGGGAAATCATGCTTGACAAATCTTCTAGAATTTTTTGAGGATGTAACTGGTGGAGTGGACAAGGGAGAACCAGTGGCTGTTGTGTATTTGGACTTTCAAAAGGCTTTTGACAAGGTCCCACACAAGAGATGTGCAAAATAAAAGCACATGGTATTGGGGGTAATGTACTGACGTGGATAGAGAACTGGTTGGCAGACAGGAAGCAGAGAGTTGGGATAAACGGGTCCTTTTCAGAATGGCAGGCAGTGACTAGTGGGGTGCTGCAGTGCTCAGTGCTGGGACCCCAGCTATTTACAATATACATTAATGATTTAGATGAAGGATTTGAGTGTAATATCTCCAAATTTGCAGATGACACTAAGCTGGGGGGTGGTGTGAGCTGTGAGGAGGACGCTAAGAGGCTGCAGGGGGACTTGGACAGGTTAGGTGAATGGGCAAATACATGGCAGATGCAATATAATGTGGATAAATGTGAGGTTATCCACTTTGGTGGCAAAAACACGAAGGCAGAATATTATCTGAATGGTGGCAGATTAGGAAAAGGAGAGGTGCAACGAGACCTGGGTGTCATGGTACATCAGTCATTGAAAGTTGCCATGCAGATACAGTGAAGAAGGCAAATGGTATGTTGGCCTTCATAGCTAGGAGATTTGAGCATAGGAGCAGGGAGGTCTTGCTGCAGTTGTCCAGGGCCTTGGTGAGGCCTCACCTGGAATATTGTGTTCAGTTTTGGTCTCCTAATCTGAGGAAGGGTGTTCTTGCTATTGAGGGAGTGCAGTGAAGGTTCACCAGACTGATTCCCGGGATGGCAGGACTGACATATGAGGAGAAACTGGATCAACTGGGCCTTTATTCACTGGAGTTTAGAAGGATGAGAGGGGATCTCATAGAAACATATAAAATTCTGACGGGACTGAACAGGTTAGATGCAGGAAGAATGTTCCCGATGTTGGGGAAGTCCAGAACCAGGGGACATAGGCTAAGGATAAGGGGTAAGCCATTTAGGACTGAGATGAGAAGAAACTTCTTCACTCAGAGAGTTGTTAACCTGTGGAATCCCCTCCCGCAGAGAGTTGCTGATGCCAGTTCATTGGATATATTCAAGAGGGAGTTAGATGTGGCCCTTAAGGCTAAAGGGATCAAGGGGTATGGAGGGAAAGCAGGAAAGGGGTACTGAGGCGAATGATCAGCCATGATCTTATTGAATGGTGGTGCAGGCTCGAAGGACCAAATGGCCTACTCCTGCACCTATTTTCTATGTTTCTATGTTTACCCACAAAAAGAAATGGGCAAGACTCTCATTTGGGAACCATGCTCCTGGTATATCATCTTGCTCTGCTCCACTTGCACTGCCTTCTCATCAAAGGAAATTCCGCCAAAATTTCTTCATGAAGAAAATCCCATCCTCGTCACCATCTTTTAAAGTATTTGCTTCATGGGTTCTTTGCTTAAGAATTCATAGCAACGCATTGCTATTAAGAACTAGTTGGCTTATTAACAAAGGTTTAACAATCACACTACACATTACCAGTTCATCCACTAGGCTCACAAGTGCATACCTAATTGTGGATGACCTAGACCCAACCGACTAGGGTTTTATTGAATCTTGTGAACATTACGTGACAAGCTAAGCCACTCACAATGCAACAGCTCTACAATTATTTTAAAGTAACGTTAATTCAAGTGCCTCCTTTTGTAAGGGCACAAAAACCACAAATTTACTAACAAACATGACAAATTAAATTAAATTAAAAATGTTGTTCCCTGTTGAAATGATGCACCCCAGTCCCTCCGGCACCCACCTCTCGCAGAAGGCCGTGAGCGTACCGGTGCACACCGCGTGCTCCATCTCCAGGGACGGCCTGGTGTGAACGTAACCACAGAAGAGAGGCAGGCAGTCGGGCTGAATGACCCCCTCGACCGCCTGCTACCTGGATCCGTTAATGGCTACCTTGGCCATGCCGAGGAGCAGTCCTACGAGGAGGCCTTCCAACCTGCCCGCTCCCCTCCGCACCGGGTTCCCAAAGATCAGGAGTGTGGGACTGAAGTGCAGCCAGAAATCGAGGAGCAGTCCCTTCAAATAATGAAAGAGGGGCTGCAACCTCACAGATTACACATATACATGGAACACAAATTCCTCCGGTGTCCATCTCTCGCAGAAGGCCGCAAGCGTACCCGTGGACACCGCGTGCTCCATCTCCAGGGACACCTTGGCTCGGATGTAATCGCGGAAGAGAGGCAGGCAGTCGGGCTGAGAGAACCCCTCGACTGCCTGCTGCCTGGACCGGCTGATGGCACCCTTGGCCGTGCCCAGGAGCAGGCCCAAGAGGAGGCCTTCCGACCTGCCCGCTCTCCTCCGCAAAGGGCGCCGAAAGATCAGGAATGTGGGACTGAAATGTAACCAGAATTTGAGGAGCAGCCTCTTCAATTAATGGAACAGGGGCTGCAACCTCGCACATTCAACAAAAACATCGAACACGGACTCCTCTAGACCGCAGAAATTGTAGGCGGCCTGGGAGCCTGTGAACCGACTTAAAAACTTATTGCACGGGACTGCTCCGTGCACCACCCTCCAGGCCAGTCCCCGATAAATAGTGGGAGGACTCCCGCGTAGAGTGCACTCCATCGGGGACTCCCGCCTCCTCCGGATGACAAGATGGTGTGCCATGGCGTGTACAATAGCTCTACAAACCTGTGAGCATACTCACAGATGCATACACTATACTGGGAAAATAGTGCAACTGGTCATTTCCTTGAGGTCTCTGCTAACCTACCACCACACGCTAACATAACAGTACACGGGGAGAAACTCTTCTCCCCCTCCCCACGGAAATCCTACCCCTATGTTTATATTATGAAACTTGAAGTGGTACTTCAATGTATTTCAGCTACTGGCTTCTTCAACAGCACCTCCCAAAACCCGCGGCCTCTACCACCGAGAAGGACAAGGGCAGCAGGCGCATGGGAGCACCATCACCTCCAAGTTTCCCTGCAAGTCACACACCATCCCGACTTGGCAATATATCGCCATTCCTTCATCGTTGCTGGGTCAAAATCCTGGAACTCCCTCCCTAACAGCACTGTGGGAGGACCTTCGCCACACGGACTGCAGCGGTTCAAGAAGGCGGCTCACCACCACCTTCTCGAAGGCAACTCGGGATGGGCAATAATGCTGGCCTTGCCAGTGATACCCACATCCTGCGAATGAATTTTAAAAACTCTGAAATGTACCCATTCAGGGGTTGGGTGGGAGAGACCAGACACTGCTGTATGGGTCTAGTTGACTACGGTAAGATGTTAGCCGCAAGCTCGGTGCTGAGTAGTGCCCTTGATGGTAGGTGGTCCGAGACTTGGTTGGGGGCAGGCATTGAGTGGGTATGCGGTTCGCTGGAGTCCAGTGTGGGAGGTCAGGGTGATCATAGCCATGGTACTCACCATGTGCTGGAGGAGGAGAAGAGGTAAGGTCTCCAGTGGGGAAGGAGAGGTCCAGTCGTCGCTGAAGGAGGATGGGAGTCCCGGTCACCGTTGAGGAGGAGGTCACCTGTGGGGAAGGAGAGGTCCAGCTATCGTCGAGGAGGCCCATCTGCCGCCGCTGGGGGGCCCTGGTCGCCGTTGGAGGGGGCCTGATCGCCGTTGGAGGAGTGGAGGCCCAATCACTTGGGTGGAGGCTCACCTGGCTAGCCGGGCGTCGTCGGGGATCGAGGATTGTGTGAGGTAGGTGAGTCGACGTCAAGGGGGAGGTTGCTGAAGGGGGAAGAAGAGGTCCAGGACCAGGTCGTCGCTGCAGGAGGCCCGATCGTCGCTGGTAATCTGGTCGTCATCGCCGATGGGTGGTGTGGTGGGAAGCCTGACGTAGGCCTGAACTTGTGGGATTGGGTTTAAGCTAAGGATTAAGTGAATGCACCCTCTATTAGGATCTATTAGGACTAGGGGGAGTTTAGACAGTGAGAGCGGGGAGGTTGAGGGTGGAAAGTTGCCGGATGGCAGAAGATTTTGTGTTTGGCAGGGGAGCTCCCGAGGGAGCTGCCATCCCGGCGGTCATCTTAGGTTCCTCTCAAAATCTTCCTCGCTGCCATGCTCTACCTCACAGTCAACAAGCTCCACACTGGAGTGGAACTAAACTACAGAACCAGTGGGAATTTGTTCAACCTTTGTCAACTCCAGGCCAGGTCCAAGACCACCCCAACCTCCGTCGTCGAGCTACAGTATGCAGACAACGTCTGTGTCTGCGCACATACAGAGGCTGAACTCCAGGACATAGTCGATGTATTTACTGAGGCATACGAAAGCATGAGCTTTACGCTAAACATCCGTAAGACAAAGGTCCTCCACCAGCCTGACCTCGCTGCACAGCACTCTCTCCTAGTCATCAAGATCTACGGCATGGCCCTGGACAACGTGGACCATTTCCCATACCTCGGGAGCCTCTTATCAACAAGACCATTCATTGACGACGAGATTCAACACCGCCTCCAGTGCACCAGTGCAGCCTTCGTCCGCCTGAGGAAAAGAGTGTTTGAAGACCAGGTCCTAAAATCCATCACCAAGTTCATGGTCTACAGGGCTGTAGTAATACCTGCCCTCCTGTATGGCTCAGATACATGGACCATGTACAGTAGACACCTCAAGTCGCTGGAGAAATACCACCAACGATGTCTCCGCAAGATCCTACAAATCCCCTGGGAGGACAGACGCACCAACATTATTGTCCTCGACCAGGCCAACATCCCCAGCATTGAAGCAATGACCACACTTGATCTGCTGGGCAGGCCACATCGTTCGCATGCCAGACACGAAGCTCCCAAAGCAAGTGATCTACTCGGAATTCCTTCTCGGCAAGCGAGCCAAAGGTGGACAGAGCAATCATTCCAAGGACACCCTCAAAGCCTCCCTGATAAAGTGCAACATCCCCAGCAACACCTGGGAGTCCCTGGCCAAAGACCGCCCTAAGTGGAGGAAGTGCATCCGGGAGGGCGCTGAGCACCTCGAGTCTCGTCGGCGAGAGCATGCAGAAATCAAATGCAGGCAGCGGAAGGAGCGTGCGGCAAACCTGTCCCACCCACCCCTTCCCTCAACGACTATCTGTCCCACCTGTGACAGGGACTGTGGTTCTCGTATTGGACTGTTCAGCCACCTAAGGACTCATTTTTAGAGTGGAAGCAAGTCTTCCTCGATTCCGAGGGACTGCCTATGATGATGAGGTTGGGGGGCATGAATTCAGAGTACAAGCTGCAATTCTAAAGCAGCCACACATTTTCTGGTGATGAATTCTCCCACATGTACTGGGAAACTTCCAGACATACGTTAATGCTCAGCCTGCTTGAGGCCATACAGATGATGCTCTGCAACCTCTAATGCCACCAGTAGCAGTATTTACTCCAGCCAGTTCTGGTCACGCCACCACTGCATTTATTTAAATTACAGCACTGCTGCCAAAACCAGAACTAATTGCAGGAGCCACACTCATATGACACTGAATTCAGCATCAGCAGCCCATTTAAACTTTTACATGACGGCATGAGGAACAACGGAATGAGAAGAGGGCATTCAGGTCCATCAAGATTGCTCTTCCTGGCAGATGTTAGAGAAAATGTCCTCTGTTAGCTACTTTTACCAAAATTGTAAATGCATTCTTTCAAAATGCTTTTAGTAATTTTTTTTTTAGAAATAGTGATCCAAGGAAATTTCCGCACTCCCAATTTATTTACACCACCATGGGTTCCAGCCACTTCACTTCATCTGCTGAGGGAGGTGAATAACTCGAGGTTTATCCTTCAGAAACGGCATTTCTCTTTGACCCGTGAGAATAATTGAGTAAATCCCCAGGTTATCAATCAAATACCCTTGTCTAGCTCTGACACTTTTTTGCATTCCATTCTGTCATTACGCGTGGATTAAATAAGAATATTCAAAAATCGACAGCAGTGAAGCTCCTCCAATGGCCTGCTGGGTAAAGGCATCAGCCCAGGTAACTTTAAACGATATGGATCAGGATGCCTAGGTTCAAATCCTGGTCGCTGGCCAGTAGAAGGTGTGGATGTTGGGGACAAACAGGACCAGACTCAGGTGTCATGCCATCCTTATTTATATAGTCTGCTGGTGTCCATTGAAGCAAGGGTTTGTGGGGGAGATTTTTCTGCTCCTGAACCTGGATGTATTTGATCTCCTGGACGTAATGGATCACCTGAATGTATTGGATCATCCAACTTTATTGAATCACCTGGGTCTATTAGATCACCTGTATTGGTTTGGGTGCATTACATAGGATATTCGGCACAAAAACAGGCCATTTGGCCCAACCAGTCCATGCCGGCATTTATGTTCCACTAGAACCTCCTCCAGTCTTTCCTCATCTAAATCTATCAGCATAACCCTCTATTCCCTTCTCCCTCATACGCTTGTCTCGTCTCCCCTTAAATGTATCTACATTATTCACTTCAACCACTCCCTGTGTTAACGAATTCCACATTCTCACCACTCTCTGGGTAAAGAATGTTTCTCCTGAATTCCCTATTGGATTTCTTGGTGACTATCTTATATCAATGGCCTCTAGTTAGAAACATAGAAACATAGAAAATAGGTGCAGGAGTAGGCCATTCGGCCCTTCGAGCCTGCACCGCCATTCAATGAGTTCATGGCTGAACATGCAACTTCAGTACCCCATTCCTGCTTTCTCGCCATACCCCTTGATCCCCCTAGTAGTAAGGACTACATCTAACTCCTTTTTGAATATATTTAGTGAATTGGCCTCAACAACTTTCTGTGGTAGAGAATTCCACAGGTTCACCACCCTCTGGGTGAAGAAGTTTCTCCTCATCTCGGTCCTAAATAGCTTACCCCTTATCCTTAGACGTGACCCCTGGTTCTGGACTTTCCCAACATTGGGAACATTCTTCCTGCATCTAACCTGTCTAAACCCGTCAGAATTTTAAACGTTTCTATGAGATCCCCTCTCATTCTTCTGAACTCCAGTGAATACAAGCCCAGTTGATCCAGTCTTTCTTGATATGTCAGTCCTGCCATCCCGGCAATCAGTCTGGTGAACCTTCGCTGCACTCCCTCAATAGCAAGAATGTCCTTCCTCAAGTTAGGAGACCAAAACTGTACACAATACTCCAGGTGTGGCCTCACCAAGGCCCTGTACACAACTGTAGTAACACCTCCCTGCCCCTGTACTCAAATCCCTTCGCTTTGAAGGCCAACTTGCCATTTGCTTTCTTAACCGCCTGCTGTACCTGCATGCCAATCTTCAATGACTGATGTACCATGACACCCAGGTCTCGTTGCACCTCCCCTTTTCCTAATCTGTCACCATTCAGATAATAGTCTGTCTCTCTGTTTTTACCACCAAAGTGGGTAACCTCACATTTATCCACATTATACTTCATCTGCCATGCATTTGCCCACTCACCTAAACTATCCAAGTCACTCTGCAGCCTCATAGCATCCTCCTCGCAGCTCACACTGCCACCCAACTTAGTGTCATCCGCAAATTTGAAGATACTACTTTAATCCCCTCGTCTAAATCATTAATGTACAATGTAAACAGTTGGGGCCCAGCACAGAACCTTGCGGTACCCCACTAGTCACTGCCTGCCATTCTGAAAAGTACCCATTTACTCCTACTCTTTGCTTCCTGTCTGCCAACCAGTTCTCAATCCATGTCAGCACACTACCCCCAATCCCATGTGCTTTAACTTTGCACATTAATCTCTTGTCGAAAGCCTTCTGAAAGTCCAAATACATCACATCAACTGGTTCTCCCTTGTCCACTCTACTGGAAACATCCTCAAAAAATTCCAGAAGATTTGTCAAGCATGATTTCCCTTTCACAAATCCATGCTGACTTGGACCTATCATCTCACCTCTTTCCAAATGCGCTGCTATGACATCCTTAATAATTGATTCCATCATTTTACCCACTACCGATGTTAGGCTGACCTGTTTTCTCTCTCCCTCCTTTTTTAAAATGTGGGGTTACATTGGCTACCCTCCACTCCATAGGAACTGATCCAGAGTCTATGGAATGTTGGAAAATGACTGTCAATGCATCCGCTATTTCCAAGGCCACCTCCTTAAAGTATTCTGGGATGCAGTCCATTGGGCCCTGGGGATTTATCGGCCTTCAATCCCATCAATTTCCCCAACACAATTTCCTGACTAATAAGGATTTCCCTCAGTTCCTCCTTCTTACTCGACCCTCTGACCCCTTTTATATCCGGAAGGTTCTTTGTGTCCTCTTTAGTGAATACCGAACCAAATACTTGTTCAATTGGTCTGCCATTTCTTTGATCCCCGTTATGACTTCCCCTGATTCTGACTGCAGGGGACCTACGTTTATCTTTACTAACCTTTTTCTCTTTACATATCTATAGAAGCTTTTGCAGTCCGTCTTAATGTTCCCTGCAAGCTTCCTCCTGTACTTTATTTTCCCTGCCCTAATCAAACCCTTTGTCCTCCTCTGCTGAGTTCTAAATTTCTCCCAGTCCCCGGGTTCGCTGCTACTTCTGGCCAATTTGTATGCCACTTCCTTGGCTTTAATACTATCCATGATTTCCCTTGATAGCCACGGTTGAGCCACCTTCCCTTTTTTATTTTTACGCCAGACAGCGATGTATAATTGTTGTAGTTCATCCATGCGGTCTCTAAATGTCTGCCATTGCCCATCCACTGTCAACCCCTTAAGTATCATTCGCCAATCTATCCTAGCCAATTCACGCCTCATACCTTCAAAGTTACCCTTCTTTAAGTTCTGGACCATGGTCTCTGAATTAACTGTTTCATTCTCCATCCTAATGTAGAATTCCACCATGTTATGGTCACTCTTCCCCACAAGTGCAAACATTCTCTCTGTATCCACTCTATTAAAACCTTTCATAATTTTAAAGACCTCTATTAGGTCACCTCTCAGCCTTCTGTGTTCTTCCTTTCCTGATATGTATACCCTTGCATTTCTGGTATCATCCTTGTAAATCTTCTCTGCACCCTCTGCAGTGCCTTTATAATATGGCAACCAGAACTGTATGCAGTATTCTAAACGGGAGAATTCCGATAGCGCCCCATTTGGGACGTTAACGTTTTAAAGTTTGAAAATTTACCGGCAGGAGCAAAGGATTTTGAACTTTTTCTAAATTGGGCTTTAGCGCCCAGGAAGGAAGGGGACGGTAAATCAAGCACTCATGTTCTCAGTGGGGTGATACAGTGGCACTACTACCAGAGCACTACTGAATTTCAGGTAACATTCATTCAGTAATCATCCTTTAATCCTTCACACTGGCTCATTCCTGCTCTTAAAGGGAAGGTTCTATCAAGCTGCAGCTGCTCATTTCACTGAACTCGACCTGAACTCGACCTGAGGCCAACTGAAAGACCTCATGGCTATGGCTGCACCTAAGTCAGAGTGAAGTGAAAGAGCTCGTTGGTTTCATGACACTGCATTGGAGGCATTGGTGGGGGCAGTGGAACAAAGGAGGGAAACGCTATTCCCGGCAAGTGGAAGGAGGCTGGGCAATGAGGATGGAAGTGGCAGAGGAGGTCTTGGCCAGTAGTGTCATTGAACGCAGCCTCACACAGTGCCGTAAGAAGTTCAACAACCTCAGTAGTGTGGTCAACGTGAGTAGTTGCTTCAACAGGTCCTACATATCAGCACCTGAACCTCTGTCTGTGTACACTGCGCAAAGCAGCACTCCCCACCACTCACCCGCCAAACATCACCAAACACAAACTCACATCCTCATCTCACGCCTTGACTACATTCACAGCTATTCAACAACAGCAGGCATATCTCCCAGACACATAGCTGGATTCTGACTCACACGCATTCCTTTCTTTAGCAGGCCAAGATGGCACACAATAGGAAGGTGCAGCAGAGGACAGGCAGGGTTGAACCTCAGCTCCAGCAGCTCTCAGACCTGGAGGAGCGAGTGCTGCGGCTCATTGGGCAGAAGGTGGTGGGCACCGTGGCCTTCGCGACGTCGATCCTGTTGGGGGCAACAACGGTATCTTCATCCCCTCTCCTTTTCTCATCCCACTTCACCCTCACACCAGAAGGCTTTATCATTTTCCAGCTCCTGATACTGTCACCATTAGGTAACGGTAGCATAGTGGTTAATTTACGGGACCAGTAATCCAAGTAATCAGGAAGGCAAGTGGAACGTTGGCCTTTATTGCAAGGGAGATAGAGTATAAAAGCAGAGAAGTCCTGCTACAACTGTACAGGGTATTGGTGAGGCCACACCTGGAGTACTGCATGCAGTTTTGGTCTCCGTATTTAAGGCAGGATATACTTGCATTGGAGGCTGTTCAGAGAAGGTTCACTAGGTTGATTCCAGAGATGAGGGGGCTGACTTATGAAGATAGGTTGAGTAGGTTAGTATACTCAATGGAGTTCAGAAGAATGAGAGGTGATCTTATCGAAACATATACGATAATGAGGGGGCTCGGCAAGGTGGATGCAGAAAGGATATTTCCACTCATAGCAGAAGCTAAAACTACGGGTCATAGTCTCAAAATAAGAGGCTGCCCATTAAAAACTGAGAAGAGTAGGGACTTCTTCTCTCAGAGGGTTGTAAATCTATGGAATTCTCTGCCCCAGAGAACTGTGGAGGCTGGGTCATTCCATATATTTAAGGCGGAGATAGACAGATTTTTGAGCGATAAGGGAATGAAGGGTTATGGGGAGCAGACAGGGAAGTGGAGCTGAGTCCATATCAGGTCAGCCATGATCTTATTGAATGGCAGAGCAGGCTCGAGGGGCCAAATGGCCTACTCCTGCTCCTATTTCTTATGTTCTTCATTCCTGATCCCACCACTGCCACTCCACCAGCCTGACGCTGCCCAGCCTGAGATGGAGCAGTCTACATTTAGGCCTTCTCGGCCCAGAGCTAGTCCAGGGCATCCTGCAAAGCCATCTGTAGTCTCTGGCCTAGACATTCAGAATCTTCCACCAGCCGTGCTGTAGCCATTGGGGAGACACTACGTCGGAGCAGTAGAATAGGTAACGGCATTGTTAAGAGGGGATTTAAGGTTTTGCACAAGGGTGTATCGTAAATTGAATTGTTCTATATATATGTGGGTAATGTGTTATGATAAAAATGTAATTGGATGTTGTATATTTGGTGCTGTCTGTCATTTCAGTCTTGGAGCTCTGCTATGGAATGGGAAATTGATGTACTGATGGGGACGTGCAGACCAATCGGGAATTGCCGTGGAATTCATTGGATCCAAAGTCTGACGTGGTGCTCGCTGATCGCCTTTGCAAAAGGCCGATTGAGTGCCTTCCTCCTCCGTCACTACTGCTGCTGCTCCTGTCCCTCCTCCTCCTTGTTCTCCTCCTCATCCTCCTCCTCCTGAGTTGGAGCTATACCTGGTGGCAATCACTGCGCCCTCATGATGGCCAAGTTGTGCAGTTGGCAGCAGACAATGACGAAAAGGGACACTCGGTCAGCCGAGTACTGGAGGACTCCTCCCGAGCGGTCAGGGCAGCGGAACCGTTGCTTGAGCACTCGGATGGTCTGCTCAGTAATGTTCCTGGTGTCAGCATGGCTCTCATTATATGAGTGCTGGGCAGGAATGTTGGGGTTGCGGAGGGGAGTCTTGAACCAGGTGGCGAGTGGATAGCCCTTGTCTCCCAGCAGACAGCCGCGAGCTTGATGTGGTGGCTGGAAGAGAGCTGGCACACCGGTCTGGCTCAGGATGAATGCAGCATAGTGTACATTGATGGTGAAGATTCGCTGTGTGTGGTCGCACACCAACTGCATATTCAGTGAGTGGTAGCGTTTACAGTTATGGAACACCTCAGGATTGTGATGCTGTGCCAGCAAAGCGACATTGGTGCAGTCAATGGTGCCCTGCACCATGGGGAAGCTCGCTATCCTGGCAAATCCACATGCACACTCACGCTGCTTCTCTCTTGTTATGGGGAAGGAAAATGTAACCCCTTCTCCTTCTGTAGAGAGCAACTACAACCTCGCGGATGCAGCAACGGATGACAAATTGGAAGATGTTGGAGATGTCTCCTGTTGCACACTAGAAGGAGCCACTTACTTAAAAATTGAGTGTGATGGTGATCTTGACTGTCACTGAGAGAGCCGTCCTCACTCTGGTCTGAGGCTCGAGGTCGGTTGCAGGAGGTGGGCAGAGCTCTTTGATCACGTCCTTAGTGAAGCACAGCCTTCGCACACACTGCTCCTCACTGAAATTGATGTAGGAGAACTGCTGCCGGAATAAAGCCCTGGGAGGGTAAAGCCTCCTGTTGAGAGTCCTGTGGGGCCTCTGCCCTCTGGCCACATTTTGCAGTCTTTCTCTGTGCCTCAGTTGCTTCCGACGGTGATGCTGGAGCGTAAGGTCCAGTGCCAGCACAGCCCCCATGAAACGATAGAAAAGTTGGAGTTTCAAATCTGCCATCAATGAAAGGCACGAATCTTTAAGAGACACAATACTCCTTCAACTGCAAATTGCTCAAATCGGTCGAAACGCCTGTTTGCCTATTTGAAACTAAGCAGGGACAATTATTGGCCGACTAAAATTCACCTGATGCTGGCGCCTTTCAATAGCATTCCTCCAGCCGACATCCAACTGAAACACGACTACTGAAGCTGTCGTTGTCAGAGCGAGGTGCTAATCAGGGGACGAGGGACAATCTTTGTTCGGGGATGCTGTGCACGATATGACGTCAGCATCGCCAGGCGCAACAGAGCGGGGCGCAACATGATACCGACACTGCAAAACCCCTGCCGAATTTAGCGGGAGGTGCTGTTCTCGTCGCGCCTGGTCACAAACTCATTTATGCCCCATTAGCGCCCCCCGGGGGCATTAATGGGAGGCGCAAACTAGCTCAATTTCTCTACCTAAGTGTGATCTAACCAAGGTTCAATACAGGTTTAGCATAACTTCCCTACTTTTAAATTCTATACATCTAGAAATAAACCCTAGTGCTTGGTTTGCTTTTTTATGGCCTTGCTAACCTGTGTTGCAACTTTTAGTGATTTATGTATTTGTACTCCAAGATCCTTTTGTTCCTCTACCCCACCTAGGCTCGCACCCTCCAAGTAATAAGTAACCTCCCTATTCTTCCTACCAAAATGTAATATCACATATTTATCTGATTTGAAGATCATTTGCCAATTATATGCCCACTCTGCAAGTTTATTATGTCCTCTTGTAATTTGTTCAGTTCTCCTCAGTATTGACTGTCCCCCCCAATTTGGTGCCATCCGCAAATTTAGAAATTGTGTTTTTGATTCCAATGTCTAAATCGTTAATGTAAATCGTGAACAACAGCACTGATCCTTGTGGTACCCCACTACCCACCTTCTGCCACTCTGAATAGCTACCCTTTAGCTCTACACTCTGCTTTCTATCTTGAAGCCAACTAGCTATCCATTCTGCTACCTGTCCCCTGTCTCCACATTCTCTGACCTTGTTCATCAGTCTATTATAGGGTACCTTATCGAAGGCCTTTTGAAAATCAGAATAAATTACATCTATTGCATTACCATTGTCGACTCTCTCTGTTACCTCTTCAAAAAATTCTATGAGGTTGGTCAAGCAAGACTTTCACTTTTGAAATCCAGGCTGACTATTCATTATTATATTTGTGATCTCTAGATGTTTTTCTATTTTTTTCTTTGATAGGGATTCCATTATTTTTTCCTATCATTGATGTTAAGCTGACTGGTCTATAATTCCCTGGACATGTTCTATCTCGCTGCTTAAATATAGGTATTACGTTAGCTATCCACCAATCCTCTGGCACTACACCTTTTTCTAACAAATTATTAAATATGTGTAGTAATGCCTCTGCTATCTCTTCCCTAGATTCTTTTCAAATGTGTGGATAAAATCCATCTGGACCAGAGGTTTTATCCTCTTTGAGTTTGATTAGTTTATTTAATATATCCCCTCTTTTTATTTTAAATTAACTTATCTCATTACTAATCTCATCATCCAATGTCAGGTCCACCTGTTCTATCTCCCTGATAAATACTGAACCAAAATAATGATTTATTATTTCTGCCATCTCTCTATCATTACCTGTGGTATTGTCCTGCTGTTTTGGATCGATAATAATAGACCCAGGTTCGGGATCTGGATGAATGTTAAACAAGAGACAAGACAAATAAAGTAAAGATAAAACACCATTTACTGAGAGAAAAGAAACATAATACAGTTTACAAAGAAAAGAGAAGCATGATAAGATGCAACAAAGCTCATAGCCTTCGGCCCGTCGGGAACTCCGCAACGACGGCTGGTCAGGGGTCCCGGCACCGCTCGCGAATCACGGTCCAAGGTGAAGTTCAAAGAGCTACTGGACAGTTCCGTTCCTTTATACTATTGAACAAACATGGGCGCATGTGGCTTATGGCCAACTCCTAATCTGTAAGACCCCAGCTGTTCTTCCACAGAGCATGAGACCTCGAGGCGCCGATCGTCCCATAAACAAGATGGTATGCGCATCAAGGTCTCTCTCTCTCTCTCTGCATCAACAACAGAGGCATGAAGCAGAAACACACTGTAAATGTCGGAATATCATAATTAACCCTATGTGATTAACCCTATACAATACACCTGCCTATCCCTTAATGGCCCTATTCCCATCCCAAAGTTTCTTTTGTATTGATGTGCCTGTAAAATATTTTACAGCACATCATTTAGTTTGATGTTCCTTGATAATTTAATTTCAAAGTTCCTCTTTGCCCTCCCAATTGTTTTTTGACTTCTCTCCTAACCGTATTCTCCCTTATCATGCATTCCCCTGCTGCCTATGTACTTAATGTAGGCCTCTTTCCTTACCCTCAAATGTCCCCTCATGGCTTTCTTGATCCATGGAGTCTCATTAGTGTTTAGTTTGTTCTTTCCTTTTAGCAGAATATATTGTTCCTGTACTCTGTTGAAGACCATTTTAACATGTTTCCCATTGTTGTTCTATATCGTTGTTTGCCAATATTTTTGCCCATTTTATTTTTCAACGTTCTATTCTCAACCTAAATAAATCAACTTTTCTCCAATCTATTGGCCTGGTTTTTGTCATTATTATGTACTTCCCAATTATCATCTTAAAGCATATTATATTATGGTTACTATTGCCTAGATGTTCCCCTACTTTTACTTGTCTTTTCTGCTCTGGTTCATTCCCCATTACAAGTTCCAGGGGTCTTCACCAAATTCGGGCCCTGAGCCTCCATAGCTCTCTGGGGTAGAGAATTCCAAGGATTACCCACCCTCTGAGTGAAGAAGTTTCTCTTCATCTCAGTCCTAAGTGGCCGACCCCTTATTCTGAGACTGTGACGCCGGGTTCTAGATTCCCCATCCAGGGGAAACATCCTCCCTGCATCTACCCTGTCAAGCCCTGTAACAATTTTGTATGTTTCAATGAGATCATCTCTCATTCTTCTAAACTCTAGAGAATACAGGCCTAGTCTACTCAATCTCTGCTCATATGACAATCCCCCCATCCCAGGAATCAGTCTGGTGAACCTTCGTTGCACTTCCTCAATGGCAAGTATATCCTTCCTTAGGTAAGGAGACCAAAACTGTATACAGTTCTCCAGGTGTGGTCTCACCAGGGCCCTATATAATTGTAGTAAGACGTCTCTATTCTTATATTCAAATCCTCTTGTAATAAAGGCTAACATTTCATTTGCTTTCTTAATTGCTTGTTGTACCTGCATGTTAACTTTCTGTGATTCATGTACAAGGACACAGAGGTCCATCTGAACACCAACATTTCCCAATCTCTCAGCATTTAAAAAATATTCTGCTTTTCTATTTTTCCCACCAAAGTGGATAACTTCACATTTCTCCACATTATATTCCATCATCTGCCATGTTCTTGCCCATTCACTTCGCCTGCCTATATCCCCTTGAAGTCTTTTTGCACCCTCCTCACAACTTATATTCCCACCTAGCTTTGTATCATCAGCAAACTTGAATATATTATATTTGGTCCCCTCATCCAAATCACTGATATAGATTGTGAATAGTTGGGGCACCCCCACTAGTTACAGCCTGCCAACCCGAAAATTACCCATTTATTTCTACTCTCTGTTTTCTGTCCGTTAACCAATTCCGAATCCATGCTAGTATATTAACCCCAATCCCATGAGCCCCAATTTTGTTCAATAACCTTATTGCCTTCTGAGAATGCACATCCACTGGTTTTGTCTTATTTTCTTCTTAGGCAGTCCCTCGGAGTCGAGGATGACTTGCTGCCACACTAATATGAGATGACTGATGAGACCAAATGAGGGACCTTCAGTCTCTGTCACAGGTGGGCCAGATGGTGGTTGAAAGGATGTGTGGGTGGAGTGCTTGGATTGTCGTGCGTTCCTTCCGCTGTTTGCGCTTGGCTTCCGCTTGTTCTCGGTGAAGAGACTCGAGGTGTTTGACGCCTTCCCAAAATGCTTCTCCTCCACTTTAAGCGGTCTTGGGCCAGGGATTCTCAGGTGTCGGTGGGGATGTTGCACTTTTTCAAGGAGGCTTCAAGGGTGTCCTTGAAGCATTTCCTCTGCCCACTTGGGGCTTGCCGTGTCGAAGCTCCGAGTAGAGGGTTTGCTTTGGGAGTCTCGTGTCGGGCATGAGGACGATGTGGCCTGCCCAGCGGAGCTGATCGAGTGTGGTCAATGCTTCGATGCTGGGGATGTTGGCCTGAGCGAGAACACTGCCATTGGTGCACCTATTCTGCCAATGGATTTGCAGGATCTTTCGGAGGCAGTGTTGGGGGTACTTCTCCAGTGCTTTGAGGTGCCTGCTGTACATAGTCCATGTCTCTGAAGCATATAGGAAGGCGGGTATCACTACTGCTCTGTAGACCATGAGGTTGGTACTGGGTTTGAGGTCCTGGTCTTCAAACACTCTCTTCCTCAGGCGACTGAAGGCTGCGCTGGCGCACTGAAGGCAGTGTTGGACCTCGTCATCGACATCTGCCCTTGTTGACAGTAGGCTCCTGAGGTATGGAAAATGGTCCACGTTGTCCAAGGCCTCATCATGGATCTTGGTAATCGGGGGGTGCGGGGCAGTACTGTGTGGCGGGGGC
The DNA here is from genome assembly GCF_044704955.1 of Pristiophorus japonicus. Taxonomy (NCBI): domain Eukaryota; kingdom Metazoa; phylum Chordata; class Chondrichthyes; family Pristiophoridae; genus Pristiophorus; species Pristiophorus japonicus. The sequence continues at coordinate 292,539,730 of NC_091980.1, read as the reverse complement.
AGGTTGGTAGAGGACTTTTGTCTTATGGATGTTTAGTGTAAGGCCCATAAGCTCGCACGCTTCATTGAAGGTGTTGACGATGATTTCGAGTTCGACCTCCGAGTATGCGCCAACGCAAGCGTTGTCTGCATACTGTAATTCAATGACAGAGGATGGGATGACCTTGGATCTGAACTGGAGGCTACAAAGGTTGAACAGTTTCCTGTTTATCCTGTAGGTTAGCTGCACTCCAGCGGAGAGCTTACTGAGGGTGAGATGGAGCATTGCAGCAAGGAAGATTGAGAAGAGCGTTGGTGCGATGACACAGTCTTGCTTGACCCTGGTCCGAACGTGAATTGGGTCTGTGGAGGATCCATTGGTCAGGATCATGGCTTGCATGTCATCGTGAAGCAGGCGGAGGATGGTGACACACTTTTGAGGACAGCTGAATTTGAGGAGAACACTCCATAATCCCTCACAGTTGACAATGTCGAAGGCCTTTGTGAGGTCAAAGAAGGCCATGTACAGTGGTTGGTGCTGCTCCTTGCATTTTTCTTGAATTTGATGCACGGTGAAGATCATGTCCATTGTGCCCCTGAGTGGCTGGAGTCTGTATTGCGACTCTGGGAGGAGCTCTTCAGCCACAGGGAGAAGGCGATTGAGGAGGATTCTTGCGATGACTTTCCCTGTGGCAGGGAAACTCTATACCGCAATCGGCCTTGTCACCTTTCTTGAAGATGGTCACGATTACGGCATCTGAGATCCCCTGGCATGCTCTCCTCCTTCCTAATAAGAGAACTGAGTTCGTGGATTTGCGCCAATAGTGTTTCTCCGCCATGCTTTAGTGCTTTTGCGAGGATTCCATCTGCTCTTTAAGCCTTGTTGTTCTTCAGACATCAGATGGCCTTTTCAACCTCATGCCGGGCTGGGGTTTTGCTGAGATGGTGGCAGGTAGCATGCTGCGGGATGGAGTCGAGGACACTCACGTCGAAGACAGAGTCTCGGTTAAGGAGATCTTCGAAATGCTCCTTCCAGCGGGCACTGACTGCCTCTCTGTCCTTTATGAGTATCTCTCCGTTCTTGGCCCGCAGTGGGGTAAGGCCTTGGATACTTGGGCTGTAGATGGCCTTGATTGCAGTAAAGAATCTGCGCACCTCGTGATTGTCAGCTAGTTGCTAGATCTCCTGTGCTTTCTCCACCCACCCATCTGTTCCTTAGGTCGCGACTTTTATATTGGACCGCGGCCTTCAGCCATCTACAGAGCTGTTTTCTTGCTCTCGAGTTGTGTTGCTGTTTCCAGTTCAACAATGCCTTGCGCTTGTGGCTTATTAACTCCTGGATATCCTGGTCGTTCTCGTCAAACCAGTCTTGGTGTTTCCTGGGTCACCTGGGCTTATCTATTCTGCTAGTTACAACCTGAAAAAACTGTAATAGATTTGTTAAACATGATTTCCCTTTCATGTGGAATGGATCACCTGAGTGTATTAAATCACCTGGGTGTACTAGATCACCTGGGTATATTGGATCATCTGGGTATACTGGATCACCTGAACATATTGGATCAACTGGATCTATTGGATCACCTGGACATATTGGATCATCCAGATCTATTGGATCACCTTATTGTGCTAAACCACCTGGGCCTATTGGATCACCTGAACGTATTGGATCACCTGGGTGTATTGGATCACCTGGGTCTATTGGATCACCCAGATCTATTGGATCACCTTATCATGTTGAACCATCTGGATCTATTGGATCATCTGAACATATTTAATCACCTGAGTATATTGGGTCACCTGGGCCCAGCGCATGGAGGAAGATTGGGCTGCACTATTCTGGGTGTGATCTCTCACCCTCTATGCGCTGCATCCCGATGACCCAATAGTACCCAAAGGTAAGAAAATCTGTGATTTCAGGAGAGGATGAAGGGTAAAGGAAAGAAAATGTAAAAAAAAAGAAATGGTGTAACAAAACAAAAGTAGATTGTTGTTAATCATAACTCTTTATGGCCATACAGTGACTCCACGCTGCAAAGTTGCTGTCAGGCGAGTACGAGGTGTCACTCCACGATGGTGCATCCCAAGGTCAACTGGCCTGGTGCTTGCACAAAACACAACATGGCAATTTGGGTGAAGTACCAGTCAGATGATGGCCATCTCTGAGTGTTGCATGAATCACTGGGGGTGACATTCTGTGGAGTTTCTCACAGTCACCTGCTCTCAGATTTCTGCTGTTTCCCTGGTTGTTCTGCCAGTCTCCTGCTCCTGGAGTTACAGCATGTGTGTGAGTGTGTGGGTCGGAGTAAGTGCGGGAGTATGTGTGTGAGTATGTATGAGTGTGAGAGAGTGTGTGTGAGTATATGTGTGAGCGTGTTTCTGAGTGTGTGAGTGTGTGTGGGAGCAGGTGTGTGTGATTGTGTTCGTGAGTGTATGAGGGTGTGTGGGAGTGAGTGTGTGTGTGTGTCTTCGTGAGTGTGAGTGTGTTCATGAGTGTGTGAGTGTGAGTGTGTCTGATAGTGTGAATGTGTTCATGAGTGTGTCAGTGTGTCTGTGAGTGTGTGAGTATGTGTGGGTGTGAGTGTGTGTGATTGTGTGAATGTGTCTGTAAGTGTGAGTGTGTTCATAAGTGTGTGGGTGTGAGTGTGTCTGTGAGTGTGTGAGTATGTGAGGGTGCAAGTGTGTGTCAGTATGCTTGTGAATGTGTGAGTGTGTGTGCATGCAAGTGTGTTTGTGAATATGTGAGTGGGTGTGCGTGCGAGTGTGTGTGAGTGTGTTTGTCAGTGTGTAGGTGTGAGTGTGTGTGGGAATGAATCTGTTTGTGAGTGTATGTGTGAGCGAGTGTGAGTGAGTGTGTTTGTGACTGTGTGAGTGTGTTTGTGAGTGTGTGGATGTGAGTATGCTTGTGAGTGTGTGAGTGTATTTGTGTGTGGGTCTATCTGTGGGAGTGAGTGTGTTTGGAGTGTGTTTGTGAGTGTGAATGTGTGTGTGCGTGAGTGTGCTTGTGAGTGTGAGCGTGTCTGGAAGTGACTGTGTGTGAGAGTGTGTGTGATTGTGTTTGTGAGTGAGTGTATGAGTGTGTGTGGGAGCGAGTGTGTGTGGGAGCGAGTGTGTGTGCGTGTTTTGTCAATGTGTGAGTGTGAGTGTGTTTGTAAGTATTTTTTGAGTGTGTGTGTGCGCAAGTGTGTGGGAGTGAATATGTGAGAGTGTGTTTGTGAGTGTGTGAGTGTGGGAGTGGGTGTGTGTGGGACCAAGTGTGTTTGTGAATGTATGAGTGTGTGTGGGAGCGAGTGTATATGAGTGTGTTTGTCAGTGTGTGAGTGTGTTTGTAAGTATTTTTTGAGTGTGTGTGTGTGTGCGCAAGTGTGTGGGAGCGAATATGTGAGAGTGTGTTTGTGAGTGTGTGAGTGTGGGAGTGGGTATGTGTGGGACCGAGTGTGTTTGTGAATGTATGAGTGTGTGTGGGAGCGAGTGTATATGAGTGTATTGGTCAGTGTGTGAGTGTGTGTGGGTGTGAGTGTGTGTAGGTGTGTGGGTGTGAGGGTGTGTGGGTGTGTGGGTGCGAGTGTGTGTGGGAGCAAGTATTTGAGAGTGTGTTTGTGAGTGTGTGGGAGTGAGTGTGTTTGTGAGTGTGAGAGTGTGTTTGTTAGTGTGATAGTGTGTTTGTAAGTGTGAGAGTGGGTTTATAAGTGTGTGTGTGAGTGAGTATGTGTGAGTGTGTGTGTGAGTGTGTGGGAATGAGTGTGTGGGTGAGTTGTGTGTGTGTGTGAGTGTTTGGGTGTGTGTGGGAGTGTGTGTGTGAGTGTGTGTGCGTGTGTGTGTGAGTGTTTGTGTGTGAGTGTGAGTGTGTGAGTGTGTGTGTCTGTGTGTGAGTGTGTGTGAGCGTGAGTGTGTGCGTGTGTGAATGTGAGTGCGTGTGTGTGTGAGGTGTGTGAGTGTAAGTTTGTGTGTGTGAATGTGTCTGCGAGTGTGTGTGGTTGTGAGTGTGTGCATGTGAGCGTGTGGGTGAGTGTATGCATGTGAGTGTGTGTGTGAGTGTGTGGGTGTGAGTGTCTGGATGTGTGTGTGTGAGTGTGTGAGTGTGTGGGTGTGAATGTCTGGGTGTGTGTGTGTGTGGGAGTGTGTGTGTGTGTGAGTGTGTGGGTGTGTTTGTGAGTGTGCATGAGAGTGCGTGAGTGTGAGTGTGTGAGTGTGTGGATGTGAGTGTGTGCGTGTCAGTGTGTGTGTCTGAAAGTGTGTGTTTGTGTGTGTGTGTGTGTGAGTGTGTGTGAGTGTTTGTGTGTGTGGGGGGGAGTGTGAGTGTGTGTGTGTGTGTGTGTGTGTGTTAGTGTGTGTGAGTGTGAGTGGGTGTGTGAGTGTGTGTGAGTGTGAGTGTGTGTGTGAGTGTGAGTGTGGAGTGTGAGTGTGGAGTGTATGTGTTAGTGTGTGTGAGTGTGAGTGTGAGTGTGAGTGTGATTGTGGAGTGAGTGTCGAGTGTGTGTGTTAGTGTGTGTGAGTGTGAGTGTGCGCGTGGGAGTGTGTGAGTGTGTGCGTGGGAGTGTGTGTATGAGTGTGTGTGTGTGAGTGTGAGGGTGTGAGCATGTGTGTGAGTTGGCTGTGAGTGTGTGGGTGTGAGTGTGTGGGTGTGATTGTGTGTGTGAGTGTGGGTGACTGTCAGTGTGTGTGTGTGTGAGTGTGTGTGTGAGTGTGTGTGTGGAGTGTGAGTGTGTGTGAGTGTGAGTGTGTGTGTGAGTGTGATTGTGGAGTGTGAGTGTGTGTGTGAGTTTGATTGTGGAGTGTGAGTGCCGAGGGTGTGTGTTAGTGTGTGTGTGAGTGTGAGTGTGTGTGTGTGTGTGAGTGTGTGTGGGTGTGATTGTGTGTGTGTGTGTGTTAGTGTGGGTGTGTGAGGGTGTGAGTGTCAGGGTGTGAGCGTGTGCGTGAGTGTGGGTTTGACTGTGTGGGTATGAGTGTGTGGGTGTGAGTTTGTGGGTGTGATGGTGTGTGTGAGTGTGGGTGAGTGTCAGTGTGAGTGTGTGTGTGAGTGTGTGTGAGTGTTTGTCTGTGTGTAGTGGGGTGAGTGTGTGTGTGCGTGTGTGTGTGTGTGTGTGTGTGTGAGTGGGTGTGAGTGTGATTGTGGAGTGTGAGTGTGGAGTGTGTGTGTGAATGTGAGTGTGTGTGAGTGTGTGCCTGTGAGTGTGTGTGTGGGCATGTGTGTATGTATGAGTGTGTGGGTGTGAATGTGTGGGTGTGAATGTGTGGGTGTGTGCGTGTGAGTGTGTGGGTGTGAGTGTGTGGGTGTGAGTGTGTGGGTGTGAGTGTGTTGGTGTGAGTGTGTGGGTGGGAATGTGTGTGTGTGAGTGTGTTGGTGTGAGTGTATAAGTGTGAGTGTGCCTGTGAGTGTGTGTGTGTGTCGGTGTGAGTGTGAGTCTGTGGGTGGGTGTGGGTGTGAGTGTGTGCATGTGAGTGTGTGAGTGAGTGTGTGGGTGTGAGTGTGTGCATGTGAGTGTGCACGTGTGAGTGTGTGGGTGAGTGTCTGGGTGTTTGTTTATGCATGGGAGTGTATGTGTGTGTGAGTCTGTGGGTGTGAGTGTGTGAGTGAGTGTGTGTTAGTGTGTGTGTGTGTGAGTGTGCGTGTATGGGTGTGTGGAAGTGTGTGTGTGTGTGAGTTTGTGTGTGTGTGAGTGTGTGCATGGGAGTGTGTGCATGGGAATGTGTGGGTGTGTGTTTGTGGGTGTGAGTGTGCCGGTGTGAATGCGTGAGTGTGAGTATGTGTGGGTGTGTGTGGGTGAGTGTGTGTGTGTGCGAGTTTGTGAGTGTGAGTGTGTGCGTGGGAGTGTGTGAGTGTGTGTGTGAGTGTGGGTGTGTGGGCGTGTGTGTGAGTGTGGGTGTGAGTGTATGGGTGTGAGTGTGTGGGTGTGAATGTATGTGTGTGAGAGTGTGAGTGTGTGTGTGAGTGTGTGTGAGTGTTTGTGTGCGGGGGGAGAGTGTGTGTGCGTGCGTGTGAGTGTGTGTGTAAGTGTGTGTCTATGTGTGAGTGTGTGGGTGTGAGTGAGGGGGTGTGTGAGTGTGTGAGTGTGTGCATGGGAGTGTGTGGGTGAGTGTGTGTGTGTGTGAGTTTGTGAGTGTGAGTGTGTGAGTGTGTGCGTGTGAGTGTGAGTGTGTGAGTGTGTGTGTGTGAGTGTGAGTGTGAGTGTGTGAGCGTGTGTGTGAGTGTGGGTGTGAGTGTATGTGTGTGAGTGTGTGGGTGTGAGTGTGTGGGTGGGAATGTGTGTGTGTGAGTATGTTGGTGTGAGTATACGAGTGTGAGTGTGTCTGTGAGTGTGTATGTGTGTGTGTGTGTCGGTGTGAGTGTGAGTCTGTGGGTATGTTTGTGAGTGTGTGGGGGTGAGTGTGTGTGTGTGTGAGTGTGTCTGTGAGTGTGTGTGTGTGTGTGGGTGTGAGTGTGTGAGTGTGAGTGTGTGGGTGAGTGTGTGGGTGTGAGTCTGTGCATGTGAGTGTGTGCGTGTGTGTGTGGGTGAGTGTGTGGGTGAGTGTGTGGGTGAGTGTGTGTGTGTGAGTGTGTGGTGTGAGTGTCTGAGTGTGTGTTTATGCGTGAGAGTGTATGTGTGTGTGAGTCTGTGGGTGAGTATGTGGGTGTGTGTGTGTACGTGTGTGTGTGTGTGTGTGTATGTGAGTGTGTGGGTATTTGTGTGTGGGTGTGTGGGGGGGAGGGGGAGTGTGAGTGTGTGAGTCTGTGTGTGGGATTGTGTGTGTGTGTGCGTGGGAGTGTGTGTATGAGCGTGTGTGTCTGAGTTTGTGTGTGTGTGAGTGTGTGAGTGTGTGCGTGGGAGTGTGTGAGTGCATGTGTGGGAATGTGTGTGTGAGTGTGTGGGTGTGAGCGTGAGGGTGTGAATGTGTGTGTGAGTGTGTGTGAGTGTGTGTGTGTGTTAGTGTGAGTGTGTGAGTGTGTGCATGGGAGTGTGTGTGTGCATGTGGGAGTGTGTGTATGAGTGTGTGTGGGTGAGTGTGTGGGCGTGAGTGTGTGTGTGAGTGTGTGGGTGTGTGGGTGTGATTGTGTGTGTGAGTCTGGGTGAATGTCAGTGTGAGTGTGTGGGTGTGTGTGTGCATGGAAGTGTGTGGGTGTGAGTGTGTGCGTGTGGGTGTGTGCATGTGAGTGTGTGGGTGTGAGTGTGTGTGTGTTGATGTGAGGATATGAGTGTGAGTGTGCGTGTGATTGTGTGCTGTGAGTGCGTGGCTGTGAGTCTGTGGGTGTGTTTGTGAGTGTGTGGGCGTGAGTGTCTGGATGTGAGTGTGTCTACGAGAGTGTGTGTGTGTGGGTGTGAGTGTGTGGGTGAGTGTGTGTGTGTGTGTGTGAGTGTGTGCATGTGAGTGTGTGCATGTGAGTGTGTGTGTGGGTGTGTGAATGTGTGAATGAGAGTGTGTGGGTGTGAGTATGTGGGTGTGTTAATGTGAGTGTGTGAGTGTGTGCGTGGGAGTGTGTGTGTGTGAGTGTGTGGGTGTGAGTGTGTGTGTGAGTGTGTGTGTGAGTGTGTGAATGTGTGGGTGTGATTGTGTGTGTGAGTATGGGTGAGTGTCAGTGTGAGTGTGTGCATGGAAGTGTGTGGGTGTGAGTGTGTGCGTGTGAGTGTGTGCATGTGAGTGTGTGGGTGTGAGTGCGTGGGTGGGAATGAGTGTGTTGGTGTGAGGGTATGAGTGTGAGTGTGTCTGTGAGTGTGTGTGTGTGTCGGTGTGAGTGTGAGTCTGTGGGTGTGTTTGTGAGCGTGTGGGTGTGAGTGTCTGGGTGTGAGTGTGTCTGCGAGAGTGTGTTTGTGGGTGTGAGTGTGTGCGTGTGAGTGTGTGGGTGAGTGAGTGTGTGTGTGTGTGTGTGTGTGTGTGTGGGTGTGAATGTGTGCATGTGAGTGTATGTGTGGATGTGTGTATATGTGTGAGTGTGTGAATGTGTGCATGAGAGTTTGTGGGTGTGAGTATGTGGCTGTGAGTGCATGGATGTGAGTGTGTGTGTGAGTGTGTGTGTGTGTGTGTGTCTGAGTGTGTGTGTGTGAGTGTGTGAGTGTGAGTGTGTGAGTGTGTGCGTGGGAGTGTGTGTGTGAGTGTGTGTGTGTGAGTGTGAGGGTGTGAATGTGTGTGTGAGTGTGGGTGTGAGTGTGGGTGTGTGAATGTGTGGTTGTGAGTGTGTGTGTGTATGTGAGTGTGTGTGTGTGAGTGTGGGTGACTGTCAGTGTGAGTGTGTGTGTGTGAGTGTGTGTGAGTGTGTGTGTGGGGAGGGGAGTGTGAGTGTGTGTGTGAGTGTGTGTGTGTGTGTGTGCATGGGAGTGTGTGAGTGTGTGTGTAGGTGTGTGTGTGGGAGTGTGTGTGTGTGAGTGTGTGTGTGAGTGTGTGTGTGAGAGTGTGAGTGTGTGAGTGTGAGTGTGTGTGTGTGTGAATGTGTGTGTGTGTGAGTGTGGGTGTGTGTTTGTGTGTGTGGGTGTGTGTTTGAGTGTGTGTGAATGTGACTGTATGTGACTGTATGTGTGTGAGTGTGTGTGTGTGTGAATGTGTGTGTGTGAGTGTGTGTGAATGTGTGTGTATGTGTGAGTGTGTGTGTGGGTGTGTGTTTGAGTGTGTTTGAATGTGTGTGAGTGAGTGTTTGAGTGTGTGTGTGTGTGTGTTTGAGTGTGTGAATGTGTGTGTGTGTGTGAATGTGTGTGTGTGTGTGAGTGTGTGTGTGGGTGTGTGTTTGAGTGTGTGTGAGTGAGTGTTTGAGTGTGTGTGTGAATGTGAGTGTGTGTGTGAGTGTGTGAATGTGAGTGTGTGTGTGAGTGTGGGGCGATGAGATCTCATCCTCACCTTCTCATTTCATACTGTAGTCATTGTCGTCGAGCACCTCTTCTCCAACCAACCATTCTGGATGTTACAATGGGCTCATTCTTGCAGTTCACCTATATATAGAGTAGATTTACTTTCGTTTGTATTTACTTTGCTTGAAAAATCCAGACATAAATTCTTACACCCTCCCACCCAAATGATCGGCTGGGCTTTCAAGGAAACGCACAGGATGGTTGCCATCGAATGTGAGACTTTGCTTGTCTCCCGATTCTGATTCCAGTTCCTGTGTGTTTGGTGATTGTGTTTTGGACAGCTTGCAGTCGGAGAGACTGACTGCCGGGGTCTCCCTGTAAATCAGCTCATGGCTCCAGGCATTCCACCCTCGGCAAATATGTCAAACATTTGAGTTAGTTAAATAACTAATAAACTGGGGAGGGGCTGGAAAGGAGCGAGCAGATAGAACGGCTGTGCCCCGCACTCAAAGGTAGAAATAACAGTCCTGGTAGTCTATGCCTGCGTGCAACTGATACGCTGCACCATGAAGTGATGGAAAGCAGATCTTCAGCCACAGCTTCTGGCATGGGGTGTTCCTGATCGGGATGTCTGGGAGGTTAGAGGTGAGGGACATTTCTGTGGGGGAAGCAGGGTGTGGGGTGAGTTGATAAGCTCGTAATAAAGGATGAAACTGAGTACTGTGTACAACGAGCAAGTGTGACCTTAGCTACTTTAATGAGACTCCAGAGTGCCAGTACCTCGTGGGCGGCCTGCTTATATACCGTGCTCCCAAGGGATGCTTGGAACAGGTGGGCCCTCTGGTGGTCAGGTGTGATGCAGGTTACAAAGGGTCAAATTCATAACATCACTCCCCTGCGAAGTGAACAGTACACTTATTTAAAGGTGAGACGATCTGGGGCTTTGCGCTCCCTTGTCGATCGTCTCGGTACAAATGCGAGTGTGGGTGGGTTGGTCAGTTCTTCACTGGGCTGTTGGGCAGCCGGCCTTGCCGGGCTGCTGGGGATGGTGAGTTCGGCTTCGTGATCAACTATGATGTCAGTTGCCACTTGTGTGTGTTTTGGAGGGTCAAAGTTGATGGTGTCTTCTTCGGTTTGTTCGTGGCTGTTGGTGAACCGCAATTTGATTTGATCCAAATATTTTCTGTGCGTTTGTCCATTGGCCAATTTGACCTGAAACACCCAACTCCCCTCTTTGGCTGTGACCGTGCCAGCGAGCCATTTGGGACCATGTCCATAACTGAGTACAAACACAGGATCATTGATCTCAAGATCGCGTGACAAACTTGCGCGATCATGGTACACACTTTGTTGATGCCGCCTGCCCTCCACATGATCATGGAGATCAGGGTGGACAAAAGAGAGCCTTGTTTTGAGCGCCCTTTTCATGAACAGCTCCGCTGGGGGAACCCCGGTGAGTGAGTGGGGTCTGGTGTGGTACCTGAGCAGCACTCGGGACAGCCAGGTCTGCAGGGAGCCTTCCGACACGTGTTTCAAGCTTTGCTTGATGTTCTGAACTGCCCGTTCTGCCTGGCCGTTGGGTGCGGGCTTGAACGGGGCAGATGTGACGTGCTTGATCCCATTGCGGGTCATGAATTCCTTGTATTCATCAGTGGTAAAACACGGCCCATTGTCGCTGACCAGGACATCAGGCAGGCAAACATGGCTTGTAGGCTTTCAATAGTGGCCGTGGACATGCTTACAGACATTATCGCACATTTAATCCATTTTGAGTAAGCGTCCATGACAACCAAAAACATTTTGCCTAGAAATGGGCCCGCATAATCCAGGTGGATCCTCGACCACGGTTTGGAGGGCCACGACCACAAACGTAGCGGTGCCTCTCTGGGTGCATTGCTCAGCTGAGAGCAAGTGTTGCATTGACGCATGCATGACTCTAAATCTGAGTCAATGCCGGGCCACCATACATGGGATCTGGCTATGGCTTTCAGCATTACAATGCCTGGGTGAGTGCTGTGCAGTTCACAAATGAACATATTTCTGCCTTTCTTGGGCAAGACCAAACGATTGCCCCACAACAGACAATCCGCCTGCAAGGACATTTCGTCTTTGTGCCTGTGGAACGGCTTAATCGCCTCCTGCATCTCCGCTGGGACACTGGACCAGATCCCATGGAGAAGTTTTTTTACCAAGGACACTAAAGGATCCTGGCTGGTCCAGGTCCTGATCTGGCGGGCCGTGACGGGGGACTTTTCGTTTTCGAATGCATCCATTACCATGAGCAAGTCCGCAGGCTGTGCTATTTCTACCCTGGTGGTGGGAAATGGTAGCCGACTGAGAACATCAGCACAGTTCTAAGTGCCCGGTCTGTAGCGGATTACATAGTAGTAAGCCGACAGCGTGAGCGCCCATCTTTGGATGCGGGCAGAGGCATTGGTGTTAATCCCTTTGCTCTCAAGAGAACAGCGATATGAGCTGTTTGTGGTCAGTTTCAAGCACAAACCCATTAAACGTATGCCAGAGCCTCTTTTACAATCATGCTGTAGGCCCTTTCGGCCTTGGACAAACTCCTGGATACATAAGCGACCGGTTGCAAAATCCCCAATTTGTTAGCCTGTTGTAACACACACCTGACCCCGTATGACGACGCATCGCAAGCTAGCACTAATCTTTTACAAGGATTATACAGGACAAGCAGTTTGTTTGAACACAACAGATTTCTGGCTTTCTTAAAGGCAGCCTCTTGTGAATTCCCCCATACCCAGTCACCTCCCTTGCGCAGTAGCACATGTAGGGGTTCTAGCAGGGTGCTTAACCCAGGTAGGAAATTACCGAAATAGTTGAGGAGTCCCAGCAACGACCGTCGCTCCATCATGTTCTGTGGTCTAGGAGCGTTCTTGATGGCCTCCGTCTTGGCGTCGGTGGGTCTGATGCCATCTGCTGCGATTCTTCTTCCCAAGAACTTGACCTCCTGTGCCAGGAAAACACACTTCGAGCGTTTCAACCTGAGCCCCACGCGATCCAACCGACTAAGAACCTCTTACAGGTTCTGCAAGTGCTCGATGGCGTCCCGACCTGTAACCAGTGTGTCGTCCTGGAAAACCACAGTGCGAGGGACAGACTTTAGCAGACTCTCCATGTTCCGTTGGAATACTGCTGCGGCCGACCGAATCCCGAACGGGCATCTGTTATAGATGAAAAGACCTTTGTGCGTGTTGATGCAGGTGAGGCCTTTCGAAGACTCCTCCAGCTCCTGCGTCATGTAGGCCGAGGTCAGGTCCAGCTTGGTGAATGTCTTCCCTCTAGCAAGGGTCACAAATAGGTCGACTGCTTTGGGTAGCGGGTACTGGTCCTGTAGTGAAAAAAGGTTAATCGTTACTTTATAGTCCCCGCAAATTCTGACCGTGCCGTCCTCTTTAAGTACCGGGACAATCGGACTGGCCCACTCGTTGAATTCCACCGGCATGATGATGCCTTCTCGCTGCAGCCTGTCCAGCTCAATTTCCACTTTCTCACGCATCATATACGGTACCGCCCATGCCTTGTGGTGGATGGGTCGTGTACCGGGAACCAAATGGATTTGCACTTTCACCTCCGAGAAGGGCACATGAGGCGTCATCGACGGACGAGAGCACTCGGATGTCGTCCCAGTTCCAGCGGATTTTTCCCTGCCAGCTTCTGCCAAACAATGTGGGGCCATCCCCTGGCACAATCCACAGCGGGAGTTTGTGTACTGCTCCATCATAGGAGACATTGACTACTGCACTGCCAAGTACAGGGATCAGCTCTTTGGTGTAAGTCCTTAGTTTGGTGTGAATGGGGCTGAGCTTGGGCCTGTGTACCTTGTTGCACCACAGTCTGTCGAAGGACTTTTTACTCATTATGGACTGACTCGCACCCATGTCCAGTTCCATGGATACTGGAATTCCGTTCAGTTCAACTTTCAACATTATTGGTGGACATTTTGTGGTGAAGGTGTGTACCCCGTACACTTCTGCCTCCTCGGTACAAATCTCCGATTCAGTCTGATCCATGGTGGATCAATCTTCCTCTGCAACGTGATGGTTTGCAGGTAGGCCCTCTGGTGGTAGTGTAATAAAGGTTGCAAGGGGTCAAATACATACAAGGAGCTATCCGATAAATAACAAAATATGGGAGAGCTTCTTGAACAAGACAGGTTGAGGTGCCAGGAGGGCAGTAGGCTGCCAGCTCTGGTGGTATCCCTTGGTATTCCCCACGTGGGGAGCTCTGGATCTCACCCCAACTGTTTCAGGAAATCTCAGGAGGTGAGGGAGCTCCTCCTAGGGCTGCTCTTGCGCACTCGCGCGTGGCCAGTAACTTTCAGAGCCCTGGGATTAGCGGGTGACTCCGTTGGGAAATGTGGGTTAACATCCATGCGGGGTGCCGGGGGGGAGGGGGGGAACAGACCTGGAGAAACTGTTATTGTAACTGAAAGAGCTGCACGCAGCGGAAAGAGCGTGCGGCAAACCAGTCCCACCCACCCCTTACCTCAACGACTGTCTGTCCCACCTGTGACAGGGTCTGTGGCTCTCGTGTTGGACTGTTCAGCTACCAAAGAACTCACTTCAGGAGTGGAAGCAAGTCTTCCTCGATTCCGAGGGACTGCCTATGATGATGATGAACTGAAAGGAACAGCATCGATTCATGGAACTCGTAGGCCTAGCGATTCGATCGCTCCCGCAAATGGTCGGGCAGTGGGCGGGAGGGGTATTGGGCATTCCTGTTAGTGTTGTCTCAGGCAACACGCGCTGTTGGTGCTGCCTGAGAATTTTAATATCGCAGGCGTAAGGCCAGTGCTACTCATGGGCGGCATGCTCTCGGAGGGGGTGATGGGAGCGGGGGCACAAATACAGCAACTTTCACGCCATCCAATGCCTGTCAATGGTGAGCCAGACAGTGACAGGCCAGTCTCGGGAAGCTAACGGTGAAACGGCCCATCTCAGACAGCAACTATTGGAATCGGCGGTCCCCCGCCTCTGCCCTCGCCCGAGATTGCTGCAGCAGTTATGCAAGCGCCATTATGCAGGCTTGCTTTCTCTGGAACAGAGGAGCTTTGGGAAGAAACCTGATTGAGGTGTATAAAATTATGAGGATCTGGATAGAGTGGATAGGAAGGTCCTGTTTCCCTCAGCAGAGGGGTCAACAATCAGGGAACGTAGATTTGAAGTAATTGCTAGGGGGTTTAGAGGGGATTTGAGGGGAAATAGTTTCACCCAGAGGGTGGTGGGGGTCTGGAACTCACTGCCTGAAATGGTGATAGAGGCAGAAACCCTCACCACATTTAAAAAGTACCTGGATATGCACTTAAAGTGCCGTAACCGACAGGGCTATGGACCATGAGCTGGAAAGTGGGATTAGGCTGGATAGCTCTTTGTCGGCCGGCACGGACACGATGGGCTCCTTCTGTGCTGTAAATTTCTATGATTCTATGATGATTCATCGTTACTTTGACAGCAAATCATGGCCCAGGCAGAGGGGACTGTGATCATGCCATCGGAGCCCGACTACCATTTTATTCAGTTGCAGGCACAGGGAGTCTATTGTGGCTTTTCAGGAGGAGCAGTCGGGGGGGGGGGGGGGGGGGGGGGCAGATGAGGCCCAAACAGATAAGGTTTACAGAAAAAAATGTTTTAACTTTCCTTGCGGGGCCAGGAGAGGTGGGAGTGCTCCTTCGGGCCCCACAAGCAACGTTTGGGCCTCCCATCGCCCCGGACAACCCTCTGCCCGATCGTGAGGCCATTCCCGAAACTCCCTCCCCGTGACTTTCCTGAGTGCCGGGGAGCCTGGTCCCAGCTGGCACCCTCCTGCTGCCCGACAATCCGCTCCTACCCACCAGTGTTGAGCGGGGAACTGGCCGGGGCATGCAGATGAGACCACGGAGTCGGAATCTTCCGGGCCTCACGCTGTTGGTGCCAGGAAGCTTCGGCGCTCGGCCCAGTCTTCCCACGCCTGTCCGCTTCCCGCTCCGAGTTAATATCGGGGCTCAAAGATTTCACCTTGTTGAATTATCTTAATAGTAATCTTGAAAAGAAATGGACCCTGCAGCAAACTTGTGGGAGACATTACAAGTGACAACTTGCGGGCGATTTTCAGCAAGGCCTCTGCCCGCCCAAGTGCCACCAAAAGTGCCGCCGGTGGCCGCCGAGGTACTGGATGGTACTTTGGGCGGGATAGTCAGGAAGGAAGTCCCTCGAAGGTCGGCGGGCAGCAAATGGAAGACGTACGCCACCAGTCTGGGCTGCAGCGGGCAGGAGGTCACATTCTCGGCGGCAGGGGGCACTTGCCGCCCAAGTGCCGCCGAGGATGGAGTCGGGCCCACGGAGGGTCGAAGGGCTGAAAATAAAAACCAACAGCAAAAAAAATGTTTCAAAGTAGCCGAAGACCTTTACCATGCAGGTAAGTCGCTGTTGGAAAAAAAACGTATTAAAATGTTCACTTAGCTTTGTTCAGGGTCTTCAGACTTACCGTCGGGGGACAGACCAGCCTCCAGCCAGCGGTCCATCCCGTTCTGCCGCCGACTCCCGCCCGCAGGAACCTCCGAGCTCGGCGGGCGGGAGCTCAGTTGTGCCACTCGGCCGCCCGCTGACATCAGCGGGTGGTTCCCGGCGACCCTCCCCTCCCGCCCACTCCAGCCCAGCTCGGAGGTGGCACTGGGTGGATCTTCAGGAGGAATATCGGCGGGAGTGGGCAGCAGCGGGCGGTGGGGTGCTGAAAATCAGCCCCCCTGTGTTTATAGAACATCTCTCAAAAATATCTCAATCCACTCCTTATGAAACAAATGACTTGAACGTGCAGCGACTGTTGTTACAGCCGTAATCTCACGAACATCGACAGCCAGTTGATGTATTTTTGGCGGTATGGGAGAAGGGAAGAATCTTGCCCAAGATCAGGGCTAAATTAAGGGCCTGATGGGCCTGGGGCAAACTGATCCAAATGGACCCATAGTTATGTTTGTTCATGTTCATTACATTACGTATATGATTCTGATTCTAAGTATATTCAACAATGAAAGCATATATTCTGCATCAAGTAGGTATATATTCTGGTGCTGGTAATGTATATTTTATATATTAAATATATTATATAATAACACAGATAAATAGTAAAGATCTTGGGCTGGAATTTCCTAACAGCCTGCCAGTGCCTGATTGTTGCCTAAAATACCGCTAAGATTCCCAGGATTATCGCTGACAGAAACTTCCCAAAAAAAAGAGAAAAATCCGCCCAGTGAAAAAAAGCATCCCGATTCTTGGCGAAAAAGTGGAATTTAGTGTCAGTTGGGCAGTTCTTAAAGAAAATGGGCGATAATTTAAAAATTCACAAAAAATTTACCCTGAGGCTGCGGGTTGGGCCTAGGAGAAGAAAAACACTCAAAATATTTTTTCAAAAAACAGAACATAAAAAAAATCATAAAAACATTCTCAGGACCCTTTTAACTTAAATCACCACAACAGAATTTTAAAATAATGAGTAAAAACCAATTACTTACCTTTTCCTTGCAGTGCTCCTCACCTACTGCCCAGCTCCGCTGATTGTCGTGGGCGTTTTGTAATATACTCGCCTACGGATCACCGCTGACTCAAATGTCACACCAGGGCGATGTGAGGACAGTGCAGGCCAGTGGTCTGCTCCCCTGGGGTACCTCAAAAACCACCAGCGGAACTCAGCTGGCCAATTTCTCGCCAACCCAGTTATCGCCCAAAACAGCCAATACCGGTGATAAACCGGGCAGTGAGTCACTGCAAATTCTAGCACCTTGTCTCTGCAAAAATAGCTATGTACACGTTAGGCCAATAAACAATATTTTCCTCGGTGTTGTTTTTCCTCTCATTGTCTATTCTATTCAGCCTAGTTTGGAGGACTTATATTTTTTCTCCTACATTTATTTGGTGGGCCTATGCTACAGCTCCATACGCCCCAGGGTTAATCTGCTCCTGGCCGAGATACCAGGAGAATTCCCTTCTATTCTTGGAATGGTGCATGAGATCTTTTACCTGAATGGGCAGACAAATCCCCGGCTTAACATCTCATCCAACGGACAACGTTTCTGATAATGCTGCACTCCGTCAATAATCATGTGTTCAAGTGTTGGAATGAGCTTCTGACCTGGAGGCAAGTGTACAAACCAACTGAGCCCAGCTAACACTGGCTGTGCATCTGTCTGCATCACAGGAGGTGAAGCCTGATTTCAGGAGTCAAACAAATGTCTGCTTCAGCAATAATTGCCTCAAATACACGACTGACATCCAGCCTGCACATGTGGCATAAAGCTAAAAGGAGTGGGGAGGATCAGAGCTCAAAGAATTAAGCTTGCGTTCAGAAAGGGGAAGCGGTTGCATACTTTGTGCATTCTGTTAACTTATCGGTAACTCTTTTGAGAAGTCGCAGATACTTTTTCGCTGAACCCTGACACAACCTCGACATCAAATACCTTTACCCTGGGACAAGGGCCACTTTCAGATCAGTGCCCCTTTCCGTGCTAACGAAAGCAGCATGCATTTCACGTTGGAGCTGAGGCCGCAGTGCCTTTGCTTGTCCAGCAGTGAGGGGCACTGGCATTAAAGTAAGCCACGTACCTGCAGGCTGAGATAGTGCAGGAATCGAACCTCTGAACTCTGCTGGAGTTTCAGGAATTAACTCTAAGCAGCACTTTTCATAGTCCCACCTGTATCCAATTTACACCCAGTAACTGGAGTAAGTGAGGGAGTAGGATGCCAGGAGGTTACTGCAGGACTGAATAGCTGGATGATTTCAGGAGTGGGGCTTCTGACAGGTCGGATCTGCGATCACCCATTGCTGGGTACCACCGACACAAATCATTGCCAGTTATGTTATTCTTTGTTACCTGCCGATTCAATCCGTGCGTGCTTCAAATAAATCACTGTTCCTCCTTCCAAATTGAAGCAGGCAGCCAGGATCTCAGCTCTTTCTGTTTTTGGAGTGAATTCTTGGATGACTTTTGAGACTTGTGTGTGTGTGTGTGTGTGTGTTTGTTGGGAACGAACATCCGCAGATTGAACAGTGGATCCCGGATACGCCAGGCTGTGGATTGTGACTTTCTTTTCCGGCCGGGAGTTCCTCAGCTGCCATTTTCATTCAGCATCAGCAATGCAACAGGCCTCATTGTAGGAGGTGCCTAAATTACATAGGATTATATAGGATATACAACACAGAAAGGGGCCATTTGGCCCAACCAGTCCATGCCGCCGTTTTTGCTCCACTCGAGCCTCATCTAAATCTATCAGTATAACCCTCATCTGCTGGTCTAGCATCCCCTTAAGTGCATCTGTACTATTCGCTTCAACCACTCCCTGTGGTAGCGAGTTCCACATTCTCACCACTCTCTGGGTAAAGAAGTTTTTTCTGAATTCCCTGTTTGGTTTCTTGGTGACTGTAATATAGAGGGTCACCTAGTGGACTACTGTGGTATTGCAACTATTCGTGTAAGTACAATAAAAGCATCATATTACAAGGTCAGCTGACACGTTCCTGTAGAACCATCTTGTATGTGTGTGTTTATGATGTCAAAGAGAATATATCACATTTGGTGACGTAGGATGGGATAAATGGATTCCCTAACTGAAATTGTTGTTGGTGGATGTCACAGTCAACCGACAGAGGTTGTCTGTTTTGCAGCACAGCTAACAATCCAAGGTAAATGACAAGTTCACTTGGTTGAACTGCCAGAGTCCAGATGGCTGTGCCTAGGGGAATAATAGAGCGCTTGGGTGAATTCCATCGCAACCGAAAGACTTTCGGAGCATATGTGGAGCGGCTAGAAATGTTTTTCACCGCAAATAGTATTGTCGAAGTCCCCGATGATGAAAACCATAACCAGCTGGTGTTAGAAAGAAAACGAGCTATTTTCCTGACTGAAACAGGCCCCGAGATCTTTGAAACCCTGAAAAATGTGTTGGTTCCTGTCAAGCCGAAGGACAAGCCACTGACGGAGATTCTAACCAAGTTAGAACAGCACTACAGTCCTGAGCCCCTGAAAATTGCTGAAAGTTATCGTTTTGGAAAACAAAATCAGTTGAATGATGAGAGTATAAGTGAGCACATTGTAGCTTTAAAAAAGCTGTCTATTCACTGTCATTTCGGAGAATTTCAGGACCAAGCATTGCGTAACCGTTTTGATTGTGGGATGAAAAATGAAGCAATCAGAAGAAAGTTGTTGACAACCCCTAACTTGACTTTTGATTTAGCTTGTCAGACAGCTATGTCGATGGATATGGCCAACAAATAGTCCCGAGAATGTCGCGCCATTTCTAGTCATCAGCCAACTGATGTGAATCATCTGCAGGTTAAAAGAAAAAGACAGTTGGGTCCCAAGGCCTCAGCAACTGGCCAAGGTAACAGAGTGTTGAAGTCATGCTACTAGTGCCTAGATAACACATTGCTCAAAACTGTAAAATTGTTTCTTCTGCAGGAAAACTGGGCATCTTGCGAAGGCACGCCAACTGAAGAGTAAACCAACTTTCAAGGCTATAAGTAGAAATCCCCAGAGACTACATAGCATGGAAGAAAACCAACAGTACGAGGAGATACACATCATCAGGAGCACAAGGGTACCTAATAACGATTCATAAAGTATTGTCATCCAAGTAGCTGATGCAGAAACCAGGATACACATGGAAATCAACACTGGTGTATCAGTGAGCACTGTATCTCGACCAGTTGAGTGATTTTCCACTGGAGAAATCGAAGATGGAGCTGCGAGGCTACTCAGGAGAGCAAATCCCTGTGGCAGGACGTATCACCGTACCGGTGAAATACAAGGATCAGTTTCAGAGCTTGCCTCTCTTAGTAGTGTCAGGAGACAAGCCTGCCTTGATTGATAGAAATTGGTTGGGATCACTGAAGTTGGATTAGAAAGAGATTTTCCGTGTTGAAACGAGATTTGGATCGAAGGATGATGTCATCAAGAAATATCTGAAGGTATTCCGCGAAACAGGCAGTCCGATCCAAGGTTTCAAAGCGAGTGTCAGAGTACAGAAGGACGCTACACCAGTTTAATGCAAGCCATGTCCTGTACCATACACACTCAAGGAGAAAGTTGAGCAAGAACTCAAAAGGCTAGAGACTGAACATTATCTCTAAGGTAGATCTATGTAATTGGGCTACACACATTGTTGTTGTACCTAAGTCAGGTGGTCAGATGGTAAGGTAAGATTGTGTGGTGATTATAAAGTAACCGTAAACCAGGTTCTAGAGGGTAATCTCCCCAATACATTGCCAAATGTAGAAGATTTGTTCACAACGCTGACAGGTGGTCAGATCTTCTTGAAGTTAGATCTCACAAAGGCCTACTTACAACTTGAGCTAGATGAGGAGTCCAAGTCATGCTTGAATATAAATACTCATCTAGGCCTATATCAATTTAATAGGCTACCATTTGGAGTGTCTTTTGCCCCACCATATTCCAAGGCGTAATGAACCAGATTTTGCAAGGCATTTAAGGGGTAGTATGTTATTTAGATGACATACTAATTTCAGCACCCAACAGGTAAATCCATAACAACGTGTTGAATGAAGTCCTCAAACGGCTGGAGAAGCACAGAATATGAGTGACTGCTCGCAAGTGTGAGTTATTTCAAAACTCAGTGGAGTACTTAGGGGACAGAGTAGACAAAGATGGTTTACATCCAAAACTGGATGCAATTAAAAATACACCCACTCCCAAGAATGTCACTGAACTTTGATTATTTTTTAGTCTTTTTGAACTATTATGGAAAGCTTCTATGAAATTTGGCTACAGTGTTACTGAAGGAGCTGTTAAAAAACAGGTTCATTGGAAGTGGTCAGAAGAATGTGACGCAGCATTCAAGGAGTATAAAAGCCAGTTGGTAGAGAGCACCATGTTAGTTCATTATGATGTATCTAAGGAGATCAAGCTAGCATGTGACACCTCTCCGTATGGAATTGGGACAGTGATCTCTCATGTACTACATAGTGGGGAGGAGAGACCAATTACAAAAGGCCCAGCAATTCGTGAGGCAGGAGTGCGAGCAGTGGTGAGTCCGGGGACATCGGAGGCCTACAAAAGGCCCAGAGTTCGTGAGGCAGGAGTGCGAGCAGTGGTGAGTCCGGGGACGTCAGAGGCCTACAAAAGTCCCAGCAGTTCGTGAGGCAGGAGTGCGAGCAGCGGGGGGTCTGGGGATATCGGAGGCCTACAAAAGGCCCAGAGTTCGTGAGGAAGGAGTGCGAGCAGCGGGGGGTCCGGGGACGTCGGAGACCTACAAAAGGCCCAGAGTTCGTGAGGCAGAAGTGCGAGCAGCGGGGGGTCCGGGGACGTCGGAGACCTACCGGTGCAGCTGCAGCAGGGAGAGAAGGCAAAAAGAAGTAGAAAGAAATCGAAAGGTGACGTCACAGCCAAGGGGGTAAGTGATTGGCTGGTGATTGGTAAGTAGTTTTTCTTTTTCTTTTCTTTTTCAGTAAGTAACCTTTAACATTGTTGTTGCCAAATTAAGTTAATATCGGGATTAAGTCATGGCAGGAGAGCTCGGACACGTGTTAAGCTTCTCCTGTACTATGTGGGAAGTCAGGCACGCTTCCGGTATCCCTGATGACTACATGTGCGTGAAGTGTATCCGCCTCCAGCTCCTGACGGACCGCATTGCGACGCTGGAGCTGCGGGTGGATTCACTCTGGAGCATGCACGATGCTGAGAATGACGTGAATAGCACGTTTAGTGAGTTGGTCTCACCGCAGGTAAAGGGTACACAGCCAGATAGTAAATGGGTGACCAACAGGAAGAGCAGTGGAAGATAGATAGTGCAGGGGTCCCCTGCGGTCATCCCCTGAAAAACAGATACACCACTTTGGGTACTGTTGAGGGGGATGACTCATCAGGGGAGGGCAGCAGCAGCCAAGTTCATGGCACCGTGGGTGGCTCTGCTTCACAGGAGGGCAGGAAAAAGAATGGGAGAGCTATAGTGATAGGGGATTCGATTGTAAGGGGAATAGATAGGCGTTTCTGCGGCCGCAACCGAGACTCCAGGATGGTATGATGCCTCCCTGGTGCAAGGGTCAAGGATGTCTCGGAGCAGGTGCAGAACATTCTGAAAAGGGAGGGTGATCAGCCAGTTGTCGTGGTGCACATAGGTACCAACGATATAGGTAAAAAACTGGATGAGGTCCTACGAGACGAATTTAGGGAGCTAGGAGCTAAATTAAAAAGTAGGACCTCAAAAGTAGTAATCTCAGGATTACTACCAGTGCCACGTGCTAGTCAGAGTATGAATCGCAGGATAGCTCAGATGAATACGTGGCTTGAGGAGTGGTGCAAAAGGGAGGGATTCAAATTCCTGGGACATTGGAACCGGTTCTGGGGGAGGTGGGACCAATACAAACCGGACGGTCTGCACCTGGGCAGGACTGGAACCAATGTCCTTGGGGGAGTGTTTGCTAGTGCTGTTGGGGAGGAGTTAAACTAATATGGCAGGGGGATGGGAACCTATGCTGGGAGACAGAGGGAAATGAAATGGAGGCAGAAGCAAAAGATAGAAAGGAGAATAGTAAAAGTGGAGGGCAGAGAAACCCAAGGCAAAAAACAAAAAGGGCCACATTACAGCAAAATTCTAAAGGGGTAAAGTGTGTTAAAAAGACAAGCCTGAAGGCTCTGTGCCTCAATGCGAGGAGTATTCGGAATAAGGTGGACGAGTTAACTGCGCAGACAGCAGTTAATGGATATGATGTAATTGGCATCACGGAGCCATGGCTCCAGGGTGACCAAGGCTGGGAACTCAACATCCAGGGGTATTCAATATTTAGGAAGGATAGGCAGAGAGGAAAAGGAGGCGGGGTGATGTTGCTGGTTAAAGAGGAAATTAATGCAATAGTAAGGAGGGACATTAGCCTGGATGATGTGGAATCAGTATGAGTGGAGCTGCGGAATACCAAAGGGCAGAAAACGCTAGTGGGAGTTGTGTACAGACCACCAAACAGTAGTAGTGAGGTTGGGGACAGCATCAAACAAGAAATAAGGGATGTGTGTAATAAAGGTACAGCAGTTATCATGCGTGACTTTAATCTACATATTGATTGGGCTAACCTAACTGGTAGCAATGCGGTGGAGGAGGATTTCCTGGAGTGTATCAGGGATGGTTTTCTCGACCAATATGTCGAGGAACCAACTAGAGAGCTGGCCATCCTAGACTGGGACTAATTAGCAATCTTGTTGTGCGAGGCCCTTTGTGGAAGAGTGACCATAATATGATAGAATTCTTTATTAAGATGGAGAGTGACACAGTTAATTCGGAAACTAGGGTCCTGAACTTAAGGAAAGGTAACTTCGACGGTATGAGGCATGAATTGGCTAGAATAGAATGACAAAGGATACTTAAAGGGTTGACGGTGGATAAGCAATGGCAAACATTTAAAGATCACATGGATAAACTTCAGCAAATGTACATCCCTGTCTGGAGTAAAAATAAAACGGGAAAGGAGGCTCAACTGTGGCTAACAAGGGAAATTGAGGATAGTGTTAAATCCTAGGAAGAGGCATATAAGTTGGCTAGAAAAAGTAACAAACCTGAAGACTGGGAGAAATTTAGAATTCAACAGAGGAGGACTAAGGGTTTAATTAAGAGGGGGAAAATAGAGTACGAGAGGAAGCTTGCAGGGAACATAAAAACTGACTGCAAAAGCTTCTATAAATATGTGAAGAGAAAAAGATTAGTGAAGACAAATGTAGGTCCCTTGCAGTCGGATTCAGGTGAATTTTAATAGGGAACAAAGAAATGGCAGACCAGTTGAACAAATACTTCGATTCTGTCTTCACGAAGGAAGACATGCATAATCTTCCGAATGTACTAGGGGCAGTCGGTCTAGTGAGAAGGAGGAACTGAAGGATATCCTTATTAGGCGGGAAATTGTGTTCGGGAAATTGATGGGATTGAAGGCCGATAAATCCCCGGGGCCTGATAGTCTGCATCCCAGGGTACTTAAGGAAGTGGCCCTAGAAATAGTGGATGCATTGGTAATCATTTTCCAACAGTCTATCGACTCTGGATCAGTTCCTATGGACTGGAGGGTAGCTAATGTAACACCACTTTTTAAAAAAGGAGAGAGAGCGAAAATGGGTAATTATAGACCGGTTAGCCTGACATCAGTAGTGGGGAAAAGGTTGGAATCAATCATTAAGGATGAAAAGGCGTGAATTTGGAAAGCAGTGACAGGATCGGTCCAAGTCAGCATGGATTTATGAAAGGGAAATCATGCTTGATGAATCTTCTGGAATTTTTTGAGGATGTAACTAGCAGAGTGAACAAGGGAGAACCAGTGGATGTGGTGTATTTAGACTTTCAAAAGGCTTTTGACAAGGTCCCGCACAAGAGATTGGTGTGCAAAGTCAAAGCGCATCGTATTGGGGGTAATGTATTGACATGGATAGAGAACTGATTGGCAGACAGGAAGCAGAGAGTCAGGATAAATGGGTCCTTTTCAGAATGGCAGGCAGTGACTAGTGGAGTGCCGCAGGGCTCAGTGCTGGGACCCCAGCTCTTTACAGTATACGTTAACGATTTAGATGAAGGAATTGATTGTAATATCTCCAACTTTGCAGATGACACTAAACTGGGTGGCGGTGTGAGCTGTGAGGAGGACGCTAAGAGGCTGCAGGGTGACTTGGACAGGTTAGGTGAATGGGTAAATGCATGGCAGATGCAGTATAATGTGAATAAATGTGAGGTTATCCATTTTGGGGGCAAAAACACGAAGGCAGAATATTATCCGAATGGCGGCAGATTAGGGAAAGGGGAGGTGCAACGAGACCTGGGGGTCATGGTTCATCAGTCATTGAAGGTTGGCATGCAGGTGCAGCAGGCGGTGAAGAAGGAAAATGGTATGTTGACCTTCATAGCTAGCGGATTTGAGTATAGGAGCAGGGAGGTCTTACTGCAGTTATACAGGGCCTTAGTGAGGCCTCACCTGGAATATTGTGTTCAGTTTTGTTCTCCTACTTTGAGGAAGGACGTTCTTGCTATTGAGGGAGTGCAGCGAAGGTTCACCAGACTGATTCCTGGGATGGCTGGACTGTCATTTGAGGAGAGACTGGATCAACTGGGCCTTTATTCACTGGAGTTTAGAAGGATGAGAGGGGATCTCATAGAAGCGTATAAGATTCTGATGGGACTGAACAGGTTAGATGCGGGATGAATGTTCCCGATGTTGGGGAAGTCCAGAACCAGGGGACACAGTCTTAGGATAAGGGGTAGGCCATTTAGGACTGAGATAAAGAGAAACTTCTTCACTCAGAGAGTTGTTAACCTGTGGAATTCTCTACTGCAGAGAGTTGTTGATGCCAGCTCATTGGATATATTCAAGAGGGAGTTAGATGTGGCCCTTACGGCTAAAGGGATCAAGGGGTATGGAGAGAAAGCAGGAAAGGGGCACTGAGGAAATGATCAGCCATGATCTTATTGAATGGTGGTGCAGGCTCGAAGGGCCGAATAGCCCACTCCTGCACCAATTTCCTTGTTTCTATGTTTCTATGTTTCTATGTTTGCTTCACGCACTCTCAGTGCCAGTGAGTGTAATTATGTGCAGAGCGAAAGGGAATCTTTGGCATTAATTTTTGCGGTGAAGAAGTTCCACAAATATGTATGGTTATAATTTTACCATTGTTACAATACCAAAAGCCCCTGACAGCTGTCCTCCATCCAAAGTCTCCAGTTCCAACCTTAGCTGCAGCCCGAATGCAGAGATCGGCTTTGATTTAGTCATCATATATGTATGACATTGAGTACAGATGATCAGCTGATCACAGTAATGCTGATGCTATGTCTAGGTTGCCATCTCCATCGCGAGTTACACCCAATAGGGAAGAAGTATTCTATTTTTGATACATTGTTGAGCTGCCAGTCACAGCTGAAGAGATTAGTAGAGCAACCAAATGTGACCCATTTATGTCAAAGGTGTATGATTACATAGCAAATGGCTGGCCAAACCAGGTATCAGAGAAAGATATTCATACATACTTCATTCGTAGAAATGAATTATCAGTCAATAAAGATTGTATCATAAGGGGTGCAAGAGTAGTTATTCCAAATAAGTTCAGGTCCAAATTATTAGGAGATCTTCATGACCAGCATCGGGGGACGTGTTGGCCAAGAGTTTTGCATGCAGTTACTTATGGTGGCCTGGTCTCGATAAATATCTTGGACTAGAAAT
Organism: Pristiophorus japonicus; assembly: GCF_044704955.1. NCBI lineage: Eukaryota > Metazoa > Chordata > Chondrichthyes > Pristiophoridae > Pristiophorus > Pristiophorus japonicus. Next base: position 292,513,803 of record NC_091980.1, on the reverse strand, counting down.
TGGTCTTTTGGCAATAGTGGTATTTTTTCGGCATTTTTCGCCAAAAATACCATTACAGGGGTAAAATTGGCAACAAAATGCGCCCGACAGTAAAAATCGGCGTTGCTCGCAGATTCGTGGTGGAGATTGCGATCCTCGCCAACTTTAGTCTGAGGACAATTTCCACTAAAAGATGGGCCCTGGGAGAGGGGAAAACACAGAAAATAAAACAGCAAAAAACAAAAAATCAAAAATCACAAAATATTTACAAGACCCTTAACTAAGTAATTGCTGCAAAAGAAATAAAAAATAAAAACTTTAACTTACCATTTTTGCTGGTCTTCATACTTTCCGCTGTTTCTGGGGCTGCAACGCAGGCTTTTGTCAGGCGTTTTTCTCCGCCCAAAATACGGGTGCGCCGAATGGCCAATTTAAAGTGATATCGCTTTTTGTTGGTGTTGCACGACTGCGGTCCACTTTTCAGCGGTATTTTAAAACCGCCGGCACACAACTTTGGCCAATTTAGGTGAACACCTTTTACCGTCAAAAAAGGTAAAATATCACGGAAAAAACAGGCGCAAGGCAGCCCATAGACTACATCGTTAGTCAATGTACAACATGTCAATCGGTGTGCAAGAAACCACCATCAGTACTACTACAGTCATGGAAATGGCCTCCCAGGGTGTGGCAAAGGTTACGGATAGATGTTGCTGAGCTCGAAGGACAGCAATTGTTCATTGTGATTGATAGTCATTCAAAGTGGAAAGAGGTGATTCCAATGTGGAAAATAACAACAAGTAAAACACTAGACAATTTGCGAAGATTATTTTCTGCACATGGCCTCCCAGAAGACATTGATAATGGACCGCAATTTTGTTCATAAGAATTTGCACAATTCATGAGCAGAAATGGTGTGACACATACCAAAGTTCCACCGTACCACCCTGCTTTAAATGGTGCAGCAGAGCATGCAGTACAAGTTGTAAAATGTGCTCTCATCAAACAAATGTTGGATCCAAATCCAAAGAAACGGCAGTTCTCGTTCGTCCACAAATTGTCACATTTTCTAATTACTTATCATAATACTCTTCATACAACTACTGGTAGAACACCAGCAGAGTTGTTTCTCAATCGACAGCCACAAACCAGATTCTCATTGTTAATGCCAAACTTGGCACAGTGAGTAGAAGAGAAACAATTGAAACTGAAAGTGAATGATGATGGAGGTAGAGTAAGAGAGAGAAGTGTGAAATTGAATCAGAAGGTTAGAGTGAAGAACCATCACTATAAAGGGTTAAAGTGGTTAGCAGGAAGAGTAGTGAAGATATGTGGCCCTTGCACATATTTGGTCAAGATGTTTGATCATGGAAAGTTTAGGTTTGTTCACGTTGATCATATTTTACCTACAGATGTAGAAGGAGTTGAAAGTTGGAATGATTTGATTATTTCTGATGAGTCATATAGTCTTGTTACAAGTACAGTACAAGTAGCAAATTCTACATCAGATGTACTAGAAACAAATGCAAGAGGAAGTCAGAATTTAAGTCTGAGTCTGATTCAGGCAGACAAGTAGTCTGAAGTTATAGAGTCCAAATGTAGATAAAGGGCATCCCTTGGAGGAAAATTCTCCTCAGGCTCAGCCTTGAAAGAGTCTAAGTTCGACACCATGCTTGGAAAGTTCTGTTCAAGAGCGAAGGTATCCTCTTCGAAACAGAAAACTAGTGGTCAAGTTTGATTTGTAAATATGGCAAAATAAGTCCATATCTTTTGTTATATGTATAACCATGCAAGTTATGTATGATGCTTATTTTGTTATGATTACTTCTTCATTAAGGAGGGAGAAGTGCACTATAGAGCTCCACCTAGGGGCTACTGCTTCACCTAGTGGACTACTGTGGTACTGTAACTATTCATGTAAATACACTAAAAGTATCATAAGAACATAAGAACATAAGAAATAGGAGCAGGAGTAGGCCATAAGGCCCCTCGAGCCTGCTCCGCCATTCAATAAGATCATGGCTGATCTGATCATGGACTCAGCTCCACTTTCCTGCCCGCTCCCCATACCCCTTATTCCCTTATCATTTAAGAAACTGTCTATTTCTGTCTTAAATTTATTTAATGTCCCAGCTTCCACAGCTCTCTGAGGCAACGAATTCCACAGATTCACAACCCTCTGAGAGAAGAAATTTCTTCTCATCTCAGTTCTAAATGGATGGCCCCTTATCCTGAGATCATGCCCTCTACTTTTTGTCCCCCCCACTAGTGGAAACATCCTCTCTGCATCCACCTTGTCAAGCCCCCTCATAATCTTATACCGATGTCCAAGGCGGAGTGTTTGCTCGTGCTGTTGGGGAAGGTTTAAACTAAAAAGGCAGGGGGATGGGAATCTATGCAGGGAAGCAGAGGGAAGTAAAAAGTGGGCAGAAGCAAAAGGTAGGAAGGAGACAAGCAAGAGTGGAGGGCAGAGAAATCAAGGGCAAAAATCAAAAAGGGCCACATTACAACATAATTCTGAAAGGACAAAGAGTGTTAAAAAAAAAAGCCTGAAGGCTCTGAGTCTCAATGCGAGGAGCATTCGTAATAAGGTGGATGAATTGACTGCACAGATAGTTGTTAACGGATATGATGTAATTGGGATTACGGCGATGTGGCTCCAAGGTAACCAAGGCTGGGAACTGAACATCCAGGGGTATTCAATATTCAAGAAGGACAGACAGGGAGGAAAAGGAGGTGGGGTAGCGTTGCTGGTTAAAGAGGAGATTAACGCAATAGTAAGGAAGGACATTAGCTTGGATGATGTGGAATCTATATGGGTAAGCTGCGAAACACCAAAAGGCAGATACAGTATAAAGTGGATAAGTGTGAGGTTATCGACTTTGGTGGCAAAAACAGGAAGGCAGAATATTATCTGAATGGTGGCAGATCAGGAAATGGGGACGTGCAACAAGACCTGAGTGTCATGGTACATAAGTCGTTGAAGGTAGGCATGCAGGTACAGCAGGCAGTAAAGAAAGCAAATGGCCTGCTGGCCTCATAGCGAGAGGATTTGAGTACAGGAGCAGGGAGGTCTTACTGCAGTTGTACAGGGCCTTGGTGAGACCACACCTTGAGTAGTGTGTACAGTTTTGGTCTCCTAATCTGAGGAAACATAGAAACATAGAAACATAGAAAATAGGTGCAGGAGTAGACCATTTGGCCCTTTGAGCCTGCACCGCCATTCAATGAGTTCATGGCTGAACATGCAACTTCAGTACCCCATTCCTGCTTTCTCGCCATACCCCTTGATCCCCCTAGTAGTAAGAACTACATCTAACTTCTTTTTGATATATTTAGTGAATTGGCCTCAACAACTTCCTGTGGTAGAGAATTCCACAGGTTCACCACTCTCTGGGTGAAGAAGTTTCTCCTCATCTCGGTCCTAAATGGCTTACCCCTTATCCTTAGACTGTGATCCCTGGTTCTGGACTTCCCCAACATTGGGAACATTCTTCCTGCATCTAACCTGTCTAAACCCATCAGAATTTTAAGAAGGATATTCTTGATATTGAGGGAGTGCAGCGAAGGTTCACCAGACTGATTCCTGGGATGGCAGGACTGACATATGAAGAAAGACTGGAATGACTAGGCTTATATTCACTGGAATTTAGAAGAATGAGAGGAGATCTCATAGAAACATATAAAATTCTGACGGGATTGGACAGGTTAGATGCAGGAAGAATGTTCCCGATGTTGGGGAAGTCCAGAACCAGGGATCACAGTCTAAAGATAAGGGGTAAGCCATTTAGAACCAAGATGAGGAGAAACTTCTTCACTCATAGAATTGTGAACCTGTGGAATTCTGTACCACAGAAGGTTGTTGAAGCCAGTTCATTAGATATATTCAAAAGGGAGTTAGCTGTGGCCCTTACTGCCAAAGGAATCAAGGGGTATGGAGAGAAAGCAGGAATGGGGTAATGAAGTTGCATGATCAGCCATGATCATATTGAATGTTGGTGCAGGCTTGAAGGGCCAAATGGCCCACTCCTGCACCTATTTTCTATGTTTCTATGTTTCTATAAGATTACCTCTCATTCTTCTGAATTCCAATGAGTAGAGGCCCAACATACTCAACCTTTCCTCATCAGTCAACCCCCTCATCCCCAGGATCAACCAAGTGAAGCTTCTCTGAACTGCCTCCACAGCAAGTATATCCTTTCGTAAATACGGAAACCAAAACTGTTGTGTATCTGTAAAGCATGCACTTCCATGCTCCACCACCAGAGAGCACATCCCCTGAAGTCCCAAAGTATCCCTTGGGAGCACTGTATATAAGCCGGCCCCTAAGGCCTGTTCCTCACTCTGGAGTGTCTTATTAAAGACTGAGGTCACTGTTACTTTAACCTCCCTGTGTGCAGGCTCATCTGTGTTAGCAACACACACAACTGGCGAGGAGTATACGAATCCAACGCAAAGATGCAGCAAACTGTGGGCATCCTGGAGACGTTCTTGGAGGGTGAGGACTGAGAAGCCTATGTCGAACGGCTAGAGCAGTACTTCGCAACCAACGGAGAAGGAAGAGCTGCAAAAAGGAGAGCAGTCCTCCTCACAGTCTGCAGGGCACTGACCTACAGCCTCATGAAGAATCTTCTGGCTCCGGTGAAACCCACAGATAAGTCGTATGAGGAGCTGTGTACACTGGTTCGGGAGCATCTTAACCTGAGGGAGAGCGTGCTGATGGCGAGGTATCGGTTCTACACGTGCCAGCGATCTGAAGGTCAGGCAGTGGCGAGCTATGTCGCCGAGGTAAGGCGACTTGCAGGACTATGTGAGTTTGATGGCTACCTGGAGCAGATGCTCAGAGACTTTTTTGTACTGGGCATTGGCCACGAGACCATCCTACGAAAATTTTGACTGTCGAAACACCGACCCTCAGTAAGGCCATTGCGATAGCACAGGCGTTTATGTCCACCAGTGATAACACCAAACAAATCTCTCAGCACACAAGTGCTAGCAATGTTCATAAATTAACTGGAACTGTGTTTGCGAGCAGAAATGTACAGGGCAGAAACCACAAATCCTGCAACTGCCAGCAGGCCTCAGGTGACCCAGATGACTCAGAGCCCGCAACAAAGGATGAATGCAAGACAATTCACACCTTGTTGGCGTTGTGGAGGCTTCCATTCAGCATACTCATGCCGCTTCAAAGAGCTGTGGAACAATGGGGCACCTCCAACGAACTTGCAGATGAGCTGCAAGCTCTGCAAAACCTGCTAACCATCACGTGGCAGAGGGAGATCGGTCCATGGTGGATCAAAGCAATTTCGAGCCTCAGAGAGAGGAGGCAGATGCTGAAGTACACGGGGTGCACACGTTTTCGACGAAATGTCCACCTATAATGCTAAATGTTAAATTGAATGACTTAACCGTAGCCATGGAACTGGACACTGGCGCTAGCCAATCCATCATGAGTAAAAAGATGTTTGAGAGACTGTAGTGCAACAAGGCACTCAGACCAGCCCCATCCACACAAAACTGAGAATGTATACCAAAGAGCTCATCACTGTCCTGGGCAGCGCCATGGTCAAGGTCACCTATGAGGGCACGGTGCATGAACTGTCACTCTGGATTGTCCCAGGCGATGGCCCCACACTGCTTGGAAGGAGCTGACTGGGCAAAATCCGTTGGAACTGGGATGACATCCGAGCGCTATCACATGTTGATGAGGCCTCATGTACCCAGGTTCTTCACAAATTTCCTTCCCTTTTTGAGCCAGGCGTTGGAAACTTTTCCCGGCGAAGATGCGGATCCACTTGGTCTGAGAGGCACGACCCATTCACCACAAGGCGCGAGCGGTACTTCACATGATGAGGGAGAGAGTGGAAATCGAGCTGGACAGGCTGCAATGCGAGGGCATCATCTCCCCAGTGGAATTCAACGAGTGGACCAGCCTGATTGTTCCAGTACTCAAAAGTGATGGCACGGTCAGGATTTGCGGCGATTATAAAGTAACTATTAATCGTTTCTCGCTACAGGACCAATACCCGCTACCTAAGGCAAATGACCTATTTGCGACGCTGGCAGGAGGCAAGACGATCACCAAGCTCGGCCTACATGACGCAGGAGCTGGAGGAGTCTTCGAAGGGCCTCACCTGCATCAACACGCACAAGGGACTGTTCATTTACAACAGATGCCCGTTTGGAATTCGGTCGGCTGCAGCGATCTTCCAGAGAAACATGGAGAGCCTACTCAAGTCGGTACCACGCATGGTGGTTTTTCAGGATGACATATTGATCATGGTCGGGACACCGTCGAGCACCTATAAAACCTGGAGGAGGTCCTCCAGCGACTGGATTGCGTAGGGCTGCGGCTGAAGAGGTTGAAATGCGTCTTCATGGCAACAGAAGTGGAGTTTTTGGGGAGAAAGATTGCGGCGGACGGCATTCGGCCCACAGATGCCAAGACAGAGGCTATCAGGAACGCACCCAGGTCACAGAACTTCACGGAGCTGCGGTCGTTCCTGGGACTCCTCAACTATTTTGATAATTCCCTACCGGAGCCCCTACATGTGTTACTGCGTAAAGGTGAGAACTGGGTATGGGGAAAAAAACAAGTAATTGCTTTTGAGAAAGCCAGAAATATTTTATGCTCCAACAAGCTGCTTGTATTGTATAACCCGTGTAAATGACTTGTGCTAGCATGTGACGTGTCATCGTACGGAGTCGGGTGTGTATTGCAACAAGCTAACGTTGCAGGGAAGTTGCAACCTGTTGCCTATACCTCCAGGAGCTTGTCTAAGGCCGAGAGGGTCTACAGCATGATTGAGAAAGAGGGATTAGCGTGTGTGTTCGGGATAAAGAAAATGCATCAGTACGTGTTTGGCCTCAAATTTGAACTGGAAACCGATCACAAGCCCCTCATATCCCTGTTCGCTGAAAACAAGGGATAAATACTAATGCCTCAGCCCCTCATACAAAGGTGGGCACTCGTGCTATCAGCATATAACTATACCATCTGCCACAGGCCAGGCACCGAGAACTGTGTGGATGCTCTCAGTTGGCTACCATTGCCCACCACGGGGGTGGAAATGGCGCAGCCTGCAGACTTGTTGATGGTCATGGAAGCATTTGAAAATGATAAATCACCTGTCCCAGCCCGCCAGATTAAGACTTGGACCAGCCAAGATCTTCTGCTGTCCCTAGTAAAAAACTGTGTACTGCATGGGAGCTGGGCCAGCATCCCCGTTGAAATGCAAGAGCTAATCAAGCCGTTCCAGCGGCGAAAGGACGAGCTGTCCATTCAGGCAGACTGCCTGTTGTGGGGTAACTGCGTAGTGCTACCCAAAAAGGGCAGGAAGACGTTCATCTCGGATCTCCACGGGTATAGTAATGCTGAAAGCGATAGCCAGATCCCATGTGTGCTGGCCTGGTATCGACTCTGACGGAGTCCTGTGTACAGCAATGCAGCGTGTGTGCTCAGTTGAGCAACGCGCCCAGAGAGGCACCACTAAGTTTGTGGTCCTGGCCCTCCAGACCATGGTTGAGGATCCATGTCGTCTACGGAGGCCCGTTTCTCGGTAAAATGCTCCTGGTGGTGGTGGATGCTTTTTCAAAATGGGTTGAATGTGAAATAATGTCGGGAAGCACCGCCACCGCCACCATTGAAAGCCTGAGGGCCATGTTTGCCACCCACGGCCTGCCTGACATACTGGTCAGAGACAACGGGCCATGTTTCACCAGTGCCGAATTTAAAGAATTCATGACCCACAATGGGATCAAACATGTCACCCGGCCCCGTTTAAACCAGCCTCCAATGGGCAGGCAGAGCGGGCAGTACAAACCATCAAACAGAGCCTTAAATGAGTCACAGAAGGCTCACTCCAAACCCGCCTGTCCCGAGTACTGCTCAGCTACCACACGAGACCCCACTCGCTCATAGGGGTGCCCCCAGCTGAGCTACTCATGAAAAGGACACTTAAAACCAGACTCTCGCTGGTTCACCCCAACCTGCATGATCAGGTAGAGAGCAGGCAGCAGCAACAAAATGTAAACGATGGTCGCGCCACTGTGTCACGGGAAATTGATCTGAATGACCCTGTGTATGTGCTAAACTATGGACATGGTCCCAAGTGGATCGCGGGCACAGTGATAGCTAAAGAAGGGAGTAGGGTGTTTGTAGTCAAACTAGACAATGGACAAATTTGCAGAAAGCACCTGGATCAAACGAGGCTGTGGTTCACAGACTGCCCTGAACAACCCACAGCAGACACCATCTTTTTCGAGCCCACAACACACACCCAAAGGATCAACAACACCACCCCAGACCAAGAAATTGAACCCATCACGCCCAACAGCCCAGCAAGGCCAGGCTCACCCAGCAGCCCTGCAGGGCCAACAGTATGCCAGCCCAGCGAGGGCACAGCCAACACAGCAGAACAGACATTTGTACCGAGGCGGTCCACCAGGGAAAGAAAGGCTCCCGACCGCCTCACCTTGTAAATAGTTTTCACTTTGACTTTGAGGGGGAGTGATGTTGTGTTATCTGTAAATCATGCACTTCCATGTTCCGCCACCAGGGAGCTCATCCTCTGAACTCCCAAGGGATCCCAGCATCCCTTGGGATCACTGTATATTAGCCGGCCCCTAAGGCCTGTTACTCACTCTGGAGTGCCTTAATAAAGACTGAGGTCACTGTTACTTTAACCTCCCTGTGTGCAGTCTCATCTGTGTTAGGAACTCAACAAAAACTGCCGCAGTATTCCAGGTGTGGCCTCACCAATATCCTGTACAGCTGTAACAAGTCTTCCCTGCTTTTATACTCCATCCCCTTTGCAATAAAGGCCAAAATACCATTGGCCTTCCTGATCACTTGCTGTACCTGCATACTATCCTTTTGTGTTTCATGCACAAGTACCCCCAGGTCCCGCTGTACTGCGGCATTTTGCAATCTTTCTCCATTTAAATAATAACTTGCTCTTTAATGTGAAAAGGTCACTGACAAGTTCTTGTAGAGCCAGCTTGTATGTGTGTGTTTATGATGTCATAGAGAATATATCACAGTGACTATCTTATATTGACGGCCTCTAACTTTGCTCTTCCCCACAAGTGGAAACATTCTGTATCTACTCTCTCAAAACCTTGCATAATTTTAAAGCTCTCTATTAGGTCACCCCTCACCTTTCTCTTTCAAGAGAAAAGAGACCCAGTTTGTTCATCCTTTCCTGATAGATATAACCTCGCAATTCTGTTATCATCGTTGTAAATCTCTGCACACTGTCCAGTGCCTTTATATTCTTTTTAAAATACGGTGACCAGGATTGTACACTGTGCAGTGATGTTGCCGAGTGATGGTTTGCTGCAACTGATTCAATCGTATTCTGTTTGTATTGCATGAGATTCCACTTCCGCTTTAGAGACCACATCTCCATTCATGGACGTTGAAAATCGGTAGCCCAGTCCACAGTTCCTCAATAATTGGAGGAGAAATTGTGGCCAGGCTGAAGAAGGAATAGGTGACACGTCGACAGCTACTCACGAGAGGATAGGAGGAGATCTTTGAAGAGGTAAGAGTCTTAACACTCCATTCGAGTTCAATGTCCAAGAAACCAGAGGACACAGATTTAAGGTAATTGGCAAAAGGACCAGAGGAGGAAATAAGGAGAATCTTTTACACAACAAACTGTTGCGATCTGGAACGCCATGTCTAAAAGAATGGTGGAAGCAGTTTCAATCGTAACTTTCAAAAGGGAATTAGATAAATTCTTGAAAGGGAAAAAATTGCAGGGCTACGGGGCAAGGGCAGGGGAGTGGCATTAATTGGATAGCTCTTTCAAAAAGCCAACACAGGCACGATGGGCTGAATGGCCCTCTTCTGTGCTGTATGATACTAAGATACTGTGGAAAAAGCCTTGACTATACTATGGTATGTAATTGATTCATAATACAGACTACTAGATTGGGTCTTGTAAAAATATCCCAAAATGCAATCCTGAGGTGAGCTTATGACCACATATCCTGCAATCGCTATGACCACCAATTACAGCTCCGGAATATCGCCCATCTCTGCCCCTGCCCCAGCTCATCTGCTGCTGAAACCCTCATCCTTTGTTACCTCTAGACTTGACTATTCCAATGTACTCCTGGCTGGCCTCCCACATTCTACCCTACGTAAACTTGTGGTCATTCAAAACTCTGCTGCCCGTGTCCTAACTCTACCAAGTACCGCTCACCCATCACCCCTGTGCTAGCTGACCTACATCGGTTAAGCAACTCGGCGATTTTAAAATTCTCATCCCTGTTTTCAAATCCCTCCATGGCCTCACCCCTCCCTATCTCTGTAATCTCCTCCAATCCCACAACCCTCCGAGCTATCTGCGCTCCTCTAATTCTGGCCTCTTGAGCATCTACAATTTAAATTGCTCCACCATTGGTGGCAGTGCCTTCATCTGCCAAGTCCCTAAGCTCTGGAACTCCCTCCCTAACCTTCGCCGCCTCTCTACCTCTCTTTCCTCCCTTAAGACGATCCTTCAAACTATGGTCAGCTGCCCTAATATCTTCTTATGTGGGTACAGTAGCATAGTGGTTATGTTACTGGATTAGTAATCCAGAGGCCTGGATTAATGATTCTGAGACGTGAGTTTAAATCCCACCATGGCAGCTTGGGGAATTTAATTTAGGTTAATTTTAAAAATCTGAAATCAGTAATGGTGACCATGAAACTATAGGATAGTCGTAAAAACCCATCTGGTTCATTGAAATCTGTCATCCGTACCTGGTCTGGCCTACATGTGACTCAAGGCCTACAGCAATAGTAGTTGAATCTTAACTGCCCTCATAAAATGCATAGCAAGCCACTTAGTAGTACCAAGCCACTACAAAGAAGACAGACTGAAGTGGCTGAAGAAGGCGACTCACCACCACCTTCGCAAAGGCAATAGGGATTGGAAATAATTGGCAGTGACGCCCACGTCCCATGAACAAATAAAAAAAAATGTGGCTTGGTGTCAAATTTTTTTTTATAACGCTCCTGTGAAGTGCCTTGGGAAATTTCACTACATTAAAGGCGCTATGGTGTTGTTTTGTAAAATATTATTGATTGTGAAGTAAACTAGAAAGGGAGAATGCGAGGGTGTGGTGTTTGGGTTGTCCCCACACTGTTGCTGAAATTGGGTCAAGATTTAAGGCTGTGATCCGAACACTGCTTTTGCTGTCTCCTGGAATAGGTCTCACGATATCACTAAAATCCTGCCGTGATTCACTAAGAGTGTGTGACAGAGAGGCACACTGAGAGTGAGTGTGTGAAGGGTAGTGGGCACAAAAGAGATGTCTGTAGGTCAGCACGGAGAGTGAATGAACAGAAACAGGTTTGCATTTACCTTATTCATAGAATGGTTACAGCACGGTAGAAGGCCATTCGGCCCATCGAGCCCGAGCCGACTCTCAGCTTGTCCCACTTCCCTGCCCTTTCCCCGTAGCCTTTACAATTTATTTTCCTTCATATACTTATCCAACTCCATTTTGAAAGATAAAATTGAGTCCGCCTCTGTGGAGGGAGAAACAGAGTTAACGTTTCAGGTCGATGAGCTTTCATCAGAACTGGAAAAAGTTAGAGATGTAACAGGTTTTAAGCAAGTACAGCGGCAGGGAAAGGAGGGGGGAGGGGAGGAAAGATCAAAGGGGAAGGTCTGTGATAGGGTGGAGGTCAGGAGTAATTAAAGCACAAAAGGTATGATTGTACAAAGCAAAAGGAGATGATAATGGAACACGTAATGGGATATTTTGTCATTCAGTTAATTAAATAAATCTGGAATGGAAAAAAGCTGGTATGAGTAATGTGACCATGATTGTCGGAAAAAACCCATTTGGTTCACTAATGTCCTTTAGGGAAGGAAATCTGCCGTCCTTACCCGGTCTGGCCTATATGTGACTCCAGACCCCAGCAATGTGGTTGACTCTTAGCTGCCCTCTGAAATGGCCTAGCAAGCCACTCAGTTGTACAAAATCGCTACAACAAAGTCAGCGCTGTGGGAGAACCTTCACCACAGGGACTGCAGCAGTTCAAGAAGGAAGCTCACCACCACCTTCTCAAGAGCAATTAGGGATAGGCAATAAATGCTGGCCTTGCCAGCGATACCCACATACCAGGAACAAATAAATACCAAAGCGTTTTGTACCATTTTGGCGCTAAGCTGGGACATTTACAGTACATCAAATTCTGCTTTTATTGCAGGACATTGCAGGATTTTTACAGGATGTTTGTAAGATGGCATTCCATGATTTTATTTTCTGATTGCTGTGGTGGCTGAATAAATTAAATCCCATTTTTTTTATTACCTAGAATTCTGAGATTGTTCTGGAATCGGGGGATTAATCTTTCTGTGGAAACCAAAGGCGATTGGCCTTGACTCTTCGTCCAGCTCATAATTGTCACTAAAGGATCGGATAGAAACATAGAAACATAGAAAATAGGTGCAGGAGTAGGCCATTCGGCCCTTCCAGCCTGCACCACATTCAATATGATCATTGCTGATCATTCACCTCAGTATCCCTTTCCTGCTTTCTCTCCATACTCCTTGATCCCCTTAGCCGTAAGGGCCATATTTAACTCCCTCTTGAATATATCCAATGAACTGGCATCAACAAATCTCTGCTGTAGGGAATTCCACAGGTCAACAATTCTCTCTCTGAGTGAAGAAGTTTCTCCTCATCTCAGTCCTAAATGGCCTACCCCTTATCCTTAGACTGTGTCCCCTGGTTCTGGACTTCCCCAACATTGGGAACATTCTTCCTGCATCTAACCTGTCCTGTCCCATCAGAATTTTATATGTTTCTATGAGATCCCCTCTTATCCTTCTAAACTCCAGTGAATAAAGACCCAGTCGATCCAGTCTCTCCTCATATGTCAGTACAGCCATCCCGGGAATCAGTCTGGTGAACCTTCGCTGCACTCCCCCAATAGCAAGAACATCCTTCCTCAGATTAGGAGACCAAAACTGAACACAATATTCCAGGTGAGGCCTCACCAAGGCCCTGTACAACTGCAGTAAGACCTCCCTGCTCCTATACTCAGAACCCCTAGCTATGAAAACCAACATACCATTTATCTTCTTCACTGCCTGCTGTACCTGCATGCCAACTTTCAATGACTGATGTACCATGACACCCAGGTCTCATTGCACCTCCCCTTTTCCTAATCTGCCGCCATTCAGATAATATTCTGCCTTTGTGTTTTTGCCCCCAACGTGGATAACCTCACATTTATCCAATTTATACTGCATCAGCCATGCATTTGCCCACTCACCTAACCTGTCCAAGTCACCCTGCAGCCTCTTAGCATCCTCCTCACAGCTCACACCGCCACCCAGTTTAGTGTCATCTGCAAACTTGGATATATTACACTCAATTCCTTCATCTAAATCATAATTCAACAGAACTGCAAGAGTGAAGAAAGCCAACACGTTGCCCTTTCGTAGATGCTTCTATCCTTTTGGAGGCAAAGCTGGAAGTAAAGGAAAATCTGCTCATCACAATTAAAGTAAAAGAAATCTCCAGTGACATGAATCTTCATTCACCATTTTGTCTCATGCCAGGTCACATTTACAGACCCAGCATACCAACCATATGCCCACGTGAAAAATTACATATCTAATGCTTGCAAGATACATTAATTTACCTGAATTTCTCCTTAAGGTTATGCCAATGTACATACCGTTTACCAGCTTTCCATTGTCTCTATACTCAGTCAAAGGACATGTAACAGAGTGGACAAAGACAGACTTGTATTGATCTATTTGAATGTTTGCTGTGAATAGCACATGGTCATACCCTTTGACACTCCTGGCTGTATGCCTATGAATATGGCCTCAGTGCTACTAGGAACATAGCAACAGGAGTAGGCCATTTAGAACAGGAGTGTCAGCCGTGGCTCAGTGGGTAGCACTCTCATCTCTGAGTCAGAAGGTTGAAGGTTAAAGTCCCGTTCCAGAGATTTGAGCACAAATATCGAGGCTCCCACACCAGTGCAGTACACTGTCGGAGGTGCCATCTTTCGGATGAAATGTTAAACTGAGGCCCTGTCTGCGCTCTCAGGAGGACGTAAAAGATCCCATGACACTCTTTTTAAGAAGACCAGAGAAGTTTTGACTGGTATCCTGGGCAATATTTATCCCTCAATCAACACCACTAGAAAAAACCCAGATTATCTGCTCATTATCACATTACTGTTTCTAAAAGCTTGCTGTGTGCAAATTGGCCACTGTGTTTCCTACTTTGCAACAGTGACTATGCTTCAAAAGTACTTCATTGGCTGTAAGGCGCTTTGGAAAGTCCTGATGTTATGAAAGTTTTTTAAAATTCGTTTACAGGATGTGGGCGTCGCTGGCAAGGCCTGCATTTATTGCCCATCCCTAATTGCCCCTGAGAAGATGAGCCACCTTCTTGAACCGCTGCAGTCCGTGTGGTGAAGAAACTCTCACAGTGCTGTTAGGGAGGGAGTTCCAGGATTTTGACCCAGTGACGATGAAGGAACGGCAATATGCTTCCAAGTCAGGATGGTGTGTGACTTGGAGGGGAACGTGGAGATGATGGTGTTCCCATGTGCCTGCTGCCCTTGTCCTTCTAGTTGGTAGAGGTTGCAGGTTTTGGAGATGCTGTCGAAGAAGCTTTGGCGAGTTGCTGCAGTGCATCTTATAGATGGTACACACTGCAGCCACGGTGCGCCGGTGATGGAGGGAGTGGATGTTTAAGGTGGTGGATGGGGTGCCAATCAAGTGGGCTGCTTTGTCCTGGATGGCATCGAATTTCTTCAGTGTTGTTGGAGCTGCATTCATCCAGGCAAGTGGAGAGTATTCCATCACACTCTTGACTTGTACCTTGTAGATGGTGGAAAGGCTTTGGGGAGTCAGGAGATGAGACACTCGCCGCAGAATACCCAGCCTCTGACCTGCTCTTGTTGCCACAGTATTTATGTGGCTGGTCCAGTTAAGTTTCTGGTCAATGGTGAGCCCCAGAATGTTGATGGTAGGGGATTCGGTGATGGTAATGCCATTGAATGTCGAGGGGAAATGGTTAAACTCTCGCTTGTTGGAGATAGTCATTGCCTGGCACTTGTGTGGCACGAATGTTACTTGCTTATCAGCCCAAGCCTGAATGTTGTTCAGGTCTTGCTCTATGCGGGCATGGACTGCTCCATTATCTGAGGAGTTGCGAATGGCACTGAACACTGTGCAGTCATCAGCAAACATTCCCACTTCTGACCTTATGATGGAGGGAAGGTCATTGATGAAACAACTGAAGATGGTTGGGCCTAGGACACTGCCCTGAGGAACCCCTGCAGTGATGTCCTGGGGCTGAGATGATTGACCTCCAACCACGTCAACTATCTTCCTTTGTGCTAGGTATGACTCCAGCCAGTGGAGAGTTTTCCCCCTGATTCCCATTGACTTCAGTTTTACTCGGGCTCTTTGATGCCACACTCGGTCAAATGCTGCCTTGATGTCGAACGCAGTCACTCTCACCTCATCTCTGGAATTCAGCTCTTTTGTCCATGTTTGGACCAAGGCTGTAATGAGGTCCTGGCGGAACCCAAACTGGGCATCAGTGAGCAGGTTATTGGTGAGCAAGTGTTGCTTGTTGATGACACCTTCCATCACTTTGGTGATGATTGAGAGCAGACTAATGGGATGGTAATTAGCCGGATTGGATTTGTCTTGCTTTTTGTGGATAGGACATACCTGGGCACATTGACGGATGGATGCCAATGTTGTAGCTATACTGGAATAGCTTGGCGAGAGGCGCATCTAGTTCTGGAGCACAAGTCTTCAGCACAACAGCCGGTATGTTGTCAGGTCCCATTGCCAGTGCGCTCAGCCATTTCTTGATATCACCTGGTGCTATATAAATCAAGTCTTTTCTTTGCTTAGTCATTGGGTTATTACAGCCAGTTGTTGGTCCCATGTATTACATGGGAATTAAATATTCAGGGATATTTGACAATCTGGAAGGACAGACAGAAAGGAAAAGGAGATGGGGTAGCTCTATTGATAAAGGATGGAATCACTGCAACGGTGAGAAACTATATATTCTCAAAGGATCAGATGTTGAAACAGTTTGGATGGAGATAAGGAATAATAAGGTTAAAAAGTCACTGGTGGGCGTAGTATATAGGCCCCCTAACAGTAGCAACTCTGTTGGTCGGAGCATAAACCAGGAAATAGTGGGGGCGTGTAAAAAGGAAACAGCAATAATCATGGGTGATTTTAACCTCCATATTGATTGGACAAATCAAATTGGTCAGGGTAGCCTTGAGGAAGAGTTCATAGAGTGCATAAGGGACTTGAGCAGTATGTAACGGAACCAACCAGAGGGCCAGGCTGTCCTAGATCTGGCCCTGTGTAATGAGACAGGTTTAATAAACAATTTCCTAGTAAAGGATCCCCTTGGAATGAGTGATCATAGAATGGTTGAGTTTCAAATTCAGATGGAGGGTGAGAAAGTTGGATCTCTAACCAGTATACTAAGCTTAAATAAAGGAGACTATGAAGGTATGAGGGCAGAGTTGGCTAAAGTGGACTGGGAAAACAGATTGAAGTGTGGGCCGATTGATGTACATTTAAGGAGATATTTCACAACTCTCAAGAAAAATATATTTCAGTGAGGAGGAAAGGGTGCAAGAGAAAAGATGGCCATCCGTGGCTAAATAAAGAAATAAAGGACGGTATCCGATTAAAAACAAGGGCATACAAAATGGCCAAAACTAGAGGGAGGACAGAAGATTGGGAAGCTTTTAAAAGCTAACTAAAAAAATGATTAAGAAAGGAAAGATAGACTATGAAGTTAAACTAACACAAAATATAAAAACAGATAGTAAGAGTTTCGATAGGTATATAAAAAGAAAAAGAGTGGCTGAAGTAAATGTTGGTCCCTTAGAGGACGAGATCGGGGAATTAGTAATGGGAAACATGGAGATGGCAGAAACTCTAAACAAGTATTTTGTATCAGTTTTTACGGTAGAGGACACTAACAATATTCTGACAGTGGATAGTCAAGGAGCTAAAGGGGGAGAGGAACTTAACACAATCACAATCACTAAGGAGGCGACGCTCAGTAAGATAATGGGACTAAAGGCAGATAAATCCCCTGCACCTGATGGCTTGCATCCTAGGGTCTTAAGAGAAGTAGCGGCAGGGATTGTGAATGCATTGGTTGTAATTTATCAAAAGTCCCTGGATTCTGGGGAGGTCCAACAGATTGGAAAACTGCAAATGTAACGCCCCTATTCAAAAAAGGAGACAGACAAAAAGCAGGAAACTATAGACCAGTTAGCCTAACATCTGTGGTTGGGAAAATGTTGGAGTCCATTATTAAAGAAGCAGTAACAGGACATTTGGAAAAGCAAAATTGGGTCAGGCAAAGTCAGCATGGATTTATGAAGGGGAAGTTATGTTTGACAAATTTGCTGGAATTCTTTGAGGATGTAACGAACAAGGGGAATCAGTGGATGCGGTGTATTTGGACTTCCAGAAGGCATTTGACAAGGTGCCACACAAAAGGTTACTGCACTAGATAAAAGTTCACGCGGTTGGGGGTGATATATTAGCATAGATAGAAGATTGGCTGACAAACAGAAAACAGAGAGTCGGGATAAATGGTTCATTCTCTGGATGACAATCAGTAACGAGTGGGGTGCTGCAGGGATCAGTGCTGGGACCTCAACTATTTACAATCTATATTAATGACTTGGAAGAGGGGACTGAGTGTAACGTAGCCAAGTTTGCTGACGATACAAAGATGGGAGGAAGGGCAATGTGTGAGGAGGACATAAAGAGGCTGCAGGAGGACATAGACAGGCTAAGTGAGTGGGCAAGAATTTGGCAGATGGAGTATAATGTTTGAAAATGTGAGGTCATGCACTTTGGCAGAAAAAATCAAAGAGCAAGTTATTATTTAAATGGAGAAAGATTGCAAAGTGCTGCAGTACAGCAGGACCTGGGGGTACTTGTGCATGAAACACAAAAGGATAGTATGCAGGTACAGCAAGTGATCAGCAAGGCCAATGGAATCTTGGCCTTTATTGCAAAGGGGATGGAGTATAAAAGCAGGGAAGTCTTGTCACAGCTGTACAGGGTATTGGTAAGGCCACACCTGGAATACTGCATGCAGTTTTGGTTTCCATATTTACGAAAGGACATACTTGCTTTGGAGGCATTTCAGAGAAGGTTCACTAGGTTGATTCCGGGGATGATGGGTTGACTTATGAGAAAAGGTTAAGTAGGTTGAGCCTCTATTCATTGGAAATCTAAAGAATGAGAGGTGATCTTATAGAAATGTATAAGATTATGAGGGGGCTTGATAAGGTGGATGCGAGGGGAGACTAGAACTCGTGGGCATGATCTTAGGATAAGAAACTGCCCATTTAGAACTGAGATGAGGAGAAATTTCTTCTCTCAGAGGGTTGTGACTCTGTGGAATTCACTGCCTCGGAGAGCTGTGAAAGCTGGGACATTAAATACATTTAAGATCGAAATAGACAGTTTCTTGAGTGATGGAGGGATGAGGGGTTATGGGAAGCGGGCGGGGAAGTGGAGCTGAGTCCATGATCAGGTCAGCCATGATCTTATTGAATGATGGAGCAGGCTCGAGGGGCCTTATGGCCTACTCCTGCTCCTATTTCTTTTGTTCTTATGTTCTTATGTTCATATGTCAGAAATGGACATACTTGTCTCTCAGATAGATCTATCCATCCTTCCCAGACCCACTATAGTGCAGACTTTGGCCAGGATGTAAGAAACATCTCATTGGCGCTCCTACATCGCTGGGCCCACCAATCTCCATCCCTCCCCGTTCTCCGGTTTGAACCTCCGGGCCGGAGCTAGCGACATCGATGGGGACGTAAAATGGGCTTGGCCCCCCCCGTTATACACCCGCAGCTACTCGTGAAACCAGGCGTGGTGTATAACGGGCGGCTGGCATCGCCCGTTCCCCCGCACTCCCGCCAAAGTTGAAAGTTTTGACCCAGGGTGGATAGGAGTGGGGCAACGAGCGATGTCGGGCCAGCCGCCCCAGGGGTCTCGCCGTGCTTGCAACTCCTCCGATCCAGCCTCAACTAGTGAAAGTGCTGCATCCTCCATGTTTGTGAGTGGTCACTTACTAAGTTGTGGCGGGGCAGGTGTTTCTGGAACGGTGCTGTTACCTGGATTAATGGCCCACCAGGGATCTTAGGGAGTTCAATGAGCATATTTCTTGCTTTTTAAGTTGTTGAAATATTATTATCATGGCTGAGCTCTGGCTGGGTGATTTAAATTCCTGAAACGTGGCTATCACAAGTTCTCTTGGGCTTGGAAGTTGAAGAAATGCAGAAATGATTCTCCACTGAGGCCCATAACGAACAACAGCCAGAAACTCCCCATCGTCTCTCAGTATTTATTCAGTTCCTCGAAGGGATTCCACTGAGTAAACAAGCCCAAAGCTGGTGCCAGATAAAGGCTGAAGAAGACATGCTATTAAATTAACAGCTGATATCCCGTGATGCTGCTCATGGGGTTGAAACAAGGCCTCAGTGGTGAATCATTTCTGCATTTGCACAAATTCCAAGCCCAGGAGAATTTGTGATAGCCACTTTTCAGGAATTTAAATCACCCAGCCAGAGCTCAGCCACGATAGTAATATTTCAATAACTTAAAAAGCAAGTGTTTATCTTGTGTGAAGCTCTGTTTAATATGACCCGTCCCTTTAAGGTCTTCAGTCTGGTATGCTTTGTGGAGAAATGAGAAAGAACTTATATACAAGTTTATAAAGCATTTATTTCAGATCTGCAGGATGTCTCAAACTGCTTCATGGCCAATCAATTGTTTTCGAGGTGTAGTCTTTGCTGTTCTGATCTAAAAGGCACGTCCTGAGATCAGTTATGCTAAATTGTTGAAAAAGAAAGACTTGCATTTCTATAGCACCTTTCATGACCGCCGGACATTCCAAAGCAAAGTACTTTTGAAGTGTAGTCACTGTTACAATGTAAGAAACGCGGCAGCCAATTTGCGTACAGCAAGTTCCCTCAAACAGCAATGTGATAATGACCAGATAAATCTGTTTTTTTTAATGTTGATTGAGGGATAAATATTGGCCAGGATACCAGGGATAGCTCCCCTGCTCTTCTTCGAAATAGTGCCATGGGATCTTTTACATCCACCTGAGAGGGCAGACAGGGCCTCGGTTTAACGACTCATCCGAAAGACAGCACCTCTGACGGTGTAGCATTCCCTCAGCACTGCACTGGAGGGTCAGCCTAAATTTTCTACGCACAAGTCTCTGGAGTTGGACTTGAACCCACAACCTTCTGACTCAGAGGCAAGGGCGCTGCCCACTGAGCCACAGCTGACACTGTTGAGGTAAGTCACTGTAGATTGGCAGCTGCTCCGTAAACTCTGACCTTGAGAGGAGACTAGGTTAAAAATGTCAGAAAAACAAGAAGGAAATGACTGCTTTTCTCCTTTTTCCACTCGTGGCGCTTTGAAGTGCGATGATTGAAGAGTGACAGACATGTGCTAGATGCATGTATTTTATATAGACAGATTGTTAGTTCACTTTTGCTTCTGCAGTTTCCTGTCTCTATTGAATATGAAAACTCAATTTCAACTGCAGCATTCCTCACTTAGACTGGCAAACGTTCCACAGTTTATTGTTTCTGAAACTAAATGCAACACAAAAAAAAGGAAATAAACTTAATGTCCTTTTTCATTTCGGGAGCCAACTGATCACAGTTTGAATGAGATAAAAGTCTTGTTCTTTATTCTCAAATGCATTGTTTAAAGGGGAAATAACCTTGCCAAAATAAGAAAATGTCTCTGGCAAACTTTTTAAGAGTATGTTTACAGATGACTTGATGGTATAAATCATGTTGAGGCACTCAGGGTCCCCCATGCAAGTGGGGTTGTGAAGATAACAGCACATCTTGTGACTCCTCCTTCACACCAATCAAAAAGGAGTTCAATTTAACAAACTTTTTGTGTGAAGATTTGTTTTAAATATTGGCTGTGTTATAAAGGCCAACACTTAAATATTTTCACATCACAAACCCACAAGAAATCCATTATAATTTCCTTGTAAGTTGTTTAGCAAAGCTGCAGTTTGCCACAAATCAGATATTTATAGCACGTGTCACAGGAAGAATGGAATAGCTGCGAAGGAGCAGGTTTGACTGCCAGAATCATCAGCGGTTGTAAACTTTCGAACTGTTTACTGAAGAATATTTCGAACGGAACTTTCACTTGGGTCGATGTCTTTAGTGGTTGACTTATTATGGCTGGAAATTACGGTCGGAGGCTTCCCGAGGGCAAATGCCACCGAACATCAATTAAACTCCGCACCTACCTATTGCCACCGGGCCTTTGAAGACTCGGCTCCTGGGCCTGCGGGTGTAGGCCTGCATAGAGGCCCACACATCCTAGGGGTGCAGGTGGTTCGCAAGCGACCCTGGGATCACATGAACCGGGCCAACCAATCACAAAGGGGGATTCCCATTATGCTTTTGGGTATTTCATTTCTGTACGGAATCCCCATTAGTTCAATAGGAATCCCTGGAAAAAAAACACACTTTCACAGCACTGACATAAAATTAAATCATCATATGGTCAAAATTAATTAAAATACAATTTAATTAAATGTTTAAAACAAAAATTTAATGTTTTGAAAAATAAACTTAAACATTTTTCAAGGGGTCAAAAATAACCTAATCTAATTTTCAAGGTTTTTGTACGGTTAAACCATTAAAAGAAAATTATTTTAATATTTATTTAAACCCATACATTGATAAAACAAGGCCTTACGCCTGCTCTTACCAGACATAAGATTTTCGTGGGCACTCGCATTTCCTGCGCATTTGTACAATCTGCCAAGCTGAACCTTGATAGATCGCAAGTTCCGGGTTTCCGCGCATGCATATCGCATGGGTACACCCGGAACTTGCGAGGCATTTACCAGCGTGTACACACATAGGCCCTGGAAAATCCGTGCCAACATCTGAGGGCAGCGTTGCGAATGCAGATGGCGATGCGAGGTGTGAGCTGCTCACCCGACACCTGTAGCTCCAACTGTCACAGGCGTTTACAATTAGTCTTTCATTTTTGGTTAGCTGCTGTCCAGGCTTTTCAGCTATGGAGGGCCTCACACCTAAGCTCAATAGTGTGTTTCCCCAACAACCTCATTCAAGAAGGCTGATTCTCCCCACCCACACCGCCCCCCCTCCCCGTTCTCCCTGCTCCTCTGTCCCCCCTCCCCCGTTCTCCCCCACCCCTCCATCTCCGTTCCCCACACCCCCACAGTTCTCCCCACTCCTCCATCTCCGTCCCCTCCACTCACCATTCTCCCCCGCTCTTCCGTCTGCCCCCCCATTCTCCTCTGTCTCCATCCCCTCCCCCCACCCAGTTCTCCTCTATCTCTGTCCCTCCCCCCCTCCCCCGTTCTCCTCCATCCCATACTCCCATCCCCCCCCGTTCTCTTCTATCTCTGTCCCCACCCCTCGTTTTCCTCCGTCCCATCCCCTCCCGTTCTCTTCTATCTCTGTCCCACCCACCCCCCCATTCTCTTCCATCTCTAACCTCCCTACCCACCATTCTCTCCCACTCCTCCGTCCCCTCCCTCCCCCTGTTCTCTCCACCCCTCTGTTTCCGTCAGATTATCTGACCATGATCACATTGCTGTGGGAGCTTGCTGTGCGCAAATTGGCGGCCGCATTTCCTACATTGCAGCAGCAACTACACTTCTAGAGTACTTCATTGGCTGTAAAGCGCTTTGACATGGTCTGAGATCGTGAAGGCGTGGCAGAAACGCGAGTCTCTATTTTGCTGTTGACAAGCAGCTGTTGGACAGGAGATAGCGCCCGCTTAACATTTCACACACGCACATGTGCACCTCGAACCAGATCTCTGAAGTAAACATTGCTGAGCAAGCAGGGCTGTGCAAGTGTGTACAAAGGTTGCAGCTATGTCTAGGCTGTATTTTCCTGACCAGAATTATCCTCTGGCCAGATGTGCTCATCCAAGAAAAGTGCAGATGATGCATCTGCCCAAACTAACCCACACACACGAACAGGGAACAGCTACACCCATTCCTCACCCAGGTACTCTGCGTCTGAGAACGTCAGCAAATATTTCCACAATGCAGATTCTCGCATTGCAATTGAAAGCTGTATTGCGAAGAAGGTTGTGTTTATTTTTCGGCAGCAAAACACAAAGCATTTATTGATGTATTTACTGGAAGGCTTGTTGCTGGAATTATTTGGCATTCCATCACTCACCTTCTCATCACCGGCTTCTTGCCTCCTGGAACATGTGGCTTCTGCTTTGTTCGGCTTTGATGTCAAACACTTTGTTCTTCCAACATCTGCGTGTGTTTTTTTTTCCTCCAGAAAATCTTCCTCCTCCTGCCTCAGGACAACCTTTCTCCTCCCCCACCCCCCTCCATTCTTCCCATTTACATTCCCTCTTCATGGTCAAGTGCCGTCTGATTTGCTATTTCTGGTGCTTTATGGCCTCCTGCCTCAGGTTACCACACTGGACTGTCTGAATCAGCAGTTTCAAATTACCAATTCTTTCTCAACAAGATTATATCTTAACAAGAAAAACGGATAGTCCACGCACCTATGTGTAATTCGTGTTTTCACTGATTAGTTGCATGCTGTCAAAAGGCCGACTGACTCATTCTTTCTTCAAACATTTCCCTCTCGCTCTGTGGGAAAGCACCTAGCCTCCGACTAACCACCTTTCTCCCCTACCACCACCCTCCCGCTCCCCCCGTCCATCCTCCCCCTCCCAGCACAACAGACATTTCTCACAACACGTTAAGATGATCCCAACCAGTTTGAGTTGTCTGTTTTATTTTTTAACGCGGCCGAAATGCAGCTAACACTTTGCCAAATGTCAGCCGGAGACAGCAGCACATTGTTGAGACCTGGTCACTTGTGTGCACAGTGCGTGCTCTTGTTAAAGCGTTTGGCTGTTTTTGTTTACATTAAGCGAATGATTTAAACAGGCTGTGGAGGAAGATTTACAAATGTGACTAATGTTATCTCCGGCTTAAAAGAAAGAAAACCTGAAGGAAATACAACGTTCTCCGGAAAACAGCTCATTTTTCCGACCTGGTGTAAATGTTGAGTCATTAAAGGATGAGACAGCAGAGCATGTCGATCAGTCTCCAGCGCATCTTCCCTACAACACAGCCCGGAAAACTTTCAAAAGCTACATACTACCTAAGATATACATAACATTCCTATTTAAAGCCTTAATCACTCTATTAACACGGTCTTTGATCTCACCAAAAAAGAAAGACTTGAATTTATCATCATCATCATAGGCAGTCCCTCGAAATCAAGGAAGACTTGCTTCCACTCTAAGTTCTCAGGTGACTGTCCAGTCCAATACGGGGATTACAGTCTCTGTCAGGAAATACAGTCCTGCATTTATATAGCGTCCTTCACAACATCAGGACATCCCAAAGTGCTTTACAGCCAATTAAGTACTTTTTTTGAAGTGCAGTCACTGTTGTAATGTGGGAAACGCAGCAGCCAATATGCACACAGCAAGCTCCCACAAACAGCAGTGTGATAATGACCAGATAATTGGCCTGAAATTCAGGTTGAAGGCTTCCTTCGGACGAACGCCTCTGACCCGAGAATGTTTTACGAAATGGTCCCAGAGGCACCTGCGATTCCGTTGGGGAGGCCTTCTCTTCCCTCGCTTCGGAGCGCGCTCCCGTCCTCCAGGTTCGGATGCAGGTGAAGTTACGTGTGACTGGACAACCAATCAGGTACAATATTCACATTAATAGCAATGGGAACACCGTATCTCCGAGTTCTTATTGCTATCAATGAGAAAAAAAAAACAAGCACACTAAACATAAAAATAAAAAACATACCTCACATACTTAAAATTAATTTAAATTAAAGTTCATTAAATGTTTTAGAAAAAAAAGTATTTAGGGGATTTTTTTTTTAAGTGTTTTAATAGGGTTTAAAATAAACTTATCTTAGTGAACAGGGTTTTTAACGTAAAAATTAGTGTTTAAGTTTTCTTTTTATATGTTTTAAAACTACCAGGCGCAAAAGTTTTAAGGATATTCATTGGGCAGGAGTTGGGCAAATAGCCCAATCTCACCCGCACGAATGTCCTGGCTATGGGGATGTGGAGGATCTGTCAAGCCAAAACTTAACAGATCGGAAAAAACGTTTTCAGCGCATGCGTATCGGGCGCAGAAAACCGGCGTTTGCGGGGCTTCACCGGGTCTGTATGTAATCCGTACGGACCCAGCGAGGCTGGAATTTTAGCCCCAATCTGTTTTGTCGTGATCTTGCTTGAGAAATAAATATTGCCCAGGACACTGGGGATAACTCCCCCGCTCTTCTTCGAAATAGTGCCATGGGATCTTTTACATCCACCTGAGAGGACAGACGGGGCCTCGGTTTAACGTCTCATCTGAAAGATGGTGCAGCACTGCACTGGAGTGACAGCATAGATTTTGTGCTCAAGTCTCTGGAGTGAGACTTGATCACTCAACATTCTTAAGGGGCCTGACAGGGTTGATGCTGAGACGATATTCCCCCTGGCTGGGGAATCTAGAACACGGGGTTACAGTCTCAAAATAAAGCGTTGGCCATTTAGGACTGAGAGGTGGAGACATTTCTTCGCTCAAAGGGTTGTGAATCTTTGGAATTCTCTGCCCCAGAGAGCTGTGGATGCTCAGTCATTAAGTATATCCAAGACAGAGGTCGATAAATCTTTGGGAACAAAGAGAATTAAGGGATATGGGGATAGTGCAGGAAGGTGGAGTTGAGGTAGAAGATCAGCCATGATCTTATTGAATGGCAGAGCAGGCTGGATGGGCCGAATGGCCAACTCCTGCTCCTAATTCTTATGTTATTCTGACTCAGAGGTGAAAATGCTGCCCACTGAGCCACAGCTGACAAGATTAGAATTAAATATAAAAAGGGATGGTGCGAATATATTACTCATGTTTTTAGCAACTAATGCCCCTAACTGGTCTGCGGTTGACTCTAAATGTTCTCAGAGCAACCAGTGATAGCAATAAATACAGCTAATTAGTGACAGAAGCAAAACTAAATTTGCAGATGACATCAGATGGGGGGGGGGGGGCGCGGGGGGGGTGGGGGTACATATCATCAACGATGTCTCCGCAAGATCCTGCAAATCCCCTGGGAGGACAGGTACACCAACATCAGTGCTCTCGTCCAGGCTAACATCCCCAGCATTGAAGCACTGACCACACTCGATCAGCTTCGCTGGGCAGGCCACATGGTTCGCATGCCAGATACGAGATTCCCTAAGCAAATGCTCTATGTGGAGCTCATTCATGGCAAATGAGCCAAAGGTGGGCAGCAGAAACATTACAAGGACACCCTCAAAGCCTCCCTGGTAAAGTGCGACATCACCACTGACACCTGGGAGACCCTGGCCGAAGACCGCCCTAAGTGGAGAAAGTGTATCCGGGAGGGCGTTGAGCTCTTCGAATCTCACCACTGCGAGCGTGAAGAGGGCAGGCGCAGGCAGCGGAAGGAGTGTGTGACAAACCAGCCCCACCCACCCCTTTCCTCGCCGAATGTCTGTCCCACCTGTGACAGGGTCTGTGGCTGTCGTATTGGACTATTCAGCCACCAAAGAACTCACTTCAGGAGTGGAAGCAAGTCTTCCTCAATTCCGAGGGACTGCCTATGATGATGATGATGATAGCAATAAATACAGCTAGTTAGTGGCAGAAGCAAAACTATCTAAATTTGCAGATGACATCAGATTGGGGTCCGGGGGGTGGGGGTCATGGGAGGTGGGGGGGCTGTGGGGTGGTGGTTTTAAACAACAGAGAAGAGGAAAACTAAATACAAAGGGATCTCAATAAATTGGGAAGGTGAGCCGATGAGTGCTACGTAATGTGGCCAAATCCAAGATAACAAGACAAGTAAATGGAAATAAACTGTGGGCGTATAAACAAAATGGCTCTAGATTACAAGACACAACACAGAGAAGGAATTTGAAGGTATTGCTGAATAGCTGTATTAGACCAACACTATAGTGCCCAGATGGTAGAGCACACATGAGATTAATATGTAGACCACTGGTACAGACACAGCTGGGCAATTCTGGTTGTCGTACTATAGTTTAGTTCATACTATAAACACAGTGTCAATTGCAAATTTACATATTCAGCTCTCTATTCCTTCATCCAAATCATTAATATATATGGTGAAAAACTGTGGCCCCAGTACAGATCTCTGGGGATCACCATTTGTCACATCCCACCAATCAGACAACATACACTTTATCCCGAAACAATGTCTCCCACCTGCTAACAAGGTTACCTCTAATTCCGTGCGCTCTCATTTTTGCTCATAATCGCTTGCGTGGAACCTTTTCAAATGCCTTCTGGAATTCCATATAGACAACATCCATAGGCACTCCCCCAACAACCATGCTCGTGACCTGAAAAAATTCAACTACATTAGTCAGACATGACTTACTCTTCACAAATCCGTGCCGACTCCCTTTGATCAACTTATATCTGAGCAAGTGCTCAGTCACTAATAAGACTAATAAGTCTGTCATTTCCTGATTATCCATTCTAGCCTCACCTGTATCCGTCTTTAATTGGCCCACATTCCCTTTATCATTCTCTTGCTCCTAATATACATTAAAAACTTTTGCTGTTATCTCTGATATGCCTTACAATTTTTTTAATATATTCATTTTTGGAACCGCTTATTCCTTTCTTTGATTCTCTTTGTTGCTCTTCATAGCTTTTGTAGTCCGTCGGATTCCACTTGTCCTTGCATTTTCCTTTAGCTCTATATTGCATCTTAACTCATTTGCTGACCGTGGTTAACTGCACAAGAGAAGCCGTTGACTTTTAGCAGTACATACTGGATTTGTATCACACCAAATACTTCTTTGAATACTTCCCATTGTTTGCCTGCAGGTTTACTCCTTATCAGTTCAGCCCAGTTTACCACAGTCAATTTATTTCTCATCCCATCGAAGATTGCCTTACTTAAATTTAAAACCTTGCTTTGTGACTCTCCCTTCTCACTCTCAAACCTAATATAAAATTCAATCGTTTTATCATCACTATTTGCAAGATGCTCCATAATAGTCAGATAGTTGACTAATTACTCATCACATCGATAGAGTGCGTACCGACAGTAAACGCTGTCGGGGGCACCGACCAGCAGCAATGCCGCTCCCGCGGGCCAATTCCGGAAAAGGGGCAATATCCCGGGGGGCAATTTCGGGAAGAGGACTCTGCCAGTTGGTAAGGAGTCGGCACGTGCACACCGCGGCGGGAAAACGGGAGGAACGGTCCCGGACACCGTTCCAAAACTGAGGAAGGGCAATTTTAAAAGGGGCGGCCCCCTCCGCGGAGACTCGTCAGCCATTCTGCGTCGACCCATGGCCGCCGCTTTTAGGCGGCCATGGGCCTTAAAGAAAGTGGAAATTTTGGATCCATGGTGCATAAGGTGAGAATGTGTAACACAATGGGGTTGGATAACCCACTGAAATGGGCGTGGGGGTCGCGGCACTGGATTAACCCACGCCCGTCCATTGCGTTGCCAGCAGCCCATTAAGTTCCTGCTGCCTGTTGCTTTAAATGATTGCTGCATCCAGCCAGGGCCACCCGAACTCTTCATTGTCTGCACGCATCAGCAGGACGTCTGATATCGTGGGTGGCTAGTGCTACTTGGAGGCAGCTGGACCCTCTTAAAGGGGAGGTGCATTGTCGCTGCGAGAAGTGGTGGGAGTTTTTGTGATCTGAAACTGTGCTGTGAAAGATTGTAAAATATCTGACTATGCGAGAGAGCGAGCGCCAACGTTTTCTGATGATGCACTGGTGATCTTGGTGCAAGATGTAATGAGAAGGAGAGACATTCAGTATCCGGGGGTGGGAGGACAGCAGAGGCTCCAGACATATGCTCAGGAGACAAGTGGGAGGGCAATGCCAGGAGTGTAGCTCCAAGAACATAGATGCACAGCAGGAAGAAGTTTAACGATCTGACATGAGTTGTCAAAGTGAATGAGTTCAATCTTCAAATGGTATATCCTACCAACTGCGCCATTAGCCTCATCCACTGCTCAATTCATTAGACCCCATCACCCACCTACCAACAATCTCGATCAATCAGGACTCAACGCTAACATTCATATGCTTTACCTCGCCCGCACACACTTAGCACTGCCGTAAGCCTCGCACCCACAACTCACAGCTCATGCACACTGGCAGCTATTCAATGACAACCACAGCACCCAGACATATTGCAGGACACACACTGACACACTTCCCTCTTTCCTGCAAGAGAATGGGTCACATAATAAGAGGCGGGAGGAAAGAACCGGAGGAGGACAGGCGAGCTATGGAGGCGGCAGTGCTGGCCATGATGGGATGGGACTTGCTGAGGCCGTGGCCACTGGCGGTGCTGGAGGGATCGATGATGAGGATATGTCCATACCTGATCCTCCTTCTCTCTTCTCACCTCTCACTCAACCCACATTCTCTTCTGACTCACAAGCTGCAGATGGCGTGAGCATACTTTCCCCTCTCCCCTCACCATTGTCCCCTTTTCATTTCAGGCACCGAAGAATTGGAACCTTCACAGTCAGAGGAGGAAGAGGAATAAGACGGAAGTGGTCAGGCCACACTTATACTGTGCACAGTTCTGGTCTCCATACTATAAAAAAGGCAGAGAAGCACTGGAGACAGTGAATAAAAAATTTACAAGGATGGTATCAGAACTGCGAGAATGCAGCTATTGGGAAAGATTGAACAGGGTGGGGCTGTTTTCTTCAGAAAAGAGAAGATTCAGTGGGGACCTAAAATTATGAATGGGTTGGCAGGGTGGATCTGGAGGGAATATTTTCACGTTTGCGAGAATCCAAAATACAAGTTAGAATCTTTGGGGCCGATTTTGGTGAAGGCTTCTGCCCGCCCAAGTGCCGCCCAAAGTGGCGCTGATGGCTGCCGAGGTACCGGATGGTACTATGGGCAGGATATTCATGGCCGAGATCCCTTGAAGGTCGGCGGGCGGAAAATGGACGACGTACGCCGCTAATCTGGGCGGCAGCGGGCGGGAGTTCTCATTCTCTGCGGCAGAGGCGCTTGCCGCCCAAGTGCCGCCGAGGGATGGAGTCAGGCCCACGGAGGGTTGAAGAGCTGGAAAAAAAACATCATCAGTAAAAAATAAAAAAACTATCGGAAGACCTTCAGGGAACCCCATCCAGGTAAGTCGCTGTGGAAAAAAAATATTCACTAACCTTTTTTTCAGGTTCTTCATATTCACCGTCGGGGACAGACCAGCCTCCCCGTCCTGGCGCCGACTCCCGCTGATTCCCGCCCGCACCAATCTGGGAGCTCGGCGGGCGGGAGCTCAGTTGCGCCACCGCCCACTCCAGGGCACTCCGAAAGTGGCACTGGGCGGATCTGCAAGAGCAATGACGGCGGCAGTGGGCGGCAGTGTGCGGTGAGTTGATGAACTTCGGCCCCATAGAATGGTTACAGCACGGAAGAAGGCCATCAAGCCCGTGCCGGCTCTGTGCAAGAGCATGTCAGTTAGTCCCACTTCTCCGCCCTTTCCCCGTAGCCCTACAAATGTTTTTCTAGCAGGTACTTATCCAACTCCCTTTTGAAAGCCACGGCTGAATCTGCCTTCACCACCCTTTCAGGCAATGCATTCCAGATCCTAACCACTCGCTGCGTAAAAAAGTTTTTCCTCATGTCGCCTTTTGTTCTTCTGCCAATCACCGTAAATCTGCATCCTCTGGTTCTCGGCCCTTCTGCCAATGGGAGCAGTTTCTCCCTGTCTACTCTGTCCAGACCCCTCATGATTTTGAACACCTCTATCAAATCTCCTCTCAATCTTCTCTGCTCTAAGGAGAACAACCCCAGCTTCTTCAGTCCATCCTCGTAACTGAAGTCCCTCATCCCTGGAATCATTCTTGTAAATCTTTTCTGCACCTCTCTAAGGCCTTCACATCCTTCCTAAAGTGCGGTGCCCAGAATTGGACACAATACTCCAGTTGAGGCCAAACCAGTGTTTTATAAAGGTTCATCAGAATTTCCACGCTTTTTTAAAACTTTCTCAATCTGCCATGCCATCTTCAACGATTTCTGCACATATACCCCTAGGTCTCTCTGTTCGTGCATCCCCTTTAGCATTGTACCCTTTGGATTATATTGCCCCTCCTCGTTCTTCCTACCAAAATGTATCACTTCACACTTTTCTGTGTTAAATTTCATCTGCCATGTGTCCGCCCATTCTACCAGCCTGTCTATGTCATCTTGAAATCTATCACTATCCTCCTCACTGTTTACTATACTTTTAAGTTTTGTGTTATCTGCAAATTATGAAATTGTGCCCTGTACACCCACATCCAAGTCATTAATATCTATCAAGAAAAACCGTGATCCTAGAACCGACCACCACTGTATACCTTCCTCGAAAAACAGCCGTTCACCACTACTCTCGGTTTCCTGTCACTTAGACAATTCCGTTTCCATGCTGTCACTGAGCTTTTTATTCCATGGGCTTCAAATTTGCTGGCAAGCCTATTATGTGGCACATTGTCGAACGCCTTTTGGAAACCCATGGACATCACGTCAACCGCATTGCCCTCGTCAACCCTCTCTGTTAACTCATCCAAAAACTCAATCAAATTGTTGGATTTGTTAAGGGAAGGTTGTGTCTGACTAACTTGATTGAGTTCTTTGAGGAGGTAACAAGGAGGGTCGATGAGGGCAGTGCGTTTGATGTAGATTAAATGGATTTTAGCAAGGCTTTTGACAAGATCCCACATGGTAGACTAATCAAAAATGTAAAAGCCCATGGGATCCAAGGGAGAGTGGCAAATTGGATCCAAAATTGGTTCAGTGGCAGGAAGCAAAGGGTAATGATTGAGAGGAGTTTTTGTGACTGGAAGGCTGTTTCAGTGGGTTCCTTCCACAGGGCTCAGTACTCGGTTCCTTACTTTTTGTAGTATATATTAATGATTTAGACTAAAATGTAGGGGGCATGATAAAGAAATTTGCAGATGATGCAAAAATTGGCCGTGTGGTTGACAGTGAGGAGGAATGCTCGAGACAGCAGGAAGATATCGATGAGCTGGTCAGTTGGGCAGAAAAGTGGCAAATGGAATACAACACTAGTTTGTTCTGGTCACCACATTAAAGAAAGGATGTGACTGCACCAGAGAGGGTTCAGAGGAGATTTACGAGGATGTTGCCAGGACTGGAGAATTTTAGCTGTGAGGAAAGATTGGACAAGCTGGGATTGTTTTCTTTGGAACAGAGGATGCTGAGGGGAGATTTAATTGAGGTGTATAAAATTATGAGGTGTCTAGATAGAGTGGATAGGAAGGACCTATTTCCCTCAGCAGAGGGGTCAATAACCAGGGGGCATAGATTTAAAGTCGTTGGGAGAAGGATTAGAGGGGAGATGAGGAAACGTTTCTTCACCCAGAGGGTGGTGGGAGTCTGGAACTCACTGCCTGAAAGGGTGGTAGAGGCAGAAGCCCTCATCACATTTAAAAGGTACTTGGATGTGCACTTAAAGAGCCATAACCTCCAGGGCTATGGACCTAGTGCTGGAAAGTGGGATTAGGCTGGATAGCTCTTTTTTGACTGGTAGAGACACGATGGGCCGAATGGCCTCCTTCTGTATCGTAATTTTCTGATTCTATAAAGTTGGTTAAACATGATTTGCTTTTAACAAATCCGATAGTTAATAATAAATCCAATATGGAAATAAGGAGAAATGTCTTTATTCAGAGGGTGGTTAGAATGTGGAACTCGCTACCACAGGAAGTGGTTGAGGCAAATAGCTTACATGCTTTAAAAAGGAAACTAGATTGGTATATGAGAGAAAAGGGAATAGAGAAATATGCTGAAAGACTGAGGTGAGGTAGATAGAATAGGAGGAGAGTTGTGTAGAGTATAATCATCAGTATAGACTAGTATGACAGTGTATGACAGTGAAGATGCAGAGAGACCATCAGTCGATCATACAGTCGCAGCCATCAGCTCAGATACTGACACTGCACGTAAGTTACAGGCCAGGATAGAGGAGGGATCTGCACGTGGTGAGACACCGGGCACACATGTGCAGGAGCCAGGGTGGGAAGGAAAGGATAGCACACTAGTTCTGCTGCAGGAGAGTTAGATGAGGACTTCGATGGGCCAGGCTACAGAAGAAGGCAGAACCAAATGCCTGGTGCACTGAGAAGTCGGCCAAAAAGCATACGTTCAATGTCAAGGAGCATGAAAGGCTCCAGCTCTAACTTGGCAAAGGGCTTTCCACAGAACTTGGAGCCCATCCTTTCCAACATGAGAACGGGTTGTCACCTCCATGTCAGGTTGCAGCCCCTTTTCCAATATTTGAAGGGGCTGTTCCTCAAATTCTGGTTGCACTTCAGTCCCACGTTCCTGATCTTTGGGCACTGTGTGCGGAGGGGAGCGGGTAGGTCGGAAGGCTTCCTCGTAGGACTGCTCCTGGGCATGGCCAAGGGTGCCATCAACCGGTCCAGGCAGCGGGT
This sequence comes from Pristiophorus japonicus, assembly GCF_044704955.1. Lineage (NCBI taxonomy): Eukaryota > Metazoa > Chordata > Chondrichthyes > Pristiophoridae > Pristiophorus > Pristiophorus japonicus. The sequence continues at coordinate 292,480,276 of NC_091980.1, read as the reverse complement.
GGTCGAGGGGGTCATTCAGCCTGACTGCCTGCCTCTCTTCCGCGGTTACATTCGAGCCAGAGTGTCCCTAGAGATGGAGCACGTAGTGTCCACTGGTACACTCGCGGCCATCTGCAAGAGCTGGGCGCCGGAGGGACTGAAGTGCATCATCACCCCCGGCAACCACATTTTAATTTGTACCATTATTGTAAAAAGTTCATTTGTTTAATTTGTCGGTTTTAGTGCCCCTTTAATAAGGGGGCACTTGATTTATTGTTTCAACTTAAAATAGTTGTCATCTCCACGAGCACACTTGTCGAGCCCTGCATCATGCCGTGTCCGATGGCCAATGTCTCAGCTTCTATTGCAGCACAAGCAGCTGCCATCAAAGGTCTGAGTGCTGTCCAGGAAGCTCGGACTACTGCCTTGCAAGCTCAGTCTGCTGCCATCGTAGCTCCGAATACCACTAATCAAAGTGCATTCCCAGGGCATCACAGCACTCCAACAAACTGTTCTCCATGGAACACGAACCGGCTGTCCTCTCCCAGGATGACTGCTCGTACCCCCGCCAGTGCCCTTGCTGTTGACTGTCAGCCAGCCAGCCCAGACTGCTGCAGTCCAGGACGAAATGGTGCAGTCTGAAGCCGGGCCTTCTAAGCCCAGAGCTGCTCGAGGTTGCCCTCCAAGGCCATCTGCAGTCTCCACAATTGGAGGTGAGCAGCCTTCCATGCTGCAGCTACTAGGGAAGCACACCATTGTAGTATTAGGATAGTCAAAGACACATGGAGAACAGGCACTAAGGGAAAGCATAAGGGTGATTAGTTTACTTTTGAACGCATTATTTAATGAGTGATTTCATAAATTTGAATTTGAATGTACATTTTCTGGTGGGTTTATTTTTGCGTTGTTGGAAGGAAGACGATGCGATGGTCAGTGATAGAGAAAAGGTGAGGAATGTGTGGACTGTTGATGAATGGGGAGGTGTGGTTGAGGTTACTGGTATCGCTCATGAATAATCTGATCACGTAGAGCCCAGCCTCATCTTCTCTTCCTCCTCTTTTTTTCTCGTGCTCCTGCTCCTCAGCTTCTCGTCTGATAGGTGGTTTCAAGGGCAGTTCCCTCATAATGGCCAGGTTTTGCAGCATACTACCACAAATCTCGATATCTGCTCAGCTGAGTACTGCAGGGCTCCTTCAGAGCAGTCCATGCAGCAGGTCTAGTGAGAGTGAGGAACTTAAAGAAATTATTATTAGTAAAGGAATAGTACTGGAGAAATTAATGGGACAAAACGCTGACAAGTCCCCTGGGCCTGATGACCTATATCCTCGGGTTTTAAAAGAGGTGGCTACAGAGATAGCACGTGCATTGCTTTTGATTGTGCATGATTTGTTAGATTCTAGAACGGTCCCTGTGGATTGAAAGGTAACAAATGTAAACCCACTATTCAAGAAAGGAGGGAGACTACATGGATCCACAGACCAGTTAACCTGACATCAGTAATAGGGAAAAGGCTAGAATCTATTGTTAGGGACGTGTTAACACGACACTTAGAAAATCATAATAGGATTGGACAGAGTCATCACGGATTTATAAAAGGAAAATCGTGTTTGACAAATCTGTTAGAGATTTTTGAGGTTGTAACTAACAGGGACAACAAGTGGATGTAGTGTATTTGGATTTTCAAAAAGCATTTAATATGTCGCACAAGAGGTTATTACACAAAATTAGGGTTCATGGGATTAGGATTAATATACTAGCATGGATTGAGGATTGGTTAACGGACAGAACACAGAGAGTAGAAATAAACGGGTCATTTTTGGGTTGTCAGGCTGTAACTAGTGGGGTACCACAAGGATTAATGCTGGGGCCTCAGCTGTTTACAACTACATCAATGACTTGGATGAGGGGACCGAGTGCAATGTATCCAGGTTTGATAACGATACAAAGCTAGGTGGGAAAATAAGTTATGAGGAGGGTGCAAAGAGGCTATAAGGGGATATAGACAGGCTAAGTGAGTGGGTAAGAACATGGCAGATGGAATATAATGTGGAGAAATGTGAAATTATCCATTTTGGTGGGAAAAATGGAAAAGCAGAATATTTTTTAAATGGTGAGAAATTAGGAAATGTTGGTATTCAGTGGGACCTGGGTGTCCTTGTAGATGAATCACAGAAAGTTAAGATGCAGGTACAGCAAGCAATTTGGAAAGTAAATGGTATGTTGGCCTTTATTACAAAAGCATTGGAGAATAAGATTGAAGAAGTCTTGCTGCAATTATATAGGGCCCTGGTGGGACCACACTTGGAGTACTGTGCAGTTAGATCTCCTTACCTAAGGAAGGATATACTTGCTTATACAACAAGGATTCACTAGACTGATTCCTGGGCTGGGGGGGATTGTCCTTTGAGGAGAGATTGAGTACACTAGACCTATATTTTTTAGGAGTCAAAATTCATCAGCCCACCGCCCGCTGCTGCCGACTGCCGCCCACTCCCGCCAACATTCCTCCTGAAGATCCGCCCAGTGCCACTTTGGAGGTGGCCTGGAGCGGGCGGGAGGGGAGAGCCACCGGGAACCTCCCGCTGATGTCAGCGCACGGCCGAGTGGTGCAACTGAGCTCCCGCCCGCCGAGATCCCAGATTCCTGTGGGCGGGAGTCGGCGGGACTCGGCGGCAGAACGGGGCTGGACCGCTGGCTGGAGGCTGGTCTGTCCCCGACGGTGAGGCTGAAGATCCTGAAAAGAAGGTAAGTGAACATTTACCTGAATGGGGTCCCCTGAAGGTCTTCGGATAGTTTTTGTATTTTTTATTGGTGCTTTTATATTTCCATGTCTTCGACCCTCCGTGGGCCCAACTCCATCCTCGGCGGCAAGCTCCTCTGACGCCGAGAATGAGACCTCCCGCCCACTGCCACCTAGATTGGCGGCGTACATCGTCCATTTGCCGCCTGCCAACCTTCAAGGGACCTCGGCCATCAATATCCCGCCCAAAGTACTGTCCGGTACCTTGACGGCCATCGGCGGCACTTTGGGCAGGATTTGGGCGGGCGGAGACCTTGATGAAAATTGGCCCGCTAGAGTTTAGAAGAATAAGAGGTGGTCTCATTAAAATGTATAAAGTTCTTAAGGGGCTTGACAGGGTAGATGCAGGGAGGGTGTTTCCCCCTGACTGGGGAGCCTAGAACCAGGGGACATAGTCTCAGAATAAGGGGTCAGCTCTTTAGGGCTGAGATGAGGAGAAACCTCTTCACTCAGAGGGTTGTGAATCTTTGGAATTCTCTCCCCAGAGAGCTGTGGAGGTTCATTCATTGAGTATATTCATGACAGGGATCGATAGATTTTTATATTTTAAGGGAATAAAGGGATATGGGGATAGTGCGGGAAGGTGGAATTGAGGCAGAAGATCTTATTGAATGGTGGAGCAGGCTCGAGGGTCCAAAGAGCCAATCCGTGCTCCTATTTTTTATGTTCTTATGGAAGTATTGCTTGAGAATGTAAAAGGTGTACTGTACAATGTTCCTTGTGGCAACATGCTTCTCAGTGTAGGTTGCTGGACAACTGTGCGTGGGTTCCTGACCAGAGTCATGGGCTATGTCAAGAGTGGATAACCCTTGTCGCCCAGTAGCCAGCCTTTGACTTGCCATGATGGGTCAACTTGTCCTGCTCTGCATGGCCTCTCTTCATTCGCCCAGTCACGTTCAATTCCCAGAGGAAGGCCTACCAGGCCACCCATGACTGGAAGCAACTTCGATCAGCACAAAGTTTTAAATGATAAATAAAAGTGACCACTTCCTGTAGACTATTCAAACTTCAGCCAAATATGTAAAAGCTCGGAAAATGCATACAATTGCCAGAAGAAACTAACCTGTAAGGGGGTGGGGGAGGGTGGGTGCTCCTTCATTGCGTTTAATGTCGTGTTCAGCTATGCGAGGTTCAGACAGGGCGTTGGCTGGACTGCGGTGTTGGAAAGTGGCAGCGGTGGCTTCAGATCAGCGTTGCACTCTGATTCTTGAGATGGTCTTGCTGGTCTGCATGCTGCCGGTGGTCGTTGGGTACTTGCGCACTTCCTGTCGAAAGTGTGCACGCGCATCTCACACTCTATTTTCGAGCTTTATGTGCCCACGGAGCACCTAAAAAAGAGCGCTGCATGACCCAATTTAGCCCCTATAGTGTGTAAGGTGAGAGTGCATAAGAAGCTCCAATGATAAAGTGATAGTGTGTAAGATACGGCGTGCAAGGTGAGCCTGTGTAAGCTGAACTGACGGTGTAAGATGGGCCATAAACATGGTCAGATGTGTGAATTAACAATCGCACTTTGTTTCTCCAGGAGGAAAGGGATGGAGTGCCTTTGATTCTTGCTGTATTAGATTAATGTGATAGGAATTTACTGCACCATATGGGTAGCTTCATCCCTACAGAGAAGTTAAGGTCAGGATTTCCTGTATTGATCCATAAATCTCTCTTCTCATCCCAAAGGTAAGAGAGATAATATTTGGCGAAGGGACCACTGTATTCTATAAATGTTATGGGGTAGATTTCCCTGTTCAACACCCAGGCATGAGAGCTCAGCCAAGCAGAAGCACTTTACACAAAGCTGGCCAAAAGCTGCTCATGATCTTTCATCTATTAAAATGGATGAACAAATTGTGGGCAGCTGATCTCCTAAATTCAGTAAGTGCTCCTGCCTAGCCCAACTCCTACACCCAGCTGCTGAAGAGGAAAATCTATGAGAGTGTGTGTGTAAATACGTGTCTGTGTATTTGTGCGTGAGAGAGTGTGCGAATGTGAGTGTGTGTGTGAGAGGGTGTGTGTGCACGAGTATGTGTCTGTGTATATATGTATGTGTGTGTTTCTGTGTGAGCGTGTGTATGAATGTATGTGGGTATGTGACTAGTGAGTGTGTATGTGTATCAGTATGTGTGTGCGTGTGAGTGTGTATGAGTGTATGTAGGTGTGGTTGTGTGTGTGAGTATGTCTCTGTGTAGTAATGTGTGTGAGTGTGCATGAGTGTGTGTATGTATGTATGAGAGTGTGTGGGTGTGGGTATGTAGGTATGACTGTGAGTGCATGTGTGAGCATGTGTCTGTCTATGAGTGTGTGTGAGTATGTGCCTGTGTATGTGTGTGTGAACATGTGTGTGAGTGTGTATGAGTGTGTGTGGGCTTGTGTGAGCGAGTGTGTGTGTGTGAGAATGTGAGTGTGTGTGTGAAAGGGTGTGTGCGCGAGTATGTGTCTGTGTATGTATGTATGTGTGTGTTTCTGTGTGAGCGTGTGTATGAGTTTATGTGGGTATGTGACTAGTGAGTGTGTATGTGTGTCAGTATGTGTGTGTATGTGAGTGTGTATGAGTGTATGTAGGTGTAGTTGTGTGTGTGAGTTTGTCTCTGTGTATTAATGTGTGTGAGTGTGCATGAGTGTGTGTGTGTGTATGAGAGGGTGTGGGTATGTAGGTATGACTGTGAGTGCATGTGTGAGCATGTGTCTGTCTATGAGTGTGTGTGAGTATGTGCCTGTGTGTGTGTGTGTGAACGTGTGTGTGAGTGTGTATGAGTGTGTGTGGGCTTGTGTGAGCGAGTGTGTGTGTGAGAATGTGAGTGTGTATGAGTGTGCATGTATGAGTGTGCATGAGTATATGTGTGAGAGTGTGAATGAGTGTGTGTGTGGGTGTGCGTGGGTGTGTTACTGAGTGTATGTGTGAGTAGGTGTGTGTGAGTATGTATGTGTGAGTGCATGTGGGAGTATGTGTCTGTGTATAAATGTGTGTGAGTATGTGTGTGCGAGTGTGTGGGTATGTGTGAGTGAGTGCGTGTGTGTGAGACGGTGAGTATGTGTGTGTATATGTATGTGTGTGTGTGCATGTGTGTTGGGGAAGGGTACTTGTGATATATTCTAAGCAGCTAAACGAGGGCTATTTGTACTGTGGTTGGGCTTTGGTTCAGGGTCTCGAGAAACCAAAGGAACTTGTTTTTCTGGCTAGGATTAGGGAATAACAAGATGGGTCAATGAAGAAGTGTAAATGTAATTGGAATGTCAAAAAAATGCCAGAATTTAATAGCTGACATGATTTCAAAGTATGATTGTAAACAGAATTAAATTAATCGATTGTGTACAGATAAAACAAACAAGGATTTTATGTGACTATAATCCCAGAACACAGTAACTTTCAAATCCCTCATTTTAAGTTCACTCTCCCATGAAAATTACTCAATTGCACCTGATTTAGTATTTCCTTAAAGGGGAGCAGGTTCGAGGGCTCACACGCCCTGTAGACCTAGCCCATGACTACTGGGCCTACTCACTCGTGTGTGAGAGACCAACAGAGCGGGTGGGTTTGTCAACTGAAAGTGCATCGACCCCCCCTGCCACTTCCCTCTAGTGTAGGACAGCATAGGCCTCAACCTACCAAACAGGTAGCTGACACATTGAGCACAGTGTTGACATATATTTGGGACGTAGGTATACCTCCTTTCCTCAGTCACTACTCATTTATTATTTCTCTCTGTTTCCTTTTCTTTGCATATAAAAGAAATAACTTGCATTTATTTTGAGCCTTCCATGAACTCAGGACGTGCCAAAGCATTTTATGATAAAGTATAGTCACTGTTGTAATGTAGTTTGAGGAAACGACAACCATTGGGAGTGTTGTGTATAGAAGAACTCCACGAGGCTGAGTACTGTGAACTAAACTTAGTGTGGCCTTAGTCTTCTTTATTACAACTCCAGAGTGCCTAAACAACATGGCAGCCAACCTTTTATACTGACCCTGAACGTGTGTTCGGGTGACCATTAGGACTCCAAAAGTCGCGCCTTCTGGTGGAAAGTATTACATAGTTACATACATAACATCACTCCCCCTCAAAGTCTTTGGTACAAGTTATTTACAAGTTGAGGCGATCCGGAGGCCCTCGCTCCCTGGTTGATCATCTAAGTTCAAACCCTGGCGTGTGTGAGTTGATCGGACCATTGCTGCACTGCACCGCGGCTGGTCTGACCGGACTGTCAGGAACGGTGGGTTCATCCTCATGATTGACAGCGAGGTCGATGGCTGGTTGGGTGTGTGTTGGTGGATCGTCGATGGTGATGTCCTCTTCAAGTCATTCCTGGTTGTCAGTAAATCGCAATTTGTTCTGATCTCAATGCTTTCTGCACGTTTGGCCATTTAACAGTTTGATGATAAACACCCTACTCCCTTCCTTGGCCAAAACAGTGCCAGCAACCCACTTGGGACCTTGACCGTAATTCAGGACAAACACAGGGTCATTAACATCAATGTCACGTGAAACAGCCGCGCGATCGTGGTACATGTTCTGCCGGTATCGCCGGATTTCCACGTGATCATTAAGATCTGGGTGGACTAGGGAGAGCCTGGTTTTGAGGGTCCTCTTCATTAACAATTCTGCCAGGGAAACCCCGGTGAGCGAGTGGGGTCACGTTCGGTAACTGAGCAGAATGCGAGACAAGCAGGTCTGCAGGGACCTTGACAAAATCAATATCACAAGGGGGGTAGTGCTGGACAGGCTAATGGGACTCAAGGTAGACAAGTCCCCTGGTCCTGATGAAATGCATCCCAGGGTATTAAAAGAGATGGCGGAAGTTATAGCAGATGCATTCGTTATAATCTACCAAATTTCTCTGGACTCTGGGGAGGTACCAGTGGATTGGAAAGCAGCTAATATAACGCCTCTGTTTAAAAAAGGGGGCAGACAAAAGGCAGGTAACTATAGGCCGGTTAGTTTAACATCTGTAGAGGGGAAAATGCTTGAAACTATCATTAAGGAAGAAATAGCGGGACATCGAGACAGGAATAGTGCAATCAAGCAGACGCAGCATGGATTCATGAAGGGGAAATCATGTGTAACTAATTTACTGGAATTCTTTGAGGATATAACGAGCATGGTGGATAGAGGTGTACCGATGGATGTAGTGTATTTAGATTTCCAAAAGGCATTCAATAAGGTGCCACACAAAAGGTTACTGCAGAAGATAAAGGTACGCGGAGTCAGAGGAAATGTATTAGCATGGATAGAGAATTGGCTGGTGAACAGAAAGCAGAGAGTCGGGATAAATGGGTTCCTTTTCGGGTTGGAAATCGGTGGTTAGTGGTGTGCCACAGGGATCGGTGCTGGGACCACAACTGTTTACAATATACATAGATGACCTGGAAGAGGGGACAGAGTGTAGTGTAACAAAATTTGCAGATGACACAAAGATTAGTGGGAAAGCGGGTTGTGTAGAGGACACAGAGAGGCTGCAAAGAGATTTAGATAGGTTAAGCGAATGGGCTAAGGTTTGGCAGATGGAATACAATGTCGGAAAGTGTGAGGTCATCCACTTTGGGAAAAAAACAGTAAAAGGGAATATTATTTGAATGGGGAGAAATTACAACATGCTGAGGTGCAGAGGGACCTGGGGGTCCTTGTGCATGAATCCCAAAAAGTTAGTTTGCAGATGCAGCAGGTAATCAGGAAGGCGAATGGAATGTTGGCCTTCATTGTGAGAGAGATGGATTACAAAAGCAGGGAGGTCCTGCTGCAACTGTATAGGGTATTGGTGAGGCCGCACCTGGAGTACTGCGTGCAGTTTTGGTCACCTTATTTAAGGAAGGATATACTGGTTTTGGAGGGGGTACAGAGACGATTCACTAGGCTGATTCCGGAGATGATAGATTGAGTAGAAACATAGAAATATAGAAACTAGGTGCAGGAGCAGGCCATTCAGCCCTTCTAGCCTGCACCGCCATTCAATGAGTTCATGGCTAAACATGAAACTTCAGTACCCCATTCCTGCTTTCTCGCCATACCCCTTGATCCCCCGAGTAGTAAGGACTTCATCTAACTCCCTTTTGAATATATTTAGTGAATTGACCTCAACTACTTTCTGTGGTAGAGAATTCCACAGGTTCACTACTCTCTGGGTGAAGAAGTTTCTCCTCATCTCGGTCCTAAATGGCTTACCCCTTATCCTTAGACTGTGACCTCTGGTTCTGGACTTCCCCAACATTGGGAACATTCTTCCTGCATCTAATCTGTCTAAACCCGTCAGAATTTTAAACGTTTCTCTGAGGTCCCCTCTCATTCTTCTGAACTCCAGTGAATACAAGCCCAGTTGATCCAGTCTTTCTTGATAGGTCAGTCCCACCATCCCGGGAATCAGTCTGGTGAATCTTCGCTGCACTCCCTCAATAGCAAGAATGTCCTTCCTCAAGTTAGGAGACCAAAACTGTACACAATACTCCAGGTGTGGCCTCACCAAGGCCCTGTACAACTGTAGCAACACCTCCCTGCCCCTGTACTCAAATCCCCTCGCTATGAAGGCCAACATGCCATTTGCTTTCTTAACGGCCTGCTGTACCTGCATGCCAACCTTCAATGACTGATGTACCATGACACCAAAGTCTCGTTGCACCTTCCCTTTTCCTAATCTGTCACCATTCAGATAATAGTCTGTCTCTCTGTTTTTACCACCAAAGTGGATAACCTCACATTTATCCACATTATACTTCATCTGCCATGCATTTGCCCACTCACCTAACCTATCCAAGTCACTCTGCAGCCTCATAGCATCCTCCTCGCAGCTCACACTGCCACCCAACTTAGTGTCATCCGCAAATTTGGAGATATTACATTTAATCCCCTCGTCTAAATCATTAATGTACAATGTAAACAGTTGGGGCCCCAGCACAGAACCTTGCGGTACCCAACTAGTCACTGCCTGCCATTCTGAAAAGTATCCATTTACTCCTACTCTTTGCTTCCTGTCTGACAACCAGTTCTCAATCCACGTCAGCACACTACCCCCAATCCCATGTGCTTTAACTTTGCACATTAATCTCTTGTGTGGGACCTTGTCGAAAGCCTTCTGAAAGTCCAAATATAGCACATCAACTGGTTCTCCTTTGTTCACTTTACTGGAAACATCCTCAAAAAATTCCAGAAGATTTGTCAAGCATGATTTCCCTTTCACAAATCCATGCTGACTTGGACCTATCATGTCACCATTTTCCAAATGCGCTTAATAATTGATTCCGTCATTTTACCCACTACTGAGGTCAGGCTGACCGGTCTATAATTCCCTGTTTTCTCTCTCCCTTCTTTTTTAAAAAGTGGGGTTACATTGGCTACCCTCCACTCGATAGGAACTGATCCAGAGTCAATGGAATGTTGGAAAATGACTGTCAATGCATCCGCTATTTCCAAGGCCACCTCCTTAAATACTCTGGGATGCAGTCCATCAAGCCCTGGGGATTTATCGGCCTTCAATCCCATCAATTTCCCCAACACAATTTCCCGACTAATAAAGATTTCCCTCAGTTTCTCCTCCTTACTAGACCCTCTGACCCCTTTTATATTCGGAAGGTTGTTTGTGTCCTCCTTAGTGAATACTGAACCAAAGTACTTGTTCAATTGATCTGCCATTTCTTTGTTCCCCGTTATGACTTCCCCTGATTCTGACTGCAGGGGACCTACGTTTGTCTTTACTAACCTTTTTCTCTTTACATACCTATAGATACTTTTGCAATCCGCCTTAATGTTCCCTGCAAGCTTCTTCTCGTACTCCATTTTCCCTGCCCTAATCAAACCCTTTGTCCTCCTCTGCTGAGTTCTAAATTTCTCCCAGTCCCCGGGTTCGCTGCTATTTCTGGCCAATTTCTATGCCACTTCCTTGGCTTTAATACTATCCCTGATTTCCCTAGATAGCCACGGTTGAGCCACCTTCCCTTTTTTATTTTTACGCCAGACAGGAATGTACAATTGTTGTAGTTCATCCATGCGGTCTCTAAATGTCTGCCATTGCCCATCCACAGCCAACCCCTTAAGATTCATTCACCAATCTATCCTAGCCAATTCACGCCTCATACCTTCAAAATTGCCCTTCTTTAAGTTCTGGACCATAGTCTCTGAATTAACTGTATCATTCTCCATCCTAATGCAGAATTCCACCATATAATGGTCACTCTTCCCCAAGGGGCCTCACACAATGAGATTGCTAATTAGTCCTCTCTCATTACACAGCACCCAGTCTAAGATGGCCTCCCCCCTAGTTGGTTCCTCGACATATTGGTCTAGAAAACCATCCCTTATGCACTCCAAGAAATCCTCCTCCACCGTATTGCTTCCAGTTTGGCTAGCCCAATCTATGTGCATATTAAAGTCACCCATTATAACTGCTGCACCTTTATTGCATGCACCCCTAATTTCCTGTTTGATGCCCTCCCCAACATCACTACTACTGTTTGGAGGTCTGTACACAACTCCCACTAACGTTTTTTGCCCTTTGGTGTTCTGCAGCTCTACCCATATAGATTCCACATCATCCAAGCTAATGTCTTTCCTAACTATTGCATTAATCTCCTCTTTAACCAGCAATGCTACCCCACCTCCTTTTCCTTTTATTCTATCCTTCCTGAATGTTGAATACCCCTGGATGTTGAGTTCCCAGCCCTGATCATCCTGGAGCCACGTCTCCATAATCCCAATCACATCATATTTGTTAACATCTATTTGAACAGTTAATTCATCCACCTTATTGCGGATACTCCTTGCATTAAGACACAAAGCCTTCAGGCTTGTTTTTTTAACACCCTTTGTCCTTTTAGAATTTTGCTATACAGTGGCCCTTTTTGTTCTTTGCCTTGGGTTTCTCTGCCCTCCACTTTTCCTCATCTCCTTTCTGTCTTTTGCTTTTGCCTCCTTTTTGTCTCCCTCTGTCTCCCTGCATTGGTTCCCATCCCCCTGCCATATTAGTTTAACTCCTCCCCAACAGCACTAGCAAACACTCCCCCTAGGACATTGGTTCCGGCCCTGCCCAGGTGCAGACCGTCCGGTTTGTACTGGTCCCACCTCCCCCAGAACCGGTTCCAATGCCCCAGGAATTTGAATCCCTCCCTGCTGCACCACTGCTCAAGCCACGTATTCATCTGCGCTATCCTGCGATTCCTACTCTGACTAGCACGTGGCACTGATAGCATTCCCGAGATTACTACTTTTGAGGTCCTACTTTTTAATTTAGCTCCTAGCTCCTTAAATTCGTTTCGTAGGACCTCATCCCTTTTTTTACCTATGTCGTTGGTACCAATGTGCACCACGACAACTGGCTGTTCTCCCTCCCATTTCAGAATGTCCTGCACCCGCTCCGAGACATCCTTGACCCTTGCACCAGGGAGGCAACATACCATCCTGGAGTCTCGGTTGCGGCCGCAGAAACGCCTATCTATTCCCCTCACCACTGAATCCCCTGTCACTATCGCGCTCCCACTCTTTTTCCTGCCCTCCTGTGCAGCAGAGCCAGCCACGATGCCATGAACTTGGCTGCTGCTGCCCACCCCTGATGAGTCATCCCCCCCAACAGTACTCAAAGCAGTGTATCTGTTTTGCAGGGGGATGACCACAGGGGACCCCTGCACTACCTTCCTTGCACTGCTCTTCCTGCTGGTCTTCCATTCCCTCGCTGGGTCTTTACTAGTTGGAGTTCAGAAGGATGAGGTGTGATCTTATAGAAACATTTAAAATCATGAAAGGGATTGACAAGATAGAGGCAGAGAGGTTGTTTCCACTGATCGGGGAGGCTAGAACTAGGGGGCACAGCCTCAAAATACGAGGGAGCCAATTTAAAACCGAGTTGAGAAGGAATTTCTTCTCCCAGAGGGTTGTGAATCTGTGGAATTCTCTGCCCAAGGAAGCAATTGAGGCTAGCTCATTGAATGTATTCAAGTCACAGATAGATAGATTTTTAACCAATAAGGGAATTAAGGGTTATGGGGAGTGGGCGGGTAAGTGGAGCTGAGTCCACGGCCAGATCAGCCATGATCTTATTGAGGGGCTAGATGGCCTACTCCTGTTCCTAATTCTTATGTTCTTATGTTCTTATGAGCCGTCTGTCACACGTTTCATGCTCTGCTTGATTGTTTGGACTGCCCACTCCACTTAATCGTTAGACGCAGACCTGACATGCTTGATGCTATTGCGGGTCATAAACTTGTTGAATTCCGAGCTGGTGAAACACGGTCCATTGTCGCTGACAAGGACGTCGGGCAAGCCATGGGTGGTGAACATGGCCCGGAGGCTTTCAATGGTGGCTGTGGACGTGCTGGATGGCATGATTATGCATTCAATCCATTTGGAGTAAGTATCCACAACTACTAAAAACATCTTCCCTAGAAAGGGGCCGGCAAAATCCACGTGGATCCTGGACCACGGTTTGGAGGGCCATGACCACAGACTCAGTGGAGCCTCCTTTGGTGCATTGCTCAGTTGCAAGCAAGTGTTGCACTGATGCACGCATGACTCTCAGTCCGAGTCAATGCCGGCCCACCAAACATGCGACCTGTCAATTGCCTTCATCAAGACTATGCCTGGGTGGGTCCTGTGTCGGTCGCGTATAAACGTTTCCCTGCCTTTTTTTGGCAAAACCACGCGATTACCCCATAAGGGACAATCCGACTGGATGGATATTTCACCTTTGCATCAGTGAAACAGCTTAATTTCATCTTGGATGCAACTCTTTACTAATGATAGCACAGGGTCCTGGCTGGTCCAGGTCCTGATCTGGCGAGCTGTGACAGGTGATCACTCACTCTCAAAAGCATCCATGACCAGTAGCAAGTCTGCGGGCTGTGCCATTTCAACCCCAGTGGTGGGTAATGGTAGCCGGCTGAGAGCATCGGCACAGTTTTCAGTGCCTGGTCTGTGGTGGATAACATAGTCATAAGCGGAGAATGTTAGTGCCTATCTTTCGATGCAGGACGAAGCATTGATATTTATACCTTTGCTCTCTGAAAACAGTGAAATGAGCGGCTTGAGGTCAGTTTCAAACTCAAACCGAAGTCCAACTAGGTATTGGTACATTTTCTTAACCCCATATACACATGCTAACGCTTCTTTCTCGACCATACTATAGGCTCTCTCAGCCTTAGACAGATTTCTAGACGCATATGCAACCGGTTGGGGGCTGCCCGATACATTGGCTTGCTGTAACACACAGCCGACCCCGTACGATGAGGCATCACAAGCTAGCACTAAACGTTTACGTGGATCATAGTGTACAAGTAACTTATTTGAACATAGCAGGTTCCTGGCCTTCTCAAAGGCTGTGTCTTGAGATTTGCCCCAAACCCAGTCGTCACCCTTACATAGCAACATGTGCCAAGGCTCTAACAACGTGCTCAACCCGGGTAGAAAGTTACCGAAATAGTTGAGGAGTCCCAGGAATGAACGCAGCTCCGTCACATTCTATGGTCTGGATGTATTCTTTATGGCCTCTGTCTTTGCGTCCGTGGGCCTGATGCCATCTGCTGCAATCTTTCTCCCCAAAAATTCGACTTCTGGCGCCAGGAAAACACACTTGGAGTGTTTCAGCCTGAGTCCCACTCTGTCTAGGCGACTTAGAACCTCTTTCAGGTAGTGTCGATGTTTGATGGTGTCACGACCAGTGATTAGGATGTCGACTTGAAACACAACAGTGCGCGTAACAGATTTCAGCAAACTCTCCATGTTTCGCTGAAAAATGGCTGTAGCCGAGCAAATCCCGAAAGGGCACCTGCGGTATATAAACAGCCCTTTGTGTGTGTTGATACACGTCAGTATTTTCGAAGATTCAGCCAGGTCCTGTGTCATGTAGGCGGAGGTTAGGTCCAACTTGGTGAACGACTTCCCCCCCCCACACCCCCCCCCCGCCCCCCGCCGCTAACGTTGCGAACAGGTCATCCACCTTGGGCAGCGGGTACTGGTCCTCTCGTGAGACTCGGTTAATCGTTATCTTTTCGTCTCTGCAGATTCTGAGTGTGTCATCGCTTTTCAACACCGGAACAATTGGGCTGGCCTAGTTGTTGAACTCGTGATATGATTCCTTCGTGTTGGAGTCTGTCCAGATCGATCTCAACTTTGTCCCTCATCATGTACGGAACCGCCCGAGCCTTGTGATGGACAGGTTGTGTATCGGGGCCTAGATGGATCTGTATCTTGGTGCCTGTTAAGTTGCCGATGCCTGGTTCGAATAGCGAGGGAAACTTGCTCAGCACTTGAGCACACAAGGCGTCATCCACTGAACATAGCGCTTTGATGTCGTTCCAATTCCATCTATCTTTTCTAGCCAGCTTTGCCGAACAGCATTGGGCCATTTCCTGAAACCATCCACAATGATAGGTCATGTACAGCTCCATCATACGATACCTTCACTGCCGCACTTCCAATGACTGGTATGAGCTCTTTGGTATAGGTATGCAGCTTTGCATTAATCGGGCTCAGTTTGTGCCTTTGTGCTTTATTGCCCCACAGTTTCTCGAAAGCCTTCTGGCTCATTATTGACTGATTCGCAGCCGTGTCCAACTCCATGGATACTGGAACTCCATTTAAGTTGACTTTCAGCATTATAGGAGGACTCTTGGTGGTGAAGGTATGTACCCCATACACTTCTTCCTCGGGTTGAGTTGCCTGTGCTGCGTGATCTGCACCAGCTCGATCATCCTCTGCCACGTGGTATGTCGCAGCACGTTTGCACATTTGCTGGAGGTGCCCCATTGTTGTGCAGCCTTTGAACATGTAGTGCTTGAATCGACATTGATGGGGTCGATGATTACCCTCACAGCACCAACACGGTGCTAATGGATTCTCATTCACCCCCGATGGCGGACTTTGAGTCATCACAGGTCTTGCAGCCGCAGACGTGTAGACCCTGCCATATGTAGTTCGGCCTGCTAGCGATGTCATTTTATGCACAGTACTTGCTGGTGAGCTTCGATGTTGAGAAGATATTTGTTTGGTGTTATCGTTCGTGGCCATGCATGCCTGGGCGATCGCGATGGCCCTGGTCAGGTCTAGGGTTCCGGCAGCCAGCAGCTTTCAAAGAATTACCTCGTGGCTGATGTCCAGCATGAAAAAAATCCCGCAGCATTTGCCCCAACCCAGCTCCAAAATCGCAAGGTCACACGAGGCGTCTCAGGTCGGCGACATAATCCGTCATGTCCTGGCCCCCAGAGCGATGGTGCGTGTAAAAACAATATCTGGCCATGAGGATATTCTCCTTCGGCTTGAGGTGCTCCCGAACCAGCGTGCACAACTCTGTATATTCCTTCTCCGTTGGTTTTATCGGTGCGAGCAGATTCTTGATGTGGCCTTATATTTTAGGCCCACAGACGGTGAGGAGAACCGCCCTGCACTTGGTTGCGTTAGTGTCTCCTTCCAGCTCATTGGCCACGAAGTACTGTCGAGCTGCTCGACGAAGGCTGCCCAATCATCACCCTCTACAAATCTCTCTAATATTCCAACGGCAGCCATGGTTGCTTGAAGGTTCGTATTCTGTTACACGTCGCCAATTGTTGTGTATAGAAGAACTCCACGAGGCTGAGTACTGTGAGCTAAACTTAGTGTGATCTTAGTCTTCTTTATTGCAACTCCAGAATGCCTAAACAACATGGCAGCCAACCTTTTATACTGGTCCTGCACTTGTGTGCAGGTGACCATTCTGATTCCAACAGTCGTGCCCTCTGGTGACAAGTATTACATAGTTACATAGATAACAGGAGCTTCTTATCTTTCTCAGATGATTACAATACCGCTTACAGTAATGACCACCTTGCATGTCCTGTGTGTAAACATTATACCAAATCTAGCTTAGTTCCATTATATTCTGTTACATAAAATACTCTCAACAGTATTCAGCCATACTTGCTGAAAGCTCGCATTCAGTATATTCTAAAATCAACAAAGAAAACAAGGACCTGTCTAACCCAGGCCTGTCTGCAGACTGATGCCCCAAAAATTATCTTAACTCAATTAATGGAAGTTCAACCTATTGGTACCATTCCGGATACAAGAGGTGCAACGAGACCTGGGTGTCATGGTTCATCAGTCATTGAAAGTTGGCATGCAGGTACAGCAGGCGGTGAAGAAGGCAAATGGCATGTTGGCCTTCATAGCTAGGGGATTTGAGTATAGGAGCAGAAAGGTCTTACTGCAGTTGTACAGGGCTTTGGTTAGGCCTCACCTGGAATATTGTGTTCAGTTTTGGTCTCCTAATCTGAGGAAGGACGTTCTTGCAATTGAGGGAGTGCAGCGAAGGTTCACCAGACTGATTCCCGGGATGGCAGGACTGACATTTGAGGAGAGACTGGATCGACTGGGCCTGTATTCACTGGAGTTTAGAAGAATGAGAGGGGATCTCATAGAAACATATAAAATTCTGATGGGACTGGACAGGTTAGATGCAGGAAGAATGTTCCTGATGTTGGGGAAGTCCAGAACCAGTGGTCACAGTCTAAGGATTAAGGGGTAAGCCATTTAGGACCGAGATGAGGAGAAACTTCTTCACTCAGAGAGTTGTTAACCTATGGAATTCCCTGCCGCAGAGAGTTGTTGATGCCAGTTTGTTAGATACATTCAAGAGGGAGTTAGATATGGCCCTTACTACTAAAGGAATCAAGGGGCATGGAGAAAAAGCAGGAATGGGGTACTGAAGTTGCATGATCAGTCATGATCTTATTGAATGGTGGTGCAGGCTCGAAGGGCCGAATGGCCTACTCCGGCACCTATTTTCTATGTTTCTATGTTTCTATGTTTGTATGTTTCTAATCCTCATGTGGCAGCTGCCAAAACTATCTTAAGTAACACACAGTTCTACTTAACACTGGGTTAATCTGCGGCCTTGTCCAACTTCCCTGTCGTGTGTGCTACATTGGAGATGAGTCAAGAGTCTTCACACAGCCAGACCACAAACTTTACTCTTGAAATGTTGTTTCCGTCTCCTGCACACCACCCCCCCCGCCCGCCCCCACCTCTCTCCATTAGTCCTCCCTCTGCACAATTATAGCTGGGAAGGTCAATACTGGAGTGCAAGGAGAGGGTAATGGTCAAACTGCATCCATAACCACCTTGTGTGACAAAATGCAGAAGGCGGTTTAAGAGCAGTAATATTAGGAACAATCTTAAAGATCACCCTAAAAGAAGAAGAAAGAATGAAAGACTTGTATTTATGTACCCCAGGATATCCCAAAGCACTTTACACCCAATGAAGTACCTTTGAAGTATGGCCACTGTTGTAATGTCAGAAAAGCAGCAAAGCAAGCTTCCACAAACAGCAATATGATGATGACCATATAATCTGTTTTAGTCATGTTGGTTGAGGGATAAATATTGACCAGTCCACCAGGGAGAACTCCCTTGGTCTTCTCTGAAATAGTGCCACAAGATCATTTACATCCACCTGAGAGGGCAGATGGCTCTCAGTTTAACAGCACTTCCAAAAGACAGCACCACCGACAGTGCAGCACTCCTGCACTGGAATGTCAGCCTAGATTGTGTGCTCAAGAGTCTGGAGCGGGGTCTGGACCCACAACCTACTGACTCAGAGGCAGGAGCACTGACACAATGCAGGGGAGACTGCAGCAGCTTTTAAGGATGCATTGTTCTGCGCTCCAATAGGACCAGTGCCTCTTGTCCCACCCGCAATGTCCCAGTGCAGAGTTCAGTAGCGCAGGGGAAGAAGGTGTCAATCAGTTGATGCTGTTAGCAAGCCTTCTTTGTCGGGAGCCAGATGCTGTGGTCTACATACTATCTGGACCCTGCTCCGGGCATTGTAATGCATCTCACCCTTGGTATGGGAGTTATTCAGAGATATCATGGGCTACATTGATAAGTTCATATTTTCCAACAACCAGCTACTGAGCCTCCACTTTCCTTAGAAGAACATAATAATGTCGGATTAGTATAGGATATGTGAAGCGAGCATTACTGCTCTTAATTCCAAATCAGTGATCATTGGTCATTTATGGAGTGAAGGCACTTTGATCTACATACCCAATAGCATTACTCAACAAAGCCTCAGTAGCTTTTTGTGTACAATAAATTACACCCTAGTGAACCTTGTAAGTTGTTGAAGTCCTGATGCCCTTTGAGTGCTCTGTGCTAAAGTTGATACACTGGGGGGAATCTCCAAATGCGATCTCAGTGTGGCAATGGGTCGTCCTTCTTCCTCAACTGAGGATTCTCCTCCAACAAGGTTGACACGGCCTTTGACCACACTTCTGCCCTCACCCCTTCCCCTCCCTCCCAGAACCACAATAGGGACCTTGTCCTTATCTTCCACCGCACCAGCCTTCACATTCAACGAATCATCCTCTGCCATTTCCACCACCTTCGGCGTGATGTCACCACCAAACACATCTTTCCCTCTCGCCCCCTTTCAGCATTCCGAAGGGATCATTCCCTGGTGACACCGTGGTCCACTCCTCAATCACCCCTGCACCCCTTCCCCTTCTCATGGCATCTTCCCGTGCAAGTGCAGGAGATGCAACACCTGCCCTTTTACCTCCTCCCATCCCACTGTCCAGACCCCCAAACACTCTTTCCAGGTGAAACAGCAATTTACTTGTACTTCTTTTAATTTAGTACACTGTATTCACTGCTCACGATGTGGTCTCCTCTGCAATAGGGAGACCAAACGCAGATTGGGTGACCGCTTTGCTGAACACCTCCATTCAATCTCCAAGCTTGAGCATGAGCTTCCGGTCACCTGTCACTTTAATTCTCCGCTCCACTCCCTCTCTGACCTCTCTATTCTTGGCCTCATATGCTGTGCCAATAAAGCTCAATGAAAGCTCGAGGAACAGCACCTCATCTTTGGATTAGGCACTTTAAAGCATTCCGGCCTCAACATTGAGTTCAACAACTTCAGATCATAATCACCACTCCCATCTTCATGGACAGCAGTTGATGGTAATGATTCTGTTGCAAGTCTTTACAGCTCCTCTGGGCCCATCTTTTGTTTCTATATTATCCCATTACCATCCCCCCTTTGCCTTGCACTGTCAT
Organism: Pristiophorus japonicus; assembly: GCF_044704955.1. Taxonomy (NCBI): domain Eukaryota; kingdom Metazoa; phylum Chordata; class Chondrichthyes; family Pristiophoridae; genus Pristiophorus; species Pristiophorus japonicus. Next base: position 292,460,497 of record NC_091980.1, on the reverse strand, counting down.
TCCTTTTGGAATTTACTTAACCTTGCCATCTACCCTATCACTGACCTTCTCTTTTGTTCTTTCCCCTGCTACCCCGCCCCCCCCCCCCCACCCCGCTTTCCCTGGCCCTGCACTTGCTGATAAACTGTTACAACTCTAACTTTTTCCAGTTCTGACGAAAGGTCATCAACCTGAAACGTTAACTGTTTCTCTCTCCACAGATGCTGCCTGACCCGCTGAGTATTTGCAGTATTTTCTGTTTTTTTATATGCTCCCTACAGTGGTGGATGAGATTAGCAATTCAAGTTTTATGGCCACATATCCATGTGACAACGTCCTTAAGTGCCATGAAAACAACCGAAGTGTCAGTTGAGGGAAGGTGGGAACCCTCAGTAAAATACATGTCCCAGCCAATGACAATCTTAACGTGAAATTAATTTTAAACAGTAAAGATTCTTGAACTATTTGATTGTTTATCAAACAGTCCCTATTGGGCATGGATGACTGTTGTTGTTAGGGTGGGGTTGAAACGGAGGGTCCAAATTGTTGGAATAACAACCATTAAGTGTATAGAGAGAACGTCAGAGTCTAAACAAACACTAACTCCTCCATTCTCTGCAGCCGGTCCGGCTTAAAGGTCTTTGAACAAGGCCACTCCTTTAGGGTGACTGAATAAACTAAATTCTGTTCTCATTACATGGAATTTCAATATTTGTACCATGTTTTGGCATCCACATTCTTTAATTCTGTTTATAATCCAGCCAACTGAGCTATGGTGACTGAATAAGGCAAATTCTTTCTTTATTACTCACCATTACGGAACTTCCCTGCACATTCACTAGTGTTTTGGGAATTGTATTCTGTGATTCTGTCTATTTTCCCGGAGAAGCTGCAAACGTCAGTGGCCTTGTCTTCGCATAATCAGCCGCTGCGGTATTGGGGGAGGAAGATTATACATAACTTACACACACACACAGATATAAATAAGTCATACGGCAGCAGATGTGGGTGATATTAACATTTTCTCACCCAGTGCTCGCCGGGAGTGTTAGTATGCAGGAGCTCACACCCACTCATGAACAATCGCACAGAATCCAGTGTGCAATAATGTACATGGAACACTAAATCCAATACCACATGTAAATGCACTGTCGGTACAGGAGCTCGCACGGAAAGATACAACTCACATGGCAGCTGATGATCTTACCTTTCTAACCTAATGCATGCAGTCCATTGATAAATAGGTCTCCTACAGGCCTGTTTCATTAAAATAATGCAATTTACTGTCCATAATTGTTCATAAACCAAATGAATACTATCCCCAAGAAGCCTTATTGCATAAGAAAAACATGGGATCATGAAACCTGGAGCTTGTCTGGTCGGAACAGGAGCACGGTGAGAGGAGACAAAGAAAAAAACCCATAAAACATCTGCATCGACTTAAATCTCTTTCCCTTTGAACAGTAAATAAAAGTGTTTTTCATTAAGGTCAGTATTAAGATTAGATACTGAGAAGGTATATAAATGTCTTTAAACATTTTAAATGTTTCTCTCCTGCTGGGCTAATCTGAAAAACACACCACAGAATGGCAATGCTTGACTGCATGCATTCTTATTGATAGGGAAGAAAAAATAGGAGTGGTTTTGTAGCAGGCAATGAGTAGATTTAACTAATTATACAGCAGGATGCTGCACAACATAACTTGCACAGAAGAGTTATGTTTATGATCTTAGATTGCACACAAAAACTAATTTAAGAAATGTAATACTTCACGGAAAAAAAATAACTTTTACAAATAAATTTGAAGCCAGTGAAACTCCTGACAATTCAGTACACTGAATCAAGCTGACTGTATGGAGAGGTTAGAGTTCAACTTATTGTTCAGGCCAATATTCATCCCTCAGCCAACAACACTAAGGGGCGTAATTGCGTATCGCCTCGTTTGGGGGCGATGACCTCCGCCAGGTGGGACTTCCTGCGCCCGGAGCGGAAGTCGCTCCCCGCAACCTAAATTCGGGTTACCGTCTCTGAGAAGAAGTGGAGCATAAGGTCGGGCGCTCCACCTCCTCTTGGGGGCAAGTTGGGGGCCCTAACCGCGTGAACGTTAAAGGGGAGGGCACGCTGCGAGCTCTGCAGAGGTGTTGAGTGGCCTCCACTCGGCCACTGGGGATATGGGGTGCCGTGGCCCCAGCCTGGCACCGAAGTGGAATGCCGGGCTGCGCCATCGCGGCCTGCACCCCACGGATAAACTCACGGAGGCCGGACTGGTAAGTCGGACAAAAATTTAAAATGGTGCCACCCACCTTTAAGTTTCGCCCCGTGAGTGAAGTGCGGCCTAGCTCACGACCCGCGAGGTTGGCACTGACACCACCCTTGGCAGCCTCACGGGGCGCTGCCCAATTACCGCCGCGGGACGAAAATGGGTCGCTGCGCATAGCGATGATGTCATCGCGGCCCAGGGTACTACCAGTGGATGTGAGGCGTTATTGGTTTTGCACCTCCACTAACTCCCGTGCAATTTTATGGGAGCCAGTAGCAGCCCTCCCGCCCCCACGCCCCTCCACGCCCCCCCCCCCCCCCGTCTCCCACTCCTCTTCTGGCGAGAAATGGTTTGCAACCCATTAGCACCCCCTGAGGGTGATAATGGATTATTTGGTCATTAACACATTGCTCTTTGTGGGAGCTTGCTGTGCGCAAATTGGCTACTGCGTTTCCTGCATTACAATAGTGACTGCACTTCAAAAAGTACTTCATTGGCTGTAAAGCTTTGGTATGTCCTGAGCTCGTGAACGGTGCTATATAAATGCAAGTGTTTCTTTTTCTTACTGTATAAGCAGTGCAGAGCCTGATGGCTAGGTTGAATAAGATTGACTGTACAGTGTTGAGGCGGACGGACTGTATTCAGATTGTTGCATCAGACCGGATGCACGGAGCTTACAGAGTTGGACTGATTGCAGACTAGGCTGAGTCAGTCTGAGGGCATTTAATACTCAGATCAGAAATGGGCCTGAATTGTTTGGTCCCTTTTATAGGGAAGAGTTTGATATGTTTTGGTTCTGTACATTGGGAGTGACTGAGAAGTAGATTGGTCCAATAGGATTCAATAAAATAGAAGAGAATGCGAAATGGCTTGGTTCATTGGGATTCTGTACAATGGGAGTGAATGGGAATGGTTTGGGTATACTGTAATTCTGTACAATGACAGAGAATAGGAATGGTTTGGGTATACTGTAATTCTGTACAATGACAGAGAATGGGACTGGTTTGGGTACACTGTAATTCTGTACAATGACAGAGAATGGGAATGGTTTGGGTATACTGTAATTCTGTACAATGACAGAGAATGGGACTAGTTTGGGTACACTGTAATTCTGTACAATGACAGAGAATGGGAATGGTTTGGGTATACTGTAATTCTGTACAATGACAGAGAATGGGACTGGTTTGGGTATACTGTAATTCTGTACAATGACAGAGAATGGGACTGGTTTGGGTACACTGTAATTCTGTACAATGACAGAGAATGGGAATGGTTTGGGTATACTGTAATTCTGTACAATGACAGAGAATGGGACTGGTTTGGGTACACTGTAATTCTGTACAATGACAGAGAATGGGAATGGTTTGGGTATACTGTAATTCTGTACAATGACAGAGAATGGGACTGGTTTGGGTACACTGTAATTCTGTACAATGACAGAGAATGGGACTGGTTTGGGTACACTGTAATTCTGTACAATGACAGAGAATGGGAATGGTTTGGGTATACTGTAATTCTGTACAATGACAGAGAATGGGACTGGTTTGGGTACACTGTAATTCTGTACAATGACAGAGAATGGGACTGGTTTGGGTACACTGTAATTCTGTACAATGACAGAGAATGGGAATGGTTTGCGTACACTGTAATTCTGTACAATGACAGAGAATGGGACTGGTTTGGGTACACTGTAATTCTGTACAATGACAGAGAATGGGAATGGTTTGCGTACACTGTAATTCTGTACAATGACAGAGAATGGGAATGGTTTGGGTATACTGCAATTATATACAATGGGCTGGATTTTCGGCTCAGTTGCACCTCAGTTTGCACCTGGAAGGAGCAATACACGGTCTGTCCAGGAGTAACGCCGAGCATCCAGCTTTTACCGTCCCGCCGGCAAATTTGGCTCATGGTTTGCGGCGGCGCAAAAACCTACCGACCCTGAGATTATGACGTCAATAATCATACAAAGCTGAGTTAGCGTCCTGGATGCAAATTTCGGCCCTAACACCGCATTAAACACCTGCCCCAGGAAATGTCTGGGAAAACAGGCGGTACAAGGGTGCAGCAGGCAGTATTGGTGTTTAAATGGAGACAGTAGGATCCTACATTGCCGGTCACATTGACTGCATCGGTTGCGCACAGCATGCTGCGTGAAGCTCCGACTTGAAAGTGGCAGTTTTATCTGCCGGTACAGTGTCCTTACAAGGTCAGTGCAAGAATTTAATGGGGGCAATGCTAGTTCTCCAGCATATCATGCTACATGCTATTGCCAAGCGGCATCAAGCTAGGAGAAGAGCTGCTGGCCATGTCAGGCCATGGATGAGGAGAGGCCGATGACATCTGGGGAGGAGGGCTTAACTCCCATGGGTTTACAGGCACCAACGCTCACATCTCCAGCTCTCTGAAGAGCAGTGTATTAGAAGGCTACACTTCCAGAAGGAAGTACTGACAGAGATATGCCAGCTCCTACAGGCCGACCTATAAGCTACCAATGCCAACAGGTCTGCACTGCCTGCCATAGTGAAAGTGACACTAGCGCTTGCCTTCTATGCCTACGGCTCCTTCCACGCAGCAGCAGGGGACATATGCAGCATCTCTCAATACACTACACATCGCTGCATTCGGCACATTACAAAGGCTCTGTATGCCCACATCTATACAAGGTTGTACCATCCCTTAATGGGTCTTGCCCTGACATTTCTTTGCCACATTCCCTTCATCCTCTCCCATCCCTGCTGCTCCTCCTCAATAAGGCCTCAGTGCCTACAGCAAGGCTGCTTGATCGTTGCTGTGTTAGGGGGGCAGACAGTACAGATGACGTATGACAATGCCCTGGAGCAGCTCTGGACCTGGCGCTTGACCATCAGCAGAAGCAGTCTCTGTTGGCTGTGGTGTGAACCGCGCAAGGTGCATGGTGGGACAATGAGTGGTGGAAGCCAGAATGCTGTCATCAAGAAATATCCAAAGGCGTTCCGCGAAACAGGCAGTCCGATCCAAGGCTTCAAGGCAAGTGTCAGGATACAGAAGGACGTTAGACCAATGTACTGCAAGCCATATCCCGTACCATACGCATTCAAGGAGAAAGTTGAGCAAGAACTCAAAAAACTAGGAACTGAGAACATTATCTCTCAGATAGATCTAAGTAATTGGGCTACACCCATTGTTGTTGTACCTAAGTCAGATGGTAAAGTAAGGTTGTGTGGTGATTATAAAGTAACCGTAAACCAGGATCTAGAGGGTAATCTAACCAATACATTGCCAAATGTAGAAGATTTGTTCACAATGCTGACAGGTGGCCAGATCATCTCAAAGTTAGATCTCACAAATGCTTACTTACACTTGAACTAGATGAGGAATCCAAGCCATGCTTGACTATCAGTTAAGCCTACATCAATTTAATAGGCTACCATTTGGAGTGTCTTCCGCCTCTGCCATATTACAAGGAGTGATGAACCAGATTTTGCAAGGCATTGCAGGGGTAGTATGTTATTTAGATGACATACTCATTTCAGCACCAAACAGGCAAATCCATAATAACATTGAATGAAGTCCTCAAACGGCTAGAGAAGCACAGAGTACAAGTGACTGCTCGCAAGTGTGAGTTATTTCAAAACTCAATGGAGGACTTAGGACACAGAGTAGACAAAGAAGGTTTACATCCAACCAAGGGAAAGCTGGATGCAATCAGAAATGCACCCACTCCCAAAAATGTCACTGAATTTTGATCATTTTTGGGTCTTATGAACTATTCTGGGAAGTTTCTACCAAATTTACCTACAGTGTTACAATCACTGAATGAGCTGTTGAAAAAACAAGTCCATTGGAAGTGGTCAGAAGAATGCGATGCAGAATTCAAAGAGTGTCAAAGCCACTTGGTAGAGAGTACAATGTTAATTCACTGTGACATTTCTAAGGAGATCAAGCTAGCATGTGACGACTCTCCGTATGGAGTTGGGGTAGTGATCTCTCATGTACAACATGGGGACCGACGAGGAGCGGAGATCGGAAGCAGAGAGGAGAGGATGGATGAGGCATGGAGGAGTGGAGAGGTCGGAGCCAAAGATGGAGCAACGTGGACAAGACCAAGGGAAGGCACAGCATGGGCCAATAGCGAGGCTGTGAGGTCGTGAGGCTCACATTGCGTACTATTAATTCCACATAGAGCGAGTTCCTGTGGGAAGGAGGAAAGAAGGAGGACAGTAGGAATATGTTTGAGTTTGTGTGTATGTATTGGCACATGCGGCGGAGCCTGGTCTCCAGTCGTCTTGGATCCCCTTGCCACTGGACCAAGACCTTGCTCCGTCAAGGCCGTGTGGTGGCTGGTGTGCAACGGCCACCCCATGTTAAAACAAATTCATGCACAGGCATCTGAGGCATCTGCCACTGTTTGAAATGATTCCTCAGTCACCTGAGTACTCATTTTTAGAGTGGAAGAATTGCATCCTCGACCCTGAGGGACTGCCTATGATGATGACTACATAGTGGGGAGGAGAGACCAATTGCTTTTGCTTCATGCTCTCTCAGGGCCAGTGAGCGTAATTATGCGCAGATCGAAAGAGAAGCTTTGGCATTAATTTTTGGGGTCAAGAAGTTCCACAAATACTTGTATGGTCGTAAGTTTACTGTAGTGTATGGAGAAAGAGTCAAACTGAACACTGTGAGCTCAAAGTAAAGTGTGACCTTAGTCTTTTATTGCAGGTCTCCAGAGTGCCTCTCCAACCTGTGAAGTCTCTTTATATACGTGTGCTCCCAAGGGATTATGGGATCCCTTGGGACTCCAGGGGATGAGCCCTCTGGTGGCTGTACAGAGTAAATGCAAATCTACATATATAACATTTACCATCGTTACAGACCATAAGCCCCTGACAGCAATCCTCCATCCAAAGTTCCCAGTTCCAACCTGAGCTGCAGCCCGAATGCAGAGATGGGCTTTGATTTTGTCAGCATATACATATGACATTGAATACAGATGATCAGCTGATCACAGTAATGCTGACGCTATGTCTAGGATGCCATCCCCATCCCAAGTTATACCCTATAGAAACATAGAAACATAGAAATTTACAGCACAGAAGAAGGCCATTTTGGCCCCCACTGGCCGACAAAGATCCACACAGCCCTCGGTCAGCAGACCTGAAGGTTACATATAAATCTATGAACAATGAACAATGGCGGACAGGTAAAGAGCATCCGGCCAACCAGTCTGCCCCACACAATTGTGACACCCCATGTATCGCAACATCTTACACTCCACCCCAACCAGAGCCATGTGATCTCCTGGGAAAGGCAAAAAAAACAGATAAAAACCCAGGCCAATTGGGGAAAAGAAATCTGGGAAAATTCCTCTCCAACCCATCCAGGCAATCGAAACTAGTCCAGGAGACCACTCTGGCCATGTTTGATTCCCTGAAGTACTTACCTTTGTATCTGCGCAAGCCAACAAGAGGTTATCCCGTCTAATCCCACTTACCAGCTCTAGGTACGTAACTCTGCAGATTACGGCACCAAGTGCCCATTCAAGCACCTTTTAAATGAAGGTTTCTGCATCTACCACCTTTCCAGACAGTGAGTCCCAGACCCCACCCCACCAACCCTCTGCATGAAGAAGCTTCCCCTCAAATCTCTTCTAAATCTTTCACCAACCACCTTAAATCTATGCCCCTCGGAATGGACCCCCCCCCACCAAGGGAAATAGGCCCTTGCTATCCACTATATCCAGACTCCTCAAAATGTTATACACCTCAATGAGGTCTCCCTTCAGCCTTCTCTGTTCCAAGAAGAACAAACCCAGTCAATCCAATCTGTCTTCATAGTATGGTAGTGTGCTGGTTATGGAGCATGGGTACAGTAGGAGCGGTGAGGTCGGGGTGAAAGATCAGTGAGAGACTGTAGAGGGATGTGATCGGGGCCCAGGCGAGGCGTGACTTCGGGGCCAGAGGCCCAGGGGCAGCACGGGCCAGCCCACACTGCGATATGTGTGCACACTAGGTCCGTGCAGCAGAGCTGGTCTCCAGTTGTCTTGATTTATCCTTGCCACTGGACCAAGACCTTGCTCTGTCAAGCCCGTGTGGTGACTGGTGTGCAACAGCCACCCCACATTAAAACAATTCACGCACAGACATCTTCCACCCTTCAGGATGTAGTTCGGGTCCTTCATTGTGAACTCGTCCTTTTTTTGGCCTGGAAGCAAGTCATCCTCGTTTCGAGGGACCGCCTATGATGATAATGATGATGCATAGCTAAGATTCTTCATTCCAGGCAGCATCCTCGTAAATCTCCTTTGCACCCTCTCCAGTGCAATCACGTCTTTCCTATAATATGGCGACCAGAACTGCCCGCAGTATTCCAGCTGTGGCCTAACCAAAGTATTATACAATTTAAGCATGACCTCCCTCCTCTTGTATTCCATGCCTCGGCCAATAAAGGCAAGCATTCCGTATGCCTTCTTAAGCACCTTATCCATCTGGCCTGCTACTTTCATGGATCTGTGGACAAGCACTCCAAGGTCCCTTTGTTCATCTACACTTCTAAGTGGCCTACCATTTAATGTGTTTACCCTTTCTTTATTATCCCTCCCCAAGTACATTACTTCACGCTTCGAATTAAATTCCATTTGCCACTGTTCCGCCCTCCTGACCAGTAGATTGATATCCTCCTGCAGTCCATGACTTTCCTCTTCATTATCACTAAGCCAATTTTAGTGTCATCTGCAAACTTCTTAGTCATACCCCCATATTAAAATTTAGATCATTGATGTATACCACAAAAAGCAAGGGACCCAGTACTGAGCCCTGCGGAACTCCACTGGAAACATCCTTCCAATCACAAAAACATCCATCAACTATTAGCCTTTGCTTCCTACCTCAAAGCCAATTTTGGATCCAACTTGCCACTTTTCCATGGATCCCATGGGCTTTACCTTCATGACCAGTCTGCCATGTGGGACTTTATTAAAAGCTTTGCTGTAGTCCATATACACTACATCGTATGCACTACCCTCATTGACCCTCCTGGTTACCTCCTCAAAAAATTCAATCAGGTTAGTCAAACACGGTCTTCCCTTAACAAATCCGTGCTGTCTGTCCCTGATTAATCCTTGCCTGTCTAAATGTAGATTTATCCTGTCCTTCAGGAGTTTTTCCAATAATTTTCCCACCACTGAGGTGAGGCTGACAGGACTGTAATTACTCGGTCTATCCCATTCTCCCTTCTTAAACAAGGGTACCACATTGGCAGTCCTCCAGTCCTCCGGCACCATGCCTGAATCCAAAGAGGACTGGAAAACGCTGGTCAAGGCCGCTGCTATTTCCTCTTTTGCTTCGCTCAACAGCCTGGGGACTTATCCACTTTCAAAGCTGCTAAAGACCTTAATACCTCCTCTCTCACTATGTTTATTTCATCCAGCATTTCACATCCTCCTCGATAGCAGTATCTGCATTGCTCCTTTCCTTTGTGAAAACAGACGCAAAGTGTTCAGTAAGAACCATACCCACATCTTCCCCACCACACGCAGATTTCCCTCATGGTTTCTAATAGGCCCTATCTTTTCTTTATATTTGCATAAGAACATAAGAAATAGGAACAGGAATAGGCCATACGGCCCCTCGAACCTGCTCTGCCATTCAATAAGATCATGGCTGATCTGATCATGGACTCAGCTCTATTTCCCTCCCCATAACTCCTTATCTGCTTATCGATTAAGAAACCGTCTATTTCTGTCTTAAATTTATTCAATGTCCCAGCTTCCACAGCTCTCTAAGGCAATGAATTTCACAGTTTCACAACCCTCTGACAAAAAAAATTTCTCCTCATCTCTGTTTTAACTGGGTGGCCCCTTATTCTAAGATCATGCCCTCCAGTTCTAGTCTCCCCCATCAGTGGAAACATCCTCTCTGCATCCACCTTGTCAAGCCCCCTCATAATCTTATACGTCTCGATAAGATCACCTCTCATTCTTCTGAACTCCAATGAGTAGAGGCCCAACCTACTCAACCTTTCCTCATAAGTCAACCCCCTCATCCCCGGAATCTACCTAGTGAACCTTCTCTTAACTGCCTCCAAAGCAAGTATATCCTTTCGTAAATATGGAAACCAAAACTGCACGCAGTATTCCAGATGTGACCTTATATAGCTGTAATAAGACTTCCCTGCTTTTATACTCTATCCTCTTTGCAATAAATGCCAAGATACTATTGGACTTCCTGATCACTTGCTGTACCTCCATACTATCCTTTTGTGTTTCATGCACAAGTACCCTCAGGTCCCGTTATACTGTGGCACTTTGCAATCTTTCTCCATTTAAATAATAATTTACTCTTTGATTTTTTTTGACAAAGTGCATGACCTCACACTTTCCAACATTATACTCCATCTGCCAAATTTTTGCCCACTCACTTAGCCTGTCTATGTCCTTTTGCAGATTTTTTGTGTCCTCCTTACTTATTGCTTTTCCTCCCATCTTTGTATCATCAGCAAACCTGGCTACGTTACACTCAGTCACTTCTTCCAAGTCATTAATATAGATTTTAAATAGTTGGGGTCCCAGCACTGATCCCTGCGGCACCCCACTAATTACTGGTTGCCAACCAGAGAATGAACCATTTATCCTGACTCTCTGTTCTCTGTTAGTTAGCCAATCCTCTATCCATGCTAATATATTACCCCTAACCCCATGAACTTTTATCTTGTGCAGTAACCTTTTATGTGGCACCTAGTCAAATGCCTTTTGGAAGTCCAAATACACCACATCCACTGGTTCCCCTTTATCCACTCTGTTCGTTCCATCCTCAAAGAACTCCAGAAAATTTGTCAAACATGACTTCCCCTTCATAAATCCATGCTGACTCTGCCTGACCGAGTTTTGCTTTTCCAAATGTCCTGCTACTGCTTCTTTAATAATGGACTCCAACATTTTCCCAACCACAGATGTTAGGCTAACTGGTCTATAGTTTCCTGCTTTTTGTCTGCCTCCTTTTTTAAATAGGGTGTTACATTTGCAGTTTTCCAATCTGCTGGGACCTCCTCAGAATCCAGGGAATTTTGGTAAATTACAACCAATGCATCCACTATTCCTGCCGCTACTTCTCTTAAGACCCTAGAATGCAAGCTATCAGATCCAGGGGATTTATTGGCCTTTAGTCCAATTATCTTACTGAGTACCACCTCCTTTGTGATTGTGATTGTGTTAAGTTCCTCCCCCCCATAGCCCCGTGACTATCCACTGTCGGAATATTGTTAGTGTCCTATATCATAAAGACTGATACAAAATATTTGTTCAGAGTTTCTGCCATCTCCATGTTCCCCATTACTAATTCCCCAGTCTCGTCCTCTAAGGGAACAACATTTACTTTAGCCATTCTTTTCCTTTTCATATACCTATAGAAACTCTTGCTATCTGTTTTTATATTTTACGCCAGTTTACTTTCATAGTCTATCTTCCCTTAATCATTTTTTTTAGTCGTTCTTTGCTGGCTTTTAAAAGCTTCTCAGTCTTCTGTTCTCCCACTAGTTTGGGCCACTTTGTATGCCTTTGCTTTTAATAGAACATCTTTAGATTTTCCTTGATTTTACTTGTCAAGAATTTTTCATGTTCTCTCTTAGCATTCCTAATATGCTTTTTAATTTCACCTCTGAACTTTCTATATTCCTCCAGAGATTCTACAGTATTTAGTCGTAGGTATATGATATAAGCTTCTTTTTTTTTCTTTATCCTCCCTTGTAAGTCCCTAGACATCCTGGGGGCTTTATAATTGTTATTCCTAGCCTTTTCTGCCTGAGCCCTCCGGATCTCCTCCTTGAATGCCTCCCACTGTTCCGACACTGATTTATCTTCAAGTAGCTGTATCCAGTCCACTGTGGCTAAATCACTTCTCAACTCAGCAAAGTTAGCTTTTCCCTAATTTGGGACTTTTATTCCTGGTCTATCCTTGTCCTTATCCATAACTACCTTGAATCTGACTGAATTATGGTCACTGGCACCCAAGTGCTCTCCCACTGATACCCCTTCCATCTGCCCAGCTTCATTCCCCAAATCTAAATCCAGAACCGCTCCCTCCCGTGTTGGGCTTGTTACATACTGACTAAAAAAGTTCTCAAATGCATTTTAGGAATTCCGCACCCTCTATACCCTTCACACTATATTTGTCCCAATCAATATTAGGATAGTTTGAAATACCCTACTATTACTGCCATGTGGTTTTTGGACTTCACAGAAATTTGTCTACATATTTACTCTTCTATTTCCCTCCCACTGCTTGAGGGTCTATAATACATGCTCAGCAGTGTGATCGCCCCTTTCTTATTTTTCAGTTGGACCCATATGGCCTCATTTGATGATCCCTCTAACATATATTCCTGCTTGCAGCTGTAATAGTTTCTTTAATCAATACCGTGACCCCCCCCAACCTTTTTACCCCCTCTCTGTCCTGTCTAAAAATCCTGTAACCAGGAATATTGAGCTGCTAAAACTGCCCCTCTTTCAGCCATGTCTTTGTAATGGCTATAATGTCATACTCCCAAGTGTCTACCTCAGCTCACCCACCTTCTTTGCTGGGGAAGTCCAGAACCAGGAGTCACAGTCTAAGGATAAGGGGTAAGCCATTTAGGACCGAGATGAGGAGAAACTTCTTCACCCAGAGAGTGGTGAACCTGTGGAATTCTCTACCACAGAAAGTAGTTGAGGCCAATTCACTAAATATATTCAAAAGGGAGTTAGATGAAGTCCTTACTACTCGGGGGATCAAGGGGTATTGCGAGAAAGCAGGAAGGGGGTACTGAAGTTTCATGTTCAGCCTTGAACTCATTGAATGGCGGTGCAGGCTAGAAGGGCTGAATGGCCTGCTCCTGCACCTATTTTCTATGTTTCTATGTTTCTATACTCCTTGCATTGAAGTATATAATAATAATTCCTCACATTAATTATAGATTAATTAGTATTTTAATGTGATACTTGAGCCTGACGTTTTTTAGTTATGTCACTAATATTAGAGCGTATAACCGATAAAGCGACTCTCATTTCGTGTTCAAGTTCGCTAAGTTTTTTCCGTTTTTTGCATTTGATGTTCGTAAGAGTTGAGAATCCTAATTCACAGAGCTATGATGTTGAAAACTGCAAAAGAGTTATCAAGGCTCTTTTTGATATTGCAGGATATTCTTCTTTAATAGAAATCCAGAACACATCAAGAGACATATCTGAATGTTTCATTTTAAGACCGCAGTCTGTAGAAATAGAAGTCAATTCTTCTTGCAATGTAAAATCAAAATCTGATGTACTAATTGGAGAACATGGATTTCTTATCCAATCATACTTCTCTACATCCAAAGATGGAAAATATTTTTTAATGTTGTCTTCCAGTAATGCCAAATGCTCTAACATGATAGGAGCAACCTTTTTAATACTGTGATTTGGTATCAAAGGGAACATTTCAAGATTTTTTTCTGTTGCTCTCTTTTTCCAGAGAATTTTTTTCTGTAAAGCTAATAGTTTGTCTGTAGAGGTGAGAATGTTTTCATTTTGCCCTTGCATAATTATATCAACGCAGTTAAGACAATTAAATATACCTGCCAAATATGCTAACTTAGCACACCACATTTCACGCTTAAGGTATTTGCAAAAGTTATCGTTTCCTTCTCTTTCAAAAAATACTGACAATTCTTCTTTAAGTTCAAATACACGACATAAGACACATCCCACCATAGATGAAGCACCGTCCATGCAGATTTCAACACATGAGTCCCATGAAATTTTAAAGTCTTCTAAATATGAATTCACAGAATCAAATATGTCTTGACCTCTAGTATTTTCTGGAAGTTCTCTACAGCACAGAAATTGGTTCAATATCTCGTTTTCATGAATGAAGCGAACAAATGCTAATAATTTATGTCAGTGGACTCGCCGATTTGCAAAGCAAAATTCGAGTTTGTAAGTTTCCCGGCTACATTTTCTTCAATGTTAGATGACATATCATTTATCCTTGTCCGAATTGTATCGTCAGACAGCGGAATTTTTGCAATTTCTTCTTCCGCTTCATCACCATGCATTATTTTGACAATTTTACGACATGCAGGCAAAATAAGTGACTTAGTTACAGTATGAGGCTTCATTTACTGCGCTATTAATTCAGCAACTTCATAAGAAGCAATTTGAACCTTATCTGACACCTTAACATTTTTTTCAAAATATTTCACTTGTTTTGATTGCGTTGCCATCAATCTCCTAAAATAACTCTGATCTTTTGTTGCAAGATGTGCAAGTTTCGTAGTAAAATGATGTTTCAATTTATGGGAATCGTTGCACTATTCGACAGTTTTTCGCCACACACAACATACAGTGGAATGGGGCAGTCTTCTTCTCCTGTCCATGAAAAACCGAACCTCAAATAATCCTCCAGATACTGACGATGAATTTTGGATTTTTTAGGATTTGGTACTGCCGTTGGTTATAAGCCTACTAGTGCCACTTGTAGTGGCACTGTCATTGATATCTCCTTGCTCATTTTTACATTTTCTTATGATGAATTTGTCCATTGGGGGGACAAATTTTATTTGTCTGTTGATCCGAACTCCACAAAGACACGAACTGAGTCTTCCAATTTCCAAACTCGAGAGTCCAGAGTTGAACAGGAAGTTTTGATTTTTGACTATGGTCAAAATATGTAAAAAGCCAACACTCAAAAATCAAAGGAACCGCTCGGGTGGCTAGGCCGGGTCAAATTGGATGCCGCATACATCAAAGGAGCCACTAATTGGCTCTATATCAGGTCAAAGCGTCAACGATGCCATCAGTCCCGGCCACACATCAAGCTGCAGATCAATAAACAAAAATAACAAAATATAAATAAGAATGTGGTTAAATGTAATTAAATAGTTTTTGACATTTTATTATAAAAACTACATTTTTTACTGCATATGTGTTAGACTCATCTTTCATTTCTTTCATCCAAATTAATACTCAAATTTTAAGCTTTTCACATGAATAATTTAATACTATTATTTTGGATTGGGGTGGCCATGCCTCATGTGCACCCCCCTGGCTATGCCCTTGGTACAGACGCACATACACACACAAACGTAAATACATGCACATGCTTATATACACACACGCACACACACACACACACACAGTCTCATTCGATGGTAGGCACTCACACTTCTCTATCAGTAATGGGAGGGAGTAAGGGAGTGGGGGTCGGGTGTCGAGTACTCAAAGGAAACAAATTTTGCCAAAAGATTTTGTTCTGAGTATGGACATTTAAATTGTTTGTGTGTGTGGTCTCTTGTCATTATTACTTGTACAACTCTAGAACATGGTGTTTTTGATAATAGTAGACATAAATAGATAGTTATTTGTCAATATTGGCAATGTTTACTACAGCAGTGGCGTCATACATATAGGTAGATGACATATGTGTCTGTCTGTCTCTCTCTCTCCCCCTCCCTTCTGTTTCAGAGTTAAGTGGTTTGTGTTTCATTGTGAAATCAGCTAAAGTCCACCATACTTTTACACAATTTGGCGGCACACCTGTGAAGGGTTCACGGCACTCCAATGTGCCGCGGAACACCGGATGAGAACCACTGTACTAACCCTTGTTTGCTCTATCTTACAGATTCACTTTCTACATTCTTGGTTTCCAATTTCAAAATTGCGGGCCATTATCAGACACAATTTCTTCTGGGAGGCTATATGAAGAATAGAGAAGAAGTGTTCTATTTTTCATACATTGATGAACTGCCAGTCACACCTGAAGAGATTGGTAGAGCAACCAAACATGGCCCAGTGTGTCAAAGGTGTATGATTACACAGCAAATGGCTCTCCAAACCAGGTATCAGAGAAAGATATTCATCCATACTTTGTTTGTAGGAATTAATTATCAGTGGATAAAAATTGTATCATAAGGGGTGCAGGAGTAGTTATTCCAAATAAGTTTTGGTCCAAATTTTTAGATTTTCATGACTAGCACCTGGGAATTTGCTTGACCAAGAGTTTTGCATGCAGTTACGTATGGTGGCCAAGTCTAGATAAAGATATAGGGCACATCGTTAGTCGGTGTACACCTATCTTTGTATCATCAGCAAACTTAGCTACATTACATTTGGTCCCTTCATCCAAATCATTAATATAGATTGTAAATAGCTGAGGCCCCAGCACCGTTGGCATGCCGTATCTGCTGACTACTCAGCTTGACTACTAGGATTTCCCAAGTGAATATAACCATGAGGTGGTGAGGCACCCATCACCATCGCAATTGAATGCAAGTGGCACAGCTCCAAATGCTGCTCAATGCATTGGCCATAAGTGGCAAATCATTAACTGAAAAACGTGGCAAAAGTGGCAATGTTGTAAAAATGCTGCCGTTGCTACCCCACTTAATGGACCAGTTAATGGCGTTTACAGCCTCCAGAGTAATGTGCAAAACCTGGATTTAAAGCTGCAATCCATTTTACAGGCGGCAAAACCGAAATTCGTGGTTCCAGGCGGCAAATGCCGTCTGGTGGTTAAAACCTGCACTCAACCGGTGTCAACGCCTCAAAATCGGCGATATTGAATTTTGAGCCCAATCTCTTCGCACACTGTCGCCCTCCTGCTGTGCCATCTCTGTCGAAGTCTCAGAGTTGGGACAGGCCATCTGCGCCTGTGCGCAGGAATCTGGCGCGCTCTAAAGTACCGACTGCGCCCAGGAAAACTGAAACGCATCTGTGCATGCGCAAAATGGTGACCTTTTATAACGCTGCAACTTTCGGCTCGGGTGCACAAAGTCCGTGGTGTCACGCCTGATTTAGCGTCCCTGATCATGGAGCCTCATATTTTGCCGAAATGTGCAGACGAGGATACAAACTTATTCCAGGCGATATCAGGATTGCCCCACTGCCATTAATGCTCCGAAATCAGTAAAGCCAAAGATCCACCCCAGTGGGAGTGAATGGGAATGGTTTGGGTAAACTGTAATTCTATACGATGGCAGTGAATGGAAAGTAGGTCCATTCAATTAAAATTCTATATATAGAATTAATTTGTGGTTAACTGAACTATGGAGTGTCTTCAGGAATTGTTGAATACAATGGTCCTGAAATGATATTTAAGTGTAAAAGATTGAGACTGGTTGCATGAGAAGGTCCGTGCACTCTAGGGCCTCAACAACATATAGATACATTTAAGGGGAGGCTAGATAGGCTTATGAGGGAGAAGGGAATAGAGGATTATGCACATAGATTTAGATGAGGAAAGACTGGAGGAGGCTCGAGTCGAGCATAAACGCCGGCATGGACTGGTTAGGCCTGGTCCTGTGCTGCATATCCTCGAAATCTATGTAACAGAAGATGGAACAAAGAAGGGCATTCAGACAATCAAGACACTTTTCCCACAGGTCACATTCAATCTATGCTATCATTGGCTCTATTCCATTTATCAGAGGCAAAGTCCTGCATAAACATTCCGTTACCCAAAATTAATCGAGCAAAACTGTAGAATATTAATTTATATCCACTATTAAACTCTATTCTCCCCAGTTTTTTTCACCTACCCATCGTATGGAGTATTTATCCTCAGCTTATATTATCTCTGTAAATCCAATTCCCAACCAAGTAATTGTCCAGTTCCTTTCAGAATGGGATTAATTGATAATTGTATTTTTGTTAGCGAACTATTCCACATATTTATTACTCTGTGGGATATGTTTTCTTTCTTTATGCTCTAGTTGCACTTGGAGATTGTTAATATTAAATCTGTGTCCTCTAATTCTGTACTCACAATCCAAGCCAAATAATCTGTTTATATCTACATTATCTCTCAGCATGTTAAAGATCTGCATCATGCTCCATCCATCTTCATTTCGCCAATGAAAATATATTCTCCTCTCACAACTCAGCGCTCTTAATACCAGAATCTTCATTCTTCTTACAACTTCACCAATCCTGCATTTTTTCTTAATTGAAGAGCACAAAACTGCACATAATATTCCAATTGCAGCCTCATCGGTGATCTATAAAAGGTTAAAATACATCATTTTATTAATCGTCAACTTTCTTTGAAATTAATAATGGTAATTGATTTCCTTTCACTTCCTGAGGGTACAAACAGGGGTACAACTCAGGGATGAGCTGAGTTTCCACAGCTCATCCCTATCTTACCAGGGTTCATGAGATAGGGATGAGCTGTGGAAATCCTTGCAGCTTTGACCTACCTATCCCAGGGTGTTGAGGGGAATTGTAGAAACCCAGCTACTGCCCTGAAATCTGCTAACTCAGCACGGGTCCACAATTGAACCTGGGACCTTCGAGTCTGCATGGTTTTGCACTAAACCAACAGAGCTTTTAGCCACAAGGCCATTATTTGTTATGACTCCACATTCCCAGAAGCATTCATTGAGAAAGAAAGACTTGCATTTAAATCGTCCTTGCCAATATTTATCCCTCAATCTACATCACTAAAACAGATGATCTGGTCATTATCACATTGCTGTTTGTGGGAGCTTGCTGTACGTAAATTAGCTGCCGCCTTTCCTACATTACAACAGTGACTACACTTCAAAAAGTACTTCATCTCAACTGTAAAGCGCTTTGGGACGTCCAGTGGTCGTGAAAGGCGCTATATAAATACAGGTCTTTCTTTCTTTTCGGGACCTCAGGACATCCCAAAGCACTTTGCCTTCAATTAAGTACTTTAAAAAAATATGCAGTCACTGTTGTAATATAAGAAAAATAAATGACCATCAATCATACGAAATTATTTCTCATTTCCAATTTTGATCATAGACCTCCCTTCAATTTGTGGTCGGTGTGCTCTTGGGCGTAGCTAAGTTTGCCATTCATGGGTCCAGGATGGGTAAGATCACTGGGCAGGATGCCAACATCCAGTGCCTACTAGCTCATTACATGCCTGGCCTCGTGAGCACAACCTGGAATTTGTGCTTTGATTTCCCCTTTACTGCTTTGATTTTAATTCTGCTTATTTTTTTTATTTGGTTTTGTTTAAAATTAATCAGGGAGGTCACCCTTTCCCTGGTGATTTCAGTCCTTTTAAGCAAGCAGCCAGTTGAATCCTGGTGGTGTTAGTCTGTTACCCAGTCCCACAACCCCAACAGCCAATCGCAAACTAGAACCCTTTTGTTATCTACGCTTGCTTGCTGTTTCTTTGTTGCATTTACATTACACTTATTTATATCAAAACCAATCTGACATTCCTTCATACATTTACTTAATTGGTTCCAAATCCTTTAGTGCTGTTTATTTCCCTTATTTGTCAGCTGGACATGTAGCTTGATATCATCAGAAAATGTTATAATAGTCCAAGAGGTACTTCCCAAATCAAGAATAGAGCCCTCTGGAATGCCACTTGTCACTGCCCCAAGATAAAACTTTCGCCATTTATTATCACTTTCTGCTTCCTATTACCAACCCAGTTTTCAATCAAGCTGGCTAGTTTCCCATTAACTCAATGAGCATTAGCTTTCCATTAAATAATTCCAATGAGATATGAACTATCAGATGCAACCCCTGTTATACATTGGAGTCTTTGTACAGTTCTAAGCCTACAATAAAACCAGTGTAAATATTTTTTTATCTCCAATGTTAAAATCACAATATAATCTCACCTTCTCAGAATTCGACCTCCCAAGGCAAAGAGGATGGGTGGGTGACCTCCTCCAATGTCAGTCCTGAGCCAGCTTCTAGGAGGTGATAACGATCCCTTTGAAACTCTCTCCTGCCTCTTGGGGAACATACAAGTCTCACTCAGCTCCCTCCCTCCCCCTCCTACCCCTGCCCCCCCTAACAATTACACATCTAAAAATGGGAACTCAGCAGAAAGAGGGTTTCAAAATCATATATGTACCACCAAGCTAGTCTGGCACACAACTAAGCTGCCTCTAGCCTGCCTTTATCCTTGTATTTAGTTACGGTTAAAACTGTGCAAATGCACATTGGGACATGGTTCGCTTTGTAAATAATTCAGTGGATTTGAAAGAGATTTGTACTGACTGTCAGGGTTAGCTTCCCCTCTCTCCCATTCAAGTTAAGTGATATAGGCATAACACTTCAAAACCAATTCACACTATGAAGCTATTTGAGAGATTTTGACAATGTAATAAGTTTCTATGTAAATGCAAGATTTTTTACATCATAAAGGGGGGGAGGGAAGAGAGGGGAAAGGCAGATTAAATTGATTTTAACCTCTGTTTTGAGCAAACAATAATTCAATGCCTTCATAACACCAGGAGTGGGCCATTCAGCTCTTCATGTCTGCTCTGCCATTCAATTAGATCTTGGCTGATCTGTACCTCAACTACATTTCCTTACATTGCAAAGTTCTGTCTATCTCAGTCTTGAAAGCTCTTGGTATCCACAGCCTTTTGGGCGAGAGAGTACCAGAATTCTACTACCGTTTGTGTGCAAAAGTACATCTTCATTTCTGTCCTAAATGGCCTAGCTCTAATTTTAAGATTATGGTTTAAAAGTCCCTTCATTCTTCATTCCCCCACCAGAGGAAATAGTATCACATCCTCCTATACGGCAGGGAATACAAGAAAGAAAGACTTGCATTTATATAGCGCCTTTCACAACCTCGGGACGACTTAAAGCTCTTTACAGCCAATGAAGCACTTTTGAAGTGTAGGCACTACTGTAGAAAATAAGCCTTTCTTTATGCAACCCGTCCTCATAATTTAACAGGAGCCAGGTCAGTATAAATAGTGCTTCTGAGGTGGTTACTCTGAACAACTAGAATTTAGAAGAATGAGAGGTGATCTCATTGAAACGTATAAAATTATTTAAAGGGCTTGACAGGATAGATGTCGAGAGGTTGTTTCCCCTTAATGGGGAGTCCAGAACTAGGGGTCATAGTCTCAGGATAAGGAGTTGGCCATTTAGGTTTGAGATTGCTTCACTGAAAGGCTTGTGAATTCTCTACCCCAAAGGGCTATGAATGCTCAGTCATTGAGTATATTCAAGACATAGATCGATAGATATTTGGATATTAAGGGAATCAACGGATATGGGGATAGTGTGGGAAAGTGAAATTGCGGTAGAAGATCAGCCATGATCTAATTGAATGGCGGAGCAGGCCCGGGGGGCCGAATGGCCTACTCCTGCTCCGATTTCCTATGTTCTTATGTTCTTAATAACAACATGGAGTAAAATAAGGATCAAAAGCTGGAAAACACAAAGAAAACTCAGAGTTATTTAGCATCCAGACCACTGAGTGAAAATTTATTTAAATCAATTCACATTTTTGCTCCATTGCTTTAAAATTGTAAACAGATTTTTATTCTTTCAGCAATCTTGTCCATTCTTTAAATGGAAGAAGGCATGAATCACATCGAAACCAATGAATAGCCTTTCTGCACAATGCACAGACTGCTTTGTATTCCAGATCACAACCAATCATTCCTGATAGAATCATAGATTCATAGAATGGTTACATAAGAACATAAGAAATAGGAGCAGGAGTAGGTCATATGATCATAGCTGATTTGATCATGGACTCAGCTCCACTTCCCCGCCCGCTCCCCATAACCCTTTATTCCCTTATCGGTTAAGAAACTGTCTATCTCTGTCTAAATTTATTCAGCGACCCAGCCTCCACAGCTCTCTGAGGCAGCAAATTCCACAGATTTACAACCCTCTGAGAGAAGAAATGTCTCCTCTTCTCAGTTTTAAATGGGCAGCCCCTTATTCTGATACTATGTCCCCTAGTTTTAGTTTCCCCTATGAGTGGAAATATCCTCTCTGCATCCAACTTGTCTAGCCCTCTCATTATCTTATATGTTCGATAAGGTCACCTCTCATTCTTAGACTCAACCATCTTCAGCTGCATCATCAATGACCTTCCCTCCATCATAAGGTCAGAAGTGGGGATGTTTGCTGATGGTTGCATAGTGTTCAGTGCCATTCGCAACTCCTCAGATAATGGAGCAGTCCAGCCCACATGCAGCAAGACCTGAATGACATTTAGGCTTGGGCTGATAACTGGCAAGTAACATTCACGCCACACAAGTGTCATGCAACAATTATCTCCAACAAGTGAGAGTTTAATAACCGCTCCTTAACATTCAACACCTTTACCATCACCGACCCCCACCACCAATATCCTAGGGGTCACCATTGACCAGCCACCAGTCAGAGGATGGGTAATCTGCAGTGAGTGTCTCACCTCCTGACTCCCCAAATCCTTTCCACCATCTACAAGGCACAAGTCAGGAGTGTGATGGAATACTCTCCACTTGCCCGAATGAGTACAGCTTCAACAACACTGAAGAAGCTTGACACCATCCAGGACTTAGCAGCCCGCTTGATTGGCACCCCATCCACCACCTTAAGTATTCACTCCCTCCAGCACCAATGAACCGTGGCTGCAGCGTGTTCCATCTACAAGATGCACTGTAGCAACTCGCCAAGGCTTCTTCCGCAGCACCTCCCAAACCCGCGACCTCTACCACCTAGAAGGACAAGGGCAGCGGGCGCATGGGAACACCACCACCTCCACATTCCCCTCCAAGTCACACACCATCCTGACTTGGAAATATATCGCCGTTCCTTCATTGCTGGGTCAAAATCCTGGAACTTCCTCCCTAGCAGCACTGTGGGCATATCTTCATGACATGGACTGCAGCGCTTCAAGAAGGTGGTCCACCACCATCTTTTCAAGGATGGGCAATAAAAAAGAAATTGTGAAAATAAGTTAAAATTGATTTGTGCAAAGCATAGTGTGGATGCCTCGGGGAGGACACTGTTTCAAGATGCTACCACAGGGAATAGTAGTTTGTGGATTGTTTGCTTGCGATTCTCCAATCATTCCAGCTCTGAGCAAGATCGGCAGAAATCTCAGAAGCAGTTTGTCCACCTGTGTGTGACCTGCCCATGACTGTATGTGACCTGTCGATGACTGTGTGTGACCTGCCCATGACTGTGCATGACCTGTCGATGACTGTGTGTGACCTGCCCATGACCGTACGTGACATGCCCATGACTGTGTGTGACCTGCCCATGACTGTGTGTGACCTTTCCATGACTGTGCATGACCTGTCGATGACTGTACGTGACCTGCCCATGACTGTACGTGACCTGCCCATGACTGTGTGTGACCTGTCCATGACTGTACGTGACCTGCCCGTAACTGTGTGTGACCTGCCCATGACTGTGCGTGACCTGTCCATGACTGTGTGTGACCTGTCCATGATGTTATGTGACCTACCCATGACGGTGCGTGACCTGCCCGTGATGTTATGTGACCTGCCCATGACTGTGTGTGACCTGCCCATGACTGTGTGTGACCTGCCCATGACTGTGAGTTACCTGTCGATGACTGTACGTGACCTGCCCATGACTGTGTGTGACCTGCCCATGACTGTGTGTGACCTGCCCATGACTGTGTGTGACCTGCCCATGACTGTGAGTTACCTGTCGATGACTGTACGTGACCTGCCCATGACTGCGTGTGACCTGCCCTTGACTGAGTGTGACCTGCGCATGACTATGTGTGACCTGCCCGTGACTGTGTGTGACCTTTCCATGACTGTGTGTGAGTTGTCCATGACTGTGTGTGAGTTGTCCATGACTGTGTGACCTGCCCATGACTGTGTGTGACCAGCCCATGACTGTGTGTGACCTGCCCATGACTGTGTGTGACCTGCCCATGACTGTGTGTGACTTGCCCATGACTGTGTGACCTGCCCATGACTGTGTGTGACCTGCCCATGACTGTGTGTGACCTGCCCGTAACTGTGTGTGACCTGCCCGTGACTGTGTGTGACTTGTCCATGACTGTGTGTGACCTGCCCATGACTGTGTGTGACCTGCCCGTGACTGTGTGTGACCTGCCCATGACTGTGTGTGACCTGCCCATGACTGTGTGTGACCTGCCCATGTGGTGTGACCTGACCGTGACTGTGTGTGACCTGCCCGTGATTGTGTGTGACTTGTCCATGACTGTGTGACCTGCCCATGACTGTGTGTGACCTGCCCATGACTGTGTGTGACCTGCCCGTGATTGTGTGTGACTTGTCCATGACTGTGTGACCTGCCCATGACTGTGTGTGACCTGCCCATGACTGTGTGTGACCTGCTCATGACTGTGTGTGATCTGCCCGTGACTGTGTGTGACCTGCCCATGACTGTGTGTGATCTGCCCATGACTGTGTGTGACCTGCCCATGACTGTGTGTGACCTGCCCATGACTGTGTGACCTGCCCATGATTGTGTGTGACCTGCCCATGACTGTGTGTGACCTGCCCATGACTGTGTGTGACCTGCCCATGTGGTGTGACCTGACCGTGACTGTGTGTGACCTGCCCATGACTGTGTGTGACCTGCCCATGTGGTGTGACCTGACCGTGACTGTGTGTGACCTGCCCGTGATTGTGTGTGACTTGTCCATGACTGTGTGACCTGCCCATGACTGTGTGTGACCTGCCCATGACTGTGTGTGACCTGCCCGTGATTGTGTGTGAATTGTCCATGACTGTGTGACCTGCCCATGACTGTGTGTGACCTGTCCATGACTGTGTGTGACCTGCCCATGACTGTGTGTGACCTGCTCATGACTGTGTGTGACCTGCCCGTGACTGTGTGTGACCTGCCCATGACTGTGTGTGACCTGCCCATGACTGTGTGTGACCTGCCCATGACTGTGTGTGACTTGTCCATGACTGTGTGACCTGCCCATGATTGTGTGTGACCTGCCCATGACTGTGTGTGACCTGCCCATGACTGTGTGTTACCTGCTCATGAATGTGTGTGACCTGCCCGTGACTGTGTGTGACCTGCCCATGACTGTGTGTGACCTGCCCATGACTGTGTGTGACCTTTCCGTGACTATGTGTGACTTGTCCATGACTGTGTGACCTGCCCGTGACTGTGTTTGACCTTTCCATGACTATGTGTGACTTGTCCATGACTGTGTGACCTGCCCGTGACTGTGTTTGACCTTTCCATGACTATGTGTGACTTGTCCATGACTGTGTGGCCTGCCCATGACTCTGTGTGACCTTTCCATGACTATGTGTGACTTGTCCATGACTGTGTGACCTGCCCGTGACTGTGTTTGACCTTTCCATGACTATGTGTGACTTGTCCATGACTGTGTGTGACCTGCCCGTGACTGTGTGTGACTTGTCCATGACTGTGTGACCTGCCCATGACTGTGTGTGACCTGCCCATGACTGTGTGTGACCTGCCCATGACTGTGTGTGACCTGCCCGTGACTGCGAATGGCACAGGGGAGAGCGGAGTAAGTCTAAAGAGAAGAAAGCGAGGATTTTCTTTAGCGCAAGGCACACTAGATATTATGCTGACCGTGTGGAATTCATGTTTTCTTTCAGCAGCGCGAGGGTTAATGCTGCAGCGTGCGCACTACCCTTTATGTCACGTTGAATCGCACTTGATGGAGCCCAGGCGCCTTGAATTGCCAAAATCACTGTACATGAGTACAATTCTTACTTTTCCCAAATTGCTCTGTCTGACCCTGAGACTGAACATTTAATCCGATTGGAATCACAGGAAATCATTACAGCGAACCTCTAACTGTTGTCTTTGCCTGTTTGCCAGTTTTTTTTTTAAGCCCGATGCCTTAATTGCTATTTGCGATAACAAGGCCCTTTGGGCTGGATTTTAGGCTTTGCTGTTTTCGGGGCGAAATCCGAGGTGGGGCGGGAACGTTTCCGGCCAGGAATAGGTTGCGCTTTAGTGAGAACATTTTGGCATCTGGGCCCTGCGCCAGGATGCGCAGCGCGAAGGAAGGCGTTGTACAACTTTTGAAAATGGGAAGCTTGCGAACTGAAGAGCTGGACATGTGGGCTCCGAGAGAGGCCTGGGGGGGGGGGGGGGGGGTCAGTGGTGGGGGGTGGGGGACTTTAAAAAATGCACAAAAACATTCCCAAAATATTGCTCACGCCACCACAACACAAATCACTCAAAACATTAAGAGAACAAACACTCGCACTTACCTTCACAGCACTTTACCTTCCTCACCACCGCCGGCATGGCTGGACCACTCTGGTTTCCCAGATGATCATTGCGAGGCGCGATTCCAGGCGTACGGGTCGGATTCGAGTCAAAACTCGGACGGTGTTGCAACGAGGGCCGAGGCACGCCCAGTGCAGCTCTTCCCAGCGGTGCCGCTCAGCGCCACCGCAAAAACAGACCGGAAGATTTGCGAAGGGGCGCAGGAGACCTGAACGCCATCTTTCACGCTGGCGAAACCCAGCGTGCAAAGGACCAGAAAATCCAGCCCTTTGACTTTGGAGACTGCTTGGCTGGTCCTCCATGAAGAAACTATTGGCCTTACTAAGTTTTTCAATGGAGGTGAATCTGTGCACATACATTAACCCCCTCCCCCCTTTAATGTCACTGATGTCTCTACCTCCTCCACTTATTATCAGCAGAAGGGTATGTTTTTTGCCCGAGCTGTCAATGGGTATCAATTCCCACTAATGTTAAAGTCACATTGTCTGTATGTTTATTGTGTTGTGCAGGGATACGAAGAGCCATCCCTGCTCCTGAATCCTTCCCCGCTGATATACTTAGCCTCTATTTTTACATTCCCACCCAATAGTTCCGATTCAGGGGGACTTAAAAAATAAATGGAGAATCTAGATCGAGCATAGTCTCAGGCTAAGGGGCCTTTTAAGACTGAAATGAGATGGAATTTCTTCACTCAGAGGGATGTGAATCTTTGGCATTCTCTATCCCAGAAGACTGTGGATGCTGAATTGTTGAGTATATTCAAGGCTGAGGTAGAAAGATTTTGGACTCATGGGGAATCAGAGATAGGGCGATCGGGTAGGAAAGTGAAGTTGAGGCCAAAGGTCAGCCATGATCTTATTGAATGGTTGAGCAGGCTTGAGGGGCCGTATGGCCCACTCCTGTTCCTAATTCTTACATTCTTAAGTTCTTAAGTTACTGTATAATACATAAAGCAGCATCGTATTATATAATACATAAAGCAGCAGATTACTACATAATACATAAAGTAGGGTTAGTATAGTATACTGACTATTGTTTATACTAGTTGGCCCATCTGTGACGAAGGACATTTGTGAACCAGTTGGGTTTTTATAACAATTTAACAGTTTGACGGTCACTTTTACTGATACCAGCTTGTTATTTCCAGATTTTTTTATGAAACTGAATTCAAATTCTCAACCTGCCATGGTGGGATTTGAACTCACACTCTGTGGAACACTAATCCAGTAACATGACCATGACGTTACCTGCACCTGGCTTGCTTTGGGCATAGCGAATGCAGCAGAACCAGACGAGGAAGAGCTCACGTTCCTGCCAGAGTCTACACAATTTTCCATCCATTCATTGGCATGGACATAAAACACGTTCAGGCTCCCTTGCATATGGGAGTCCCCAGCTTCGCTGCACCCAGGCCGTCCAATAGCCCCAGGCACAAGAAAATAAAAATGTGCCTCTGTTACTTTCATTGGAATTCAGTGAAACTTGAAAGTTCTGTAAGTTCTGAAATTACTCTGTGGGATAATAGCCTTGGAATGCTGAACATATTTGTCTGAAATAAATCTCTGCAACAACAACTTGCATTTATATACTGCCTTTAACGTAGGTATGAAACAAAATTTGACATAAGGAGATATTGGGACAGGAGACCAAAAGCTTGGTCAAAGAGATAGGCTTCAAGGAGCGTCTAGAAGGAGGAGAGAGAGGTAGAGAGATTTAGGGAGGGAATTCCAGAGCTTAGGGCCTAGGCAGCTGAAGGCACAGCCACCAATGCACTAGGCGTTAACCCATTTGCAATAACTAGGTTAACATAAATGTGTTAGTGCCTCTGTTAAGTTACTGCAGAGAATAATTTCAGACAAAGAGACGGTGACATTCATAAATTCTTAACTCACAGCTTAATCTCAGTGTTTATATATCAGTGATTATTGAATTCTAATTCCACTCACCTATAGATTGTTCTCTTCCTTTAATGAATTTCTACTTTTCATAGAATCATAGAATCAAAGAAATTTATGGCACAGAAGGAGGCCATTTGGCCCATCGTGTCTGTGCCTGCTGAAAAAGAGCTATCCATCCTAATCCCACTTTCCAGATCTTAATCCATAGCCCTGTAGGATATGGCAATTCAAGTGCATATCCAAGTACTTTTTAAATGTGATGAGGGTTTCTGCCTCGACCACCCTTTCAGGCAGTGAGTTCCCCAGCCCCCACCATCACAAAGATTTCTCCTCAACTCCCCTCTAATCCTTCTACGAATTACTTTAAATCTATGCCCCTGGTTGTTGACCCCTCTGCTAAGGGAAATAGGTCTGTCCTATACACTCTATCTAGGCCCCTCATAATTTTATATACCTCAATAAGGTCTCCCCTCAGCCTTCTCAGTTTCAAAGAAAACAACCCCAACCCATCCACTCTTTCCTCATAGCTAAAATTCTCCAGTCCAGGCAACATCCTTATAAATCTCCTCTACACCCTTTCCAGTGCAATCACATCTTTCTTGTAATGTGGTGACCAGAACTGTACGCAGTTCTCTAGCTGTGGCCTAACTAGTGTTTTATACAGTTCAAGCATATCCTCCCTGGTCTTATATTCTATACCTTAGCTAATAATAGAAAGTATCCCTTATGCCTTCTTATCCAACTTATCTATCTGGCCTGTTACCTTCAGAGATCTGTGGACATGCACGCCAAGTTCCCTCTGTTCCTCTACACTTCTCAGTATCCTACCATTTATTGTGTATTCCCTAGCCTTGTTAGCCCTCCCCAAATGCATTACCTCACACTTCCAAAGATTGAATTCAATTTGCCAATGTTCTGCCTACCTGACCAGTTCATTGATATCTTCCTGCAGTCTACAGCTTTCTTCCTCACTATCAATCACACGGCCAATTTGTGTATCAATTTTAAAATAATCCACGCAAAAGGTGTAAAAGGTGTAAATTATTGTCCACATGCTAACACATTTTCAAAGGAAAAACACAGCATGTAGGTTGTTGCACTCGTGTTAACACCCTATGAATAAATCTAACCACTTTCTGTGATTCTTACTTTAAAATATATATCCCATTTATGTTATCATTCCAACAGATTTATCATCTATTTCCTCATCTTTCTAACATCTCTTCTGCCTCAGGTAGAAGAGTTCTGGAACAGTTCTAGATCCCATTCGGAAAAGATTTAAAGTAATAAGTTTGGATCCAGATAATCAAAAACTCTGTGGTTCCAGTCATGTTGAGACCATGTTGTCTGTGGCATCCAACCAATGCAGATTATAATGTTAGATTGACTGCCTGGACTGGAACCATCTTTATGCAGTAATGTTACCAGTTCCAGCATCATGTTTCCTTTGGCAGTGATCCTCCTCCCAGCCTTTTCAATGTTGAATTAAACCGAGCTCTAATGGCTTAGCTTGTAACAACTAAAGCACCAAATTGGCCAATTATTCGGGGTGGGACTGACTGCTCTGCTATTTTCTTCACGCTCTATGTGCATTAACGCAGGGAATGGTGGGGATGAAATTGGTCTTGAAGTCAGTGGAAGTGAAAATCTAGCTGGTGTAATGGAAGTTGCCGATTGGCTATCACCCATTTTGCGCTACCATGCAAGATCAATTTCACCCTATCGCTCCATTGTTTCACAAAAGCACGCGTAGATATTCAGTTAAACGTAATCTGAATCTTTGGTGATTTATACCACTGTAGGGAGCTATTGACATCCGCTATATGCAATAAAAACAGACAATGCTGCAAATACTCAGCAGGTCAGGCAGCATCTGTGGCGAGAGAAACAGAATTAACGTTTCAGGTCAGAACTGGAAAAAGTTAGAGATGTAACAGGTTTTAAGCAAGTGCAGCAGCAGGGAAAGGAGGGAGGGGCGGAAAGAACAAAAGGGAAGGTCTGTGATAGGATGGAAGGCAGGAGAGATTAAATGACAAAAGGGATGATCCACTATCTGCAATCTCAGAGGACTGTAAAGCAATGCCTACTTTTCTCCAGCATCCATTTTCAGAAGAACGGGCACAACGCATTCCAATTTCGACCCCAATATGTCCGTCCGATAAAGAGCACCAAGCAACAGACCATTGAATGTTGAACTATACATTCAATACAATACAAGACAAGTCAGGGAAGTCATCATCAAACTGCAAAGTGCTTTGGTCCCACTGAGCTTGAACCGGGCTGGAACCGGTATCCTGGTGAATCAAATAACTAGGAGGGAGAAGGAGGGAGAGAGAAAACGGGGAACTACAGGTAGCCTGACATCAGTTATAGGGAAAATGCTAGAATCTATTATTAAGGACGTGGTAACAGGGCACTTAGAAAATAATAATAGGATTGGGCTGATTCAACATGGATTTATGAAAGTGAAATCATGTTTGACAAATCTGTTAGTTTTTTGAGGTTGTAGCTAGTAGAATAGATATGGGGGAACCAGTGGATGTGATGTATTTGGATTTTCAGAAGGCATTCGATAAGGTGCCACACAAGAGGTTATTAAACAAAATTAGGGCTCATGGGATTAGGAATTAATGAATGGACAGAATACAGAGAGTAGGAATAAATGGATAATTTTCAGGATGGCAGTCTGTAACTAGTGGGGTGCCGCAGGGATCAGTGCTTGGGCCTCAGCTATTCACAATCTATATCAATGATTTGGATGAGGGGATCAAATGTAATATATCCAAGTTTGCTGATGATAAAAAGATGGGAGGAAAAGCAAATTGTGAGGAGGATGTAAGTTGTGAGGAGGATGCAGAGAGGCTTCAATGGGATATAGACAGGCTAAGTGAATGGGCAAGAACATGGCAAATGGAATATAATGTGGAGAAATGTGAAGTTATCCACTTTGATAGGAAAAATAGAAAAGCAGTGTACTTTTCAAATGGTGAGAGATTGGGAAATGCTGGTGTCCAGAGGGACCTGGGTGTCCTTGTACAGGAATCACTGAAAGTTAACATGCAGGCACAGCAAGCAATAAAGAAAGCAAATGGTGTGTTGGCCTTTATTACAAGAGGATTTGAGTAGAAGAGTAAAGATGTCTTATTGCAGTTATATAGGATCCTTGTGAGGCCGCACCTGGAATATTGTGTACAGTTTTGGGGTAGAAATTGACCCTGCCCGAAACAGGGGCGCACGCACCCTGTTTTAATGTTTTATTACCACAGCTTCAGTTAAGGTTGCCTCTTGAGCGACATTCTGCTCTTTGTTGTTTTTTTTTCCTTGGATCCGGAAGTCGCTCTTAATGGGGACAACACCTGAGGGGCGGTAGTTGGGGGCGCAATGCCGTCAGCATGTCACCGCGTCACCACAGCTACCCCCTTCACAAAGGGGAGAACCTCCGTGATTTTAAAACTTCTGCCCACTGGGCCACCAGGGAGGGTTTCAGCCGGGCCAGCGGCCTGGCACCCAAGAGGTGGCCCGGCCGAACCCAGAGGCATAATTGTCGGGCTGACAACAAAAAACATGCCGGCAGCGGCAGTGCGCCCTCCCCTTTAACAGAAGCTGCACCAGAAGGCCACAGCCTCACTGGACCACCGTAAAAAAACAGGTTCTGGCCCCGCCGGGCAGGCCGAAGAGTTTCAGAGGGGAATGTCGCCATGGGGGGGCAGGGGAGGGGGTAGATTGGCGGTGCGCACGGTGATGATGCGCTTACCATGGCGAGGTAGGGGTGGGGTTCGAGACACCGCCGGAAAACCTTGGGAGGGCAATTGGACTATCAGTGGCCATTCCAAAAAAACGTTAGCGGCCACTCCACTCCGCAGCGTGGCCATCGATTTGCAGAGGTAACAGGCCTTAAGAAGACGGGCAATTTCAGCCCCTTGGTCACCTTTCCTAAGGAAGGATATACTTGCCACAGAGGGAGTGCAACGAAGGTTCACCAGACTGATTCCTGGGATGGGGGGGATTGTCCTATGAGGAGAGATTGAGTAGACTAGGCCTATATTCTCCAGAGTTTAGAAGAATGAGAGGTGATCTCATTGAAATATACAAAATTCTTAAAGGACTAGACAGGGTAGATGCAGGGAGGATGTATCCTCTGGCTGGGGAGTCTAGAACCAGGGGTCACAGTCTCAGAATAAGGGGTCGGCCATTTAGGACTGAGATGAGGAGAAATTTCTTCACTCAGAGGGTGGTGAATCTTTGCAATTCTCTACCCCAGAGGGCTGTAGAGGCTCAATCTTTAGTATATTCAAGACAGAGATCGATAGATTTTTGGATATTAAGGAAATCAAAGGATATGGAGACAGTGCAGGAAAGTGGAACTGAGATAGAAGATCAGCCATGATTTTATTGAATGGCAGAGCAGGCTCGAGGGGTCGAATGGCCGACTCATAAGAACATAAGAATTAGGAACAGGAGTAGGCCATCTATCCCCATTCAAATAATATTCCCTTTTTT
The DNA here is from genome assembly GCF_044704955.1 of Pristiophorus japonicus. Taxonomy (NCBI): domain Eukaryota; kingdom Metazoa; phylum Chordata; class Chondrichthyes; family Pristiophoridae; genus Pristiophorus; species Pristiophorus japonicus. The sequence continues at coordinate 292,427,900 of NC_091980.1, read as the reverse complement.
TGTTTTTTTTCCCAAGGTGGATGACCTCACACTTTCCGACATTGTATTCCATCTGCCAAACTTTAGCCCATTCGCTTAACCTATCTAAATCTCTTTGCAGCCTCTCTGTGTCCTCTACACAACCCACTTTCCCACTAATCTTTGTGTCATCTGCAAATTTTGTTACATTACACTCTGTCCCCTCTTCCAGGTCATCTATGTATATTGTAAACAGTTGTGGTCCCAGCACCGATCCCTGTGGCACACCACTAACCACTGATTTCCAACCCGATAAGGACCCATTTATCCCGACTCTCTGCTTTCTGTAAGCCAGCCAATTCTCTATCCATGCTAATACATTTCCTCTGACTCCGCATACCTCTATCTTCTGCAGTAACATTTTGTGTGGCACCTTATCGAATGCCTTTTGAAAATCTAAATACACCACATCCATCGGTACACCTCTATCCACCATGCTCGTTATATCCTCAAAGAATTCCAATAAATTAGTTAAACATGATTTCCCCTTCATGAATCCATGCTGAGTCTGCTTGATTGCATTATTCCTATCTAGATGTCCTGCTATTTCTTCCTTAATGATAGTTTCAAGCATTTTCCCCACTACAGATGTTAAACTAACTGGCCTATAGTTACCTGCCTTTTGTCTGCCCCCTTTTTTAAACAGAGGCGTTACATTAGCTGCTTTCCAATCCGCTGGTACCTCCCCAGAGTCCAGAGAATTTTGGTAGATTATAACGAATGCATCTGCTATAACTTTCACCATCTCTTTTAATACCCTGGGATGCATTTCATCAGGACCAGGGGACTTGTCTACCTTGAGTCCCATTAGCCTGTCCAGCACTACCCCCCTAGTGATAGTGATTGTCTCCAGGTTCTCCCTTCCCACATTCCTGTGACCAGCAATTTCTGGCATGGTTTCTGTGTCTTCCACTGTGAAGACCGAAGCAAAATAATTGTTTAAGGTCTCAGCCATTTCCACATTTCCCATTATTAAATCACCCTTCTCATCTTCTAAGGGACCAACATTTACTTTAGTCACTCTTTTCCATTTTATATATCGGTAAAAGCTTTTGCTATCCTGCTCCTTTCTCTTATGTTCTTTTGTTCCCATGTACCTCACCAACAACAACTTGCATATATATAGTGCCTTTAACATAGTAAAATATCCCAATGCACTTCACAGCACCATTATCAAACAAAATTTGACATTGAGCCACATAAGGAGATATTAGGACATGTGACCAAAAGCTTGGTCAAAGAGGTAGGTTTCAAAGAGCTCGACAGTTCTGCTGACCGAGAGGAAGATGAGACATTGATGAGCTGGAGGCAGTGCCGGGAGGAGCCATGAGGCTAATTTCTGATGTCAACACTCTGAGTTATGAGCAAAGACTCGAGAAATGTAGACATTTCAGTCTGGAAGGAAGGTGTCTGTAAGTTGGTGTTATAGAGCTATATGAAATAGATATGGGAATGGAAAAGTTAAATCTGGGAATTACTTTCAATTTAATTGTGAGAATTGAGCAAGGGGACACAGGTTCAAACTAGCAAAAATACAATTTAAAGCTACTATCAGGAAGTTTTTCCGAACACAAAAAATGATTTGCACATTGTTGGGGTAAAAGGAAGACTTCTCTCCCTCGAGGCAGACTACCTGATATCGGTAATTGACACCTTGTCCTCACCCTCCCTATAATGACCACCGAATCAAACAAACGAACCCTCGGTTTACCGGTTTTATTATTCGAACATGCTCGAGAAATGTTCCGATGAACACTTCAAAGTACAAGAGTTCTACAAGCACAGTTATACGATTTTTCGATTTGTGCGACCCTCCTATAAAACCACCATTTGGCCTACGGCTCAGACTGGCTCTGACTGGTTCTCCCCCACCTGTCCATCTCCCATGGTGTCACCCTTCTGGAATGTGTTCCACTTTGCCTCAGTTTCTCATGACGTGTGGATTATCGTTGCTTCCCAGGGTATGGTATCTTTCTAGGCTGTTGATTCTCGACTGCCCTTGTGTTTCAGTATGAGTGTACGTTTTCATCTTCTACTTTCTGCGCTAAGGGTCAATGCAGTGTTGCCTACTTCAGATGGTTCTTTAACCATCAGGCTTAATAAGTACGCTTTACCTACATAAGCAAGTGTTACATACAATAGGCAATTATAATCCATACCATCACCGATTCCTCAGACCCTCCTAATACTGATTAGTTCAGCATTGTGTTGTGACTATCTATCTGTCTGCTCTTTGCCTACAACATACCATTTGCCTTCTTCATCGCCTGCTGTACCTGCATGCCTACTTTCAATGACTGATGTACCATGACACCCAGGTCTCGTTGCACCTCCCCTTTTCCTAATCTGCCACCATTCAGATAATATTCTGCCTTCCTGTTTTTGCCCCCAAAGTGGATAACCTCACATTTATCCACATTATACTGCATCTGCCATGCATTTGCCCACTCACCTAACCTATTCAAGTCACCCTGCAGCCTCTTAGCATCCGCCTCACAGCTCACACCGCCACCCAGTTTAGTGTCATGTGCAAACTTGGAGATATTACCCTCAATTCCTTCATCCAAATCATATTGTAAATAGCTGGGGTCCCAGCACTGAGCCCTGCTGCACCTCACTAGTCACTGCCTGCCTTTCCGAAAAGGACCCGTTTATCCCGACTCTCTGCTTCCTGTCTGCCAACCAGTTCTCTATCCACGTCAGTACATTACCCCCAATACCATGCTCTTTGATTTTGCACACCAATCTCTTGTGTGGGACCTTGTCAAAAGCCTTTTGAAAGTCCAAATATACCACATCCACTGGTTCTCCCTTGTCCACTCTGCTAGTTACATCCTCAAAAAATTCCAGAAGATTCATCAAGCATGATTTCCCTTTCATAAATCCATGCTGGTTTGGACGGATCCTGTCACTGCTTTGCAAATGCACTGCTATTTCATCCTTAATGATTGATTCCAACATTTTCCCCACTACTGATGTCAGGCTAACCGGTCTATAATTACCCGCTTTCTCTCTCCCTCCTTTTGTAAAAAGTGGTGTTACATTAGCTACCCTCCAGTCCATGTGAACTAATCCAGGGTCGATAGACTGTTGGAAAATGATCACCAATGCATCCACTATTTCTAGGGCCACTTCCTTAAGTACTCTGGGATGCAGATTATCAGGCCTCGGGGAATTATCAATCCCATCAATTTCCCTAACACAATTTCCCACCTAATAAGGATATCCTTCAGTTCCTCCTTCTCACTAAACCCTCGGTCCCCCAGTACTTCCAGAAGGTTATTTGTGTCTTTCTTTGTGAAGACAGAACCAAAGTATTTGTTCAATTGGTCTGCCATTTCTTTATTCCCCATTATAAATTCACCTGAATCCGACTGCAAGGGACCTACATTTGTCTTCACTAATCTTTTTCTCTTCACATATCTATAGCAGCTTTTGCAGTCAGTTTTTATGTTCCCGGCAAGCTTCCTCTCATACTCTATTTTCCCCCTCTTAATTAAGCCCTTAGTCCTCCTCTGCTGAATTCTAAATTTCTCCCAGTCCTCAGGTTTGCTGTTTTTCAGGTCTCTTCCTTGGATTTAACACTATCCTTAATTTCCCTTGTTAGCCACGGTTGAGCCACCTTCCCCGTTTTATTTTTAATTCAGACAGGGATGTACAATTGTTGAAGTTCATCTATGTGATCTTTAAATGTTTGCCATTGCCTATCCACCATCAACCCTTTAAGTATCATTTGCCAGTCTATTCTAGCCAATTCACGCCTCATACCGTCGAAGTTACCTTTCCTTAAGTTCTGAATTAACTGTGTCACTCTCCATCTTAATAACGAATTCTACCATATTATGGTCACTCTTCCCCAAGGGGCCTCGCACAACAAGACTGCCGATTAGTCCTTTCTCATTACACATCACCCAGTCTAGGACGACCAGCTCTCTAATTGGTTCCTCGACATATTGGTCTAGAAAACCATCCCTAATGCACTCCAGGAAATCCTCCTCCACCGCATTGCTACCAGTTTGGTTAGCCCAATCAATATGTAGATTAAAGTCGCCCATGATAACTGCTGTACCTTTATTACACACATCCCTTATTTCTTGTTTGATGCTGTCCCCAACCTCACTACTACTGTTTGGTGGTATGTACACAACTCTGTCGAAATCTTGACTCTCAATATAAAACTCTGACATAATCAGCACTGGTAGATGTTCCTTTAATAAGTTTTACATGCAGCAAGGGAGAGTCCCGTCCAATCAAAGGCTAAGCAGAGACTCTCACTGTGGTACAGATTCACAATATATTTATACAGTAGAACAAACAAGTTATGGTTCCATCCTGTGTATTGGTTCTGCCTTTGCAGTCAGCGAAAACAGATAAAGAGTTCTCCAATCAGTTAATGATTACCACATCCTTGTCTGAGTCTTTTACATATTTTCAAATGTCTCCTTTGTCAGTGTTTTTGTTGGGCTAGTCAGCAATAACTCAATTAGGGTGTGAAATTGTGCTATCACTGGTTTTGCATTGTTTTAGGATTGTCCAGTTTCCTGGCCATCTATTTGGGCCCATGATTTCCAAAGTGGTTGATTGGGTAATTGGCTTCTTGCATATTTTGGATGAGTTCTGTAGTTGAGATAATGGATGATTATCGCTTAGGGGCTGGATTGGTGCTGCATCTTTACAACCTTTATCTAGCCCTCCTAAGGTCTGGCATAGTGACAGACTATTGATAATACAGGGGAGCACAATGGGTGGTACTTATCTCAGCAGGACAGTCTTTCTGTTGTCTGGTGGTTATTAATCAGCTATCAGCAGTTTCAGTCAAGCTTAGCATGTTTATGCAAACAGACTGTTTGCTGCAGAAGCTTCTGGCAGAACCGGGACTCCATTTTGTTTTATTGCAAAAGGGTACATGAAACAGTGTATGCAACTTTAAAAGTACATTTCCACAACTCCCAATGATGTTTTCTGCCCTTTGGTATTCCGCAACTCCACCCATACCGATTCCACATCATCCAAGCTAATGTCCCTCTTTACTATTGCATTAATATCCTCTTTAACCAGCAACGCCACCCCGCCTCCTTTTCCTCTCTGTCTATCCTTCCTAAATGTGAATACCCCTGGATGTTGAGTTCCCGGCCTTGGTCACCCTGGAGCCATGTCTCCATGATACCAATTACTTCACATCCGTTAACTGCTATCTGCACAGTTAATTCGTCCACCTTATTCTGAATACTCCTCGCATTGAGGCACAGAGCTTTCAGACTTGTCTTTTTAACACACTTTGCCCCTTTAGAATTTTGCTATAATGTGGCCCTTTTATTTTTGCCTTGGGTTTCTCTGCCCTCCACTTTTACTATTCTCCTTTCTATCTTTTGTTTCTGCCTCCATTTTATTTCCCTCCGTCTCCATGCATAGGTTCCCATCCCCCTGCCATGTTAGTTTAACTCCTCCCCAACGACACTAGCAAACACTCCCCCTAGGACATTGATTCCGGTCCTGCCCAGGTGCAGACCGTCTGGTTTGTACTGGTCCCACCTCCCCCAGAACCGGTTCCAATGTCCCAGGAATTTGAATCCCTCCCTTCTGCACCACTGCTCAAGCCACGTATTCATCTGAGCTATCCTGCGACTCCTACTCTGACTAGCATGTGGCACTGGTAGCAATCCTGAGATTATTACTTTTCAGGTCCTACTTTTTAATTTAGCTCCTAGCTCCCTAAATTCGTCTCGTAGGACCTCATCCCGTTTTTTATCTATATCGTTGGTACCTATATGCACCACGACAACTGGCTATTCACTCTCCCTTTTCAGAATATCCTGCAGCTGCTCCGAGACAGCATTGACCCTTGCACCAAGGAGGCAACACACCATCCTAGAGTCTCGGTTGTGGCCGCAGAAACACCTATCTATTCCCCTTACAATCGAATCCCCTATCACTATCGCTCTCCCACTCTTTTTTCTGCCCACACACGGTGCCATGAACTTGGCTGCTGCTGCTCTCCCCTGATGAGTCATCCCCCTCAACAGTACCCAAAGTGGTGTATCTGTTTTGCAGGGGGATGACTGCAGGGGACCCCTGCACTTCCTTCCTTGCACTGCACTTCCTGTTGGTCACCCATTCCCTATCTGGCTGTGTGCCCTTTACCTGCGGTGAGCCCAACTCGCTAAACGTGCTAGTCACGTCATTCTCAGCATCGTGGATGCTCCAGAGTAAATCCACCCGCAGCTCCAGTGCCGCAATGCGGTCCATCAGGAGCTGCAGGTGGATACATTTCCCGCACATGTAGTCGTCAGGGACATTGGAAGCGTCCCTGACTTCCCACATAGTACAGGAGGAGCATAACACATGTCTGAGCTTTCCTGCCATGACTTAACCACTAGATTAACTTAATTTAGCAACAACAATGATAAAGGTTACTTACTGATAAGGAAAAGAAAAAGAAAAACTACTTACCAATCACCACTTACCCCCTTGGCTGTGACGTCACCTTTCAATTTCTTTATACTTCTTTTTTTGCCTCCCTGCCGCAGCTGCACCGGCTGGGCCTTTTGTAGGCCTCTCCGACGCTGCTCCGCCTCCTCCGATCTCCCCGCTGCCTCCCCGACTCGACACTGGCCTTTTGTAGGCCTCTCCGACGACGCTACTCCGCCTCTCGAATTCCCGCTGCCTCCCCGACTCGACACTGGCCTTTTGTAGGCCTCTCCAACGCTGCTCCGCCTCTCGAACTCCCACGTCCATCTTCCCCCCCGCATACATAGACCACGTGGGTATGTCACTGTTGGAGGATTCCACAGTGGTGGAGCAAGTACATGTTGTTATGGGTAAGGTACATACATTGTTGATTGGGTATTTGAGGGCGTTTAGTGGTGGGCAGAACCACAGGGTGGTATGGCCTCCTAGTCCTCCATTGGGGGCTGTAGGGTTGCCCTGCTGCCCTTCATGGTGGTGGAATTCTGGTCATTCCAGGTCCCGCCAGGAAAGCTGGAGGGTACTAGCCTCTTGCTCTCAGTGCTGGCCCTGGTGGCCAGGGAATTAGGGCCAATCTGGGGCAGGTTGCCAGTGGTGGTGGCTGTGCTGTCCATTGACTGCTGTTCCTGCAGTGGGTATGCTTCCACTGGGTGTGTGTGAGCCCTCCCTGGGGCATCACATTGGTCCTGGAAGCGCAGGCTACATGATCAGGTAGCCCACTCGACCTGGGTGTTTCCCACGGGGTGTTTCCTTTGGCATTGTCCGTATACATGTGGAACCCGGTATCATTTCTCATTCTATCATTAGCATACATGATACATTGGCTCGGACCGCAACTAGCCGACTCGACATTGTTATTTCTCTTTACACTTTCACATTTGTCAGTTACAACACTTTCCTGTCTACTATCAGTATCTCTGTACAAGGTTACATTTGGACACCTGCCTTTGTTAATTACATTTTTCTCGTTAGCATTACCGGCATCACAGCTCAACAGTACATTTATATACCTACATTCATTAATTACACTTTTATCATTATTGCCACTGGCATTGCTGTGCCAAGAGTGGAACTGTCCCTTTAATTGTTTCAGGTTGGCGGTCTCCTTTAAGAGGGCCTTGCAATCTTTACCCCAATCCGGTTCGCTGCTCGGTAACACGTGTTGCTCCCTCAACACTGCCCCTCATGGTCTGGTCGCGGCCTTCTTGATTTCAGATGCTTCGAATCGTGGTGCGGGCGCCATCTTTTTTCTCTCCAAGTGATCCTTTTCTCCCCAGGTTCTGCCACGGACGCCGGGAATCTACCTTCTGCACCGATCTTCTTCCCTCGGAGTCCTGCCACTGGAGCCCGGAAGGTGAGGTCTGATCGTTCAGGTTGGATCATCTCGCCGTTGAGTTGTGCGGCCTGTGTCGTCGCCGCTCAGTCGAGTCGGACGGTAGGATCTTCAGGTGCTGCGATGGATCCAAGTTTGGGGCCACGTAGGATGTCGATCGCCGGGGCCTGGAGGCCTTCGTCGCACCAACAGATGTGGATTTGCTTCATCCATCTTCTCCCCAGCTGCGTTGGACCATCACCGGCAATGATCCACAAAGTAAGCTTGTGCATCGCGCCGCCATGGGACACCTGGACCTCAACGCTGCCAACAACTGGGATGGTGCCTTTTGTGTAGGTGAGCAGCTTCGCCTGGATTGGAGACATTTTGGGTCGCTTGGCGGGGTTGTCCCAGAGTTTCTCAAAGGCCGCCTGATTCATCAGCGACTGACTCGCCTCTGTGTCGATCTCCATCGAGACTGGAGCACTGTTAATTTCTACTTCCATGTTCTACGAAAGTAGAAATCGGTGGAGCAGGTATACATTCCGTACACCTCTTCCAGGGGCTGAGCTGCTTCGTCTTCATCAGCGCTGGAGCCCGGGTGATAGGCCAACTCTTCAGTGACTCGGTGAGTGAAACTTCTTCTACACATTCATTGAAGGTGACCTTTAGTGTTGCAGCCTTTGCAGGTATAGCCTTTGTATTGGCACTGGTGGGCCCTGTGGTTTCCTTCACAGCGCCAGCACAGGGCTGCCGGTTGGCCCCATGTGGCGGACTCAGGGTTGCGGGACTTGGGGTAGCAGCTTTGCCTCTGAAAGGCGCCATTCAGTTCACTGTACTCATCGGATTAGAGCCCTGGGGGCGAGTCATTATCCTCCTGGAGTCGCAGACCGAAATCATGAATGCCTGGCTCACTTTGATTGCCTTCTGCAGTGGTGTCCGCAGAGAGCAGTTTATGGAGGAGGCCCTCGTGGCTGATTCCAATAACGAAGATGTCCCTTAGTGCTTCGGTGAGGTGGTCGCCAAAATCACACAGTTCAGTCAATCTTCTCAGATCTGCAGCATACTTAGCAATTTCTTGGCCTTCGGGCCGCCGGTGGGTGTAGAGGAGGCTCTCTTTAGGTTTGAGTTGTTCTTGTATTATAGTTACGAGCTCCGCATACGTCTTGCTTGTTGTTTTCGCTGGCGCTAGCAGGTCCCTGATGAGGCCATAGACATTGGGCCCACAACTGCTGAGCAGGATGGCTCTGTGCTTGTCTGCCAGCGAGGTTGGTGAGTCCCCAGCCAGGTCGCTCGCGATGAAAAAGTGTTCTAGTCTTTCCACAAAGGCATCCCAATCTTCCCCATCAACGAATTGTTGGAAGTTGCTCAGGTTAGACATATTGTGCATGGAAATTCGTAACCTCGTCGCCAGTTGTAATATATGCAAGAACTCTAGTAACGACTCCACGAGGTAAGGGTATAGTTCTTGAACTGCAGTGACCTTAGTCCTTTATTGCAGCTCCTAGAGTGAGGACACCAAGAGGTGAGCTCCCTTTTATACTGGGTTACCTGCAGTGTACAGGTACTTAGGTCTCCAGCAGCAGCACCCTCTGGTGGTACAGGTATGGTGTATACAAGATGAAGGTACATTCAGTGGTCTAGTGTTACAGTTCACACATTAACATACATACATAACACTTGGTCTGCCTTATCAATCCCCCTTTAGCCCCAGCATTCATAGTTGGACACGTTTGTGGCACTGGGGGTGTGATGGTCAGGCCCTGGTAGTGCTCACTGTTGCTAAAGTAGTGGGTGAGGCCATGTTGGTGGGTCTATCTCTGGAGATATCCCCCCACCATCATTCATAGATGTTGGTGAAATCGGCACCCCCTTCCCCCAGGGGCAGTATCTCTGTCCCTCCTGATTATAAAACACACCGCGGTCTTATTCCCACTAATTATTGGTCCCGTATTACTGACTCATCCCTAATGTTGTTTCGTTTCCTCGTTACGTTGTTTTATGCCCGTTATTTAAGTCTACTGTTGCTCCATCCGTCACCATCAGTGTTTCTGATTCTTTATCACAACTAATGTCGCCCGAGTCCCTGTAATACAGGCCTTGCCGTCCCTCAGCCTGTTGTCCTTGATATGAGGCTGCCTTACCCCATGTTGTTTCCACGAGCACCAGAGTACTGCACAAAAACAATATTTCCCGATTGTCACCGGTTAGTTAGTTACCATGCTTTTATAACTGGGTCCAGTGTTTCCACTTGCCGATACCCCTTATAACTACGCAGGCACACATGTCCCTTGCCATCCTCACCATCACCTGATTGGTCCCTTTGGGCTATTTGGACCTTCTGTTCCTTGGTGTCATTCTCGAAGTCCTTGATTACTTGCTGATCTCGAGCCTGTGCTTTTAAGTCATGTAACTGCTTACAGAGTTCCATCACAAACCTCCGTATCCTGTCTTTATAAGGTCCTATGTTCTCGTTTCCTGTAAACAAGACTTCTGGCAGTCTCATTGCCCTTCCAGTCATTAGTTCAAAGGGTTTCAGTCCTGTCGCCTGACTAGGGGCTGCCCTGAGCTTTATCAGTACTCGGGGTAACATCTCTACCGACCCATTTCTAGTTTCCTTAATTGCTTTAGTTGGGCTGCTTTTAAGGTCCTATTCATGGGATATGGAACCTTTGCCTAATCCTTAGTAAAGCGCAGGCATGTTTCATTATCTCCCTGTGAAGTGTGTACCTTGATCTGAGTCCAGCTGTAGTGGCATTCCCCATCAGGGTACCTAATGTAACACCACTTTTTAAAAAAGGAGGGAGAGAGAAAATGGGCAATTATAGATCGGTTAGCCTGACATCGGTAGTGGGAAAGATGTTGGAATCAAATTATTAAAGATGAAATAGCAGTGCATTTGGAAAGCAGTGACAGGATCGGTCCAAGTCAGCATGGATTTATGAAAGGGAAATCATGCTTGATAAATCTTCTAGAATTTTTTGAGGATGTAACTAGTAGAGTGGACAAGGGAGAGCCAGTGGATGTGTTGTATTTGGACTTTCAAAAAGCTTTTGACAAGGTCCCACATAAGAGATTGTTGTGCAAAATTAAAGCACATGATATTGGGGGTAATGTATTGAAGTGGATAGAGAACTGGTTGGCAGACAGGAAGCAGAGAGTCGGGATAAATGGGTCCTTTTCAGAATGGCAGGCAGTGACTAGTGGGATGCCACAGGGCTCAGTGCTGGAACCCTGGCTATTTGCAATATACATCAATGATTTAGATGAAGGAATGGAGTGTAATATCTACAAGTTTGCAGATGACACTAAGCTGGGTGGTGGTGTGAGCTGTGAGGAGGATGGCAAGAGGCTGCAGGGTGACTTGGACAGGTTAGGTGAGTGGGCAAATGCATGGCAGATGCAGTATAATTTAGATAAATGTGAGGTTATCCACTTTGGTGGCAAAAACTTGAAGGCAGAATATTATCCGAATGGCGGCAGATTAGGAAAAGGGGAGATGCAACGAGACCTGGGTGTCACGGTACATCAGTCATTGAAAGTTGGCATGCAGGTACAGCAGGTGGTGAAGAAGGCAAATGGCATGTTGGCCTTCATAGTTAGGGGATTTGAGTATAGGAGCAGGGAGGTCTTACTGCAATTGTACAGAGCCTTGGTGAGGCCTCACCTGGAATATTGCGTTCAGTTTTGGTCTCCTAATCTGAGGAAGGACATTCTTGCTAGTGAGGGAGTGAAGCGAAGGTTCACCAGACTGATTCCTGTGATGGCTGACTAACATATGAGGAGAGACTGGATCAACTGGGCCTGTATTCACTGGAGTTTAGAAGAATGAGAGGGGATCACATAGAAACAAATAAAAATCTGACGGGACTGAACAGGTTAGATGCAGGAAGAATGTTCCCGATGTTGGGGAAGTCCAGAACCTTTGTTGCTGGGTAACAGTCCAATAAAATCTATCTGTAAGTTTTCCCAGGGTCCTTCCTGACGGGGCTGTTGTCTCATTCTGACCTTTACTTTCCCCCCTACGTTGTATTTTGCGCATGTCACGCACTTTCTACAGTGGTTCTTTATATCTCTACCCATTCTCTTCCACCACCAGCATCTGGACATCGAGCTTATCATGTTGGTTCTACCTGTATGCACATCTAACAAACACTCTACACAGAGGGCTTGTGAGAGACGGGAGTTCGGGAGGCGAGCAGCCTTCAAGAGGCCCGTCAGTGAGCAGCGGGAGTTCATGAGAAGCGGTAGTTCGTGAGGCGAGTGGCCTACGAGAGGCCTGTCAGTGAGCAGCGGGAGTTCGTGAGAGGCGGGAGTTTGGGAGATGCGCGGCCTACAAGAGATCCGTCAGTGAGCAGCGGGAGTTCATGAGAGGCGGGAGTTCGGGAGGTGAGTGGCCTACAAGAGGCCCGTCAGTGAGCAGCAGGGGTTCGTGAGAGGCTGGAGTTCGGGAGGTATCCAGCCTACAAGAGGCCCGTCAGTGAGCAGCGGGAGATCGTGAGAGGCTGGAGTTCGGGAGCCGTCCGGCCTACAAGAGGCCCGTCAGTGAGCAGCGGGAGTTCGTGGTCGGAGGCGGGAGTTCGGGAGGCGTCCGCCTACAAGAGGCCCGTCAGTAAGCAGCGGGAGTTCGTGAGAGGCGGGAGTTCGGGAGCCGTCCGGCCTACAAGAGGTCCGTCAGTGAGCAGCGGGAATTTGTGAGAGGCTGGAGTTCGGGAGCCGTCCAGCCTACAAGAGGCCCATCAGTGAGCAGCGGGAGTTCGTGAGAGGCTGGAGTTCGGAAGGCATCCGGCCTACAAGAGGCCCGTCAGTGAGCAGCGGGAGTTCGTGAGAGGCTGGAGTTCGAGAGGCATCCGGCCTCCAAGAGGCCCGTCAGTGAGCAGCAGGAGTTCGTGAGAGGCTGGAGTTCAGGAGGCGTCCGGCCTACAAGAGGTCCGTCAGTGAGCAGCGGGAGTTCGTGAGAGGCTGGAGTTCGAGAGGCGTCTGGCCTACAAGAGGCCCGTCAGTGAGTAGCGGGAATTCGTGAAAGGCTGGAGTTCGAGAGGCGTCCGGCCTACAAGAGGCCCGTCAGTGAGCACCGGCAGTTCGTGAGTGGCTGGAGTTCGAGAGGCGTCCGGCCTACAAGAGGCCCGTCAGTGAGCAGCGGGAGTTCGTGAGAGGCTGGAGTTCGAGAGGCGTCCGGCCTACAAGAGGCCTGTCAGTGATCAGCGGGAGTTCGTGAGAGGCTGGAGTTCGAGAGGCGTCCGGCCTACAAGAGGCCCGTCAGTGAGCAGCGGGAGTTCGTGAGTGGCTGGAGTTCGAGAGGCGTCCGGCCTACAAGAGGCCCGTCAGTGATCAGCGGGAGTTCGTGAGAGGCTGGAGTTCGGGAGGCGTCCGGCCTACAAGAGGTCCGTCAGTGAGCAGCGGGAGTTCGTGAGAGGCTGGAGTTCGGGAGCCATCCGGCCTACAAGAGGCCCGTCAGTGATCAGAGGGAGTTCGTGAGAGGCTGGAGTTCGGGAGGCGTCCGGCCTACAAGAGGCCCGTCAGTGATCAGCGGGAGTTCGTGAGAGGCTGGAGTTCGGGAGCCGTCCAGCCTACAAGAGGCCCGTCAGTGATCAGCGGGAGTTCGTGAGAGGCTGGAGTTCAGGAGGCGTCCGGCCTACAAGAGGTGAGCTGGTGCAGCTGCAGCAGGGTGAGAAGGCAAAAAAGAAGTAGAAAGAAATCGAAAGATGATGTCACAGCCAAGGGGGTAAGTGATTGGCTGGTGATTGGTAAGCAGTTTTTCTTTTTCTTTTCTGTATCAGTAAGTAACCTTTTAGCCTTGTTGTTGCCAAATTAAGTTTATCTAGGGGTTAAGTCATGGCAGGACAGCTCAGACACGTGTTATGCTCCTCCTGTACTATGTGAAAAGTCAGGGACACTTCCGTTGTCCCTGACGACTAGGTGTGCGGGAAGTGTATCCGGCTGAAGCTCCTGACGGACCGCATTGCGACGCTGGAGCTGCGGGTGGATTCACTCTGGAGCATGCACGATGCTGAGAATGACGTGAACAGCACATTTAGTGAGTTGGTCTTACCGCAGCCAGATAGGGAATGGATGACCAACAGGAAGAGCAGTACAAGGAAGGTAGTGCAGGGGTCCCCTGCAGTCATACCCCTGCAAAACAGATACACTGCTTTGGGTACTGTTGAGAGGGATGACTCATCAGGAGAGGGCAGCAGCAGCCAAGTTCATGGCATCGTGGCTGGCTCTGCTGCACAGGAGGGCAGGAAAAAGTGTGGGAGAGCGATAATGATAGGGGATTCGATTGTAAGGGGAATAGATAGTAGTTTCTGCGGCCGCAACCGAGACTCCAGGATGGTATGTTGCCTCCCTGGTGCAAGGGTCAAGGATGTCTCAGAGCGGGTGCAGGCCATTCTAAAAAGGGAGGGTGAGCAGCCAGTTGTCGTGGTGCATATAGGTACCAACGATATAGGTAAAAAAAAGGGATGATGTCCTACAAGACGAATTTAGGGAGCTAGGAGCTAAATTAAAAAGTAGGATCTGAAAAGTAGTAATCTCAGGATTGCGACAAATGCCACGTGCTAGTCAGAGTAGGAATCGCAGGATAGCTCAGATGAATACGTGGCTTGAGGAGTGGTGCAGCAGGGAGGGATTCAAATTCCTGGGACATTGGAACCGGTTCTGGGGGAGGTGGGACCAGTACAAACCAGACGGTCTGCACCTGGGCAGGACCGGAATCAATGTCCAAGAGGGAGTGTTTGCTAGTGCTGTTGTGGAGGAGTTAAACTAACACGGCAGGGGGATGGGAACCTATGCAGGGAGACAGAGGGAAGTAGAATGGGGGCAGAAGCAAAAGATAGAAAGAAGAAAAGTAAAAGTAGAGGACAGAGAAACCTAAGGCAAAAAGCAAAAAGGACCACATTACAGCAAAATTCTAAAGGGGCAAAGTATGTTAGAAAGACAAGCCTGAAGGCTCTCTGCCTCAATGCGAGGAGTATTCGGAATAAGGTGGACGAATTAACTGCGCAGATAGCAGTTAACGGGTGTGATGAGACATGGCTCCAGGGTGACCAAGGCTGGAAACTCAACATCCAGGCGTATTCAACATTTAGGAAGGATAGACAGAAGGAAAAGGAGGCGGGGTGGCATTGCTGGTTAAAGAGGAAATTAATGCAATAGTAAGGAGGGACATTGGCCTGAATGATGTGGAATCGGTATGGGTGAAGCTGCGGAATACCAAAGGGCAGAAAGCGCTAGTGGGAGTTGTGTACAGACCACCAAATAGTATTAGTGATGTTGGGGACAGCATCAAACAAGAAATAAGGGATGTGTGCAATAAAGGTACAGCAGTTATCAAGGGCGACTTTATTCTTCATATTGATTGGGCTAACCAAACTGGTAGCAATGCGGTGGAGGAGGATTTCCTGGAGTATATTAGGGATGGTTTTCCAGACCAATATGTCGAGGAACCAACTAGGGAGCTGGCCATCCTAGACTGGGTGATGTGTAATGAGAAAGGACTAATTAGCAATCTTGTTGTGCGAGGCCCCTTGGGGAAGAGTGACCATAACATGGTAGAATTCTTTATTAGGATGGAGAGTGACACAGTTAATTCAGAAACTAGGGTCCTGGACTTAAGGAAAGGTAACTTTGATGGTTTGAGGCGTGAATTGGCTAGAGTAGACTGGCAAATGATACTTAAAGGGTTGACGGTGGATAAGCAATGGCAAACATTTAAAGATCACATGGATGAACTTCAGCAATTGTACATCCCTGTCTGGAGTAAAAATAAAATGGGGAAGGTGGCTCAACCGTGGCTAACAAAGGAAATTAAGGATAGTGTTAAATCCAAGGAAGAGGCATATAAATTGGCCAGAAAAAGCAGCAAACCTGAGGACCTGGAGAAATTTAGAATTCAGCAGAGGAGGACTAAGGGTTTAATTAAGAGGGGGAAAATAGAGTACGAGAAGAAGCTTGTTGGGAACATAAAAACTGACTGCAAAAGCTTCTATAGATATGTGAAGAGAAAAAGATTAGTGAAGACAAACGTAGGTCCCTTGCAGTCGGATTCAGGTGAATTTATAATAGGGAACAAAGAAATGGCAGACCAATTGAACAAATACGTTGGTTCTGTCTTCACGAAGTAAGACACAAATAATCTTCCGAAAGTACTAGGGGGCCGAGGGTCTAGTGAGAAGGAGGAACTAAACGATATCCCTAATAGGCGGTAAATTGTGTTCGGGAAATTGATGGGATTGAAGGCCGATAAATCTCCGGGGCCTGATAGTCTGCATCCCAGAGTACTTAGGGAAGTGGCCCTAGAGATAGTGTGTGCATTGGTGATCATTTTTCAACAGTCTATCAACTCTGGATCAGTTCCTATGTACTGGAGGGTAGCTAATTTAACACCTCTTTTTAAAAAGGGAGGGAGAGAGAAAGCGGGTAATTATAAACCGATTAGCCTGACATCAGTGGTGGGGAAAATATTGGAATCAATTATTAAGGATGAAATAGCAGTGTATTTGGAAAGCAGTGACAGGATCAGTCCAAGTCAGCATAGATTTATGAAGGGGAGATTATGCTTGACAAATCTTCTGGAATTTTTTGAGGATGTAACTAATAGAGTAGATAAGGGGGAACCAGTGGATGTGGTGTATTTGGACTTTCAAAAGGCTTTTGACAAGGTCCCACACAAGAGATTGGTATGCAAAGTCAAAGCACATGGTATTGGGGGTAATATACTGACGTGGATAGAGAACTGGTTGGCAGACAGGAAGCAGAGAGTCGGGATAAACGGGTCTTTTTCAGAATGACAGGCAGTGACTAATGGGGTGCCGCAGGGTTCAGTGCTGGGACCCCAGCTCTTTACAATATACATCAATGATTTGGATGAAGGAATTGAGTGTAATATGTCCACGTTTGCAGATGACACTAAACTGGGCGGCGGTGTGAGCTGTGAGGGGACGCTAAGAGGCTGCAGGGTGACTTAGACAGATTAGGTGAGTGGGCAAATGCATGGCAGATGCAGTATAATGTGGATAAATGTGAGGTTATCCACTTTGGGGGCAAAAATGCAAAGACAGCATATTATCTGAATGTTGGCAGATTAGGAAAAGGGGAGGTGCAACGAGACCTGGGTGTCATGGTTCATCAGTCATTGAAAGTTGGCATACAGGTACAGCAGGTGGTGAAGAAGGCAAATGGTATGTTGGCTTTCATAGCTAGGTGACTTGCGTATAGGAGCAGGGAGGTCTTACCGCAGTTGTACAGGGCCTTGGTGTGGCCTCACCTGGAATATTGTGTTCAATTTTGGTCTCCTAATCTGTCTTGCTATTGAAGGAGTGTAGCGAAGGTTCAGCAGACTGATTCCCGGGATGACCGGACTGACATATAAGGAGAGACTGGATCAACTGGGCCTTTATACATTGGAGTTTAGAAGGATGAGAGGGGATCTCATAGAAACATACAAGATTCTGATGGGACAGGACAGGTTAGATGCGGGTAGATTGTTCCCGATGTTGGGGAATTCCAGAACCAGGGGACACAGTCTTAGGATAAGGGGTATGCCATTTAGGACTGAGATGAGGAGAAACTTCTTCACTCAGAGAGTTGTTAACCTGTGGAATTCCCTGCCGCAGAGAGTTGTTGATGCCAGTCAATTGGATATATTCACGAGGGAGTTAGATATGGCCCTTATGGCTAAAAGGATCAAGGGGTATGGAGAGAAAGCAGGAAAGGGGTACTGAAGGAATGATCAGCCATGATCTTATCGAATGGTGGTGCAGGCTCGAAGGGACGAATGGCCTACTCCTGCATCTATTTTCTATGTTTCTATGTTTCTATGTCTCTGTGAATTTGTTCATTTAAACTACATAAGACAATCTCAAACACTTTTTTCCCAATTAGACGTTCAATTTGGTTTCCTTTTAGCAGTCTAGCTTCAAGGATGCGTCTTTGTCTTTTGATAAAAACAAGCTGTCCTTTGTGAATTTAATACAGCTTATACTATGTTTTTTCCAGTAACTTATTCAACAGTCAACACAGTTCCCATGCGAACACTTTCACTTAAAGACAGACATTCACACCAAATTTTCATTCAATACAGATTATCCTATGTTTTTTTCAGCAACTTAATGCATGCCATTTTTCATCTGGGTACGTTTACCTCTCTACCAGATTCCGTCTACTGTTTGCAAGCCCTTGGACCAGTCTAACGTCCGGCTGGACTAACAATAGTGCTTGCCGCCCTAATCTGGTTCCTCCACAATTTAATTTTTGTTTAGTTTTTGTTTTTTCATCATTCCTGCTAGCATTTATACACCGGACCCTTTTGGTCCATCTTCAGAACCCCCCCACCACCCCCTTGATCTTCATTTTATCCCACTGGTCAGTTTTCCTAAACATCCTGTGGTCCCACCCCCGCTTTTAGGTTGTATTCTTTCTTTTTCAGGCAATACACCTATCCCCTACCTTGGTTTTCGCCCTTCCGTGGTTCACTATAACTTTGTTCTACAGATTACCCCCTTCTAGTTCTTTATACATATTATCTCCTTCCCAGTCAATGCTACAGCTGCAGATGGTACAAAAAACATACTCACTGCCATTGCTAGCTGTCACATCATCCAGGTCGGAAGGTCTGTACTCTGCTCGCAGCGCCAATTATTGGGTAAAAGGAAGACTTCTCTCCCTCGAGGCGGACTACCTGATATAGGCAATCAACACCTCATCTCGCCCTCCGTATAATGACCATGGAATCAAACAAATGAACCCTTAGTTTACCAGTTTTATTATTCGAACATGCTCGGGAAATGTTCCGATGAACACTTCAAAGTACAAGAGTTCTACAAGCATACTTATACAATTTTTCGATTTGTGCAACCCTCCTACAAAACCACCGATTGGCCAACGGCTCAGACTGGCTCTGACTGGTTCTCCCCCACCTGTCCATCTCCCATGGTGTCACCCTTCTGGAATGTGTTCCACTTTGCCTCAGTTTCTCATGACGTGTTGATTGACCTTGCTTCCCAGGATATCTTGCTAGGCTGTTGATTCTCCACTGCCCTTGTGTTTCAGTAATGCGTGTATGTTTTCATCTTCTATTTTCTGTGCTAAGGGTCAATGCAGTGTTGCCTACTTCAGATGGTTCTTTAACCATCAGGCTTAATAAGTGCGCTTTACCTACATAAGCAAGTGTTACATACAATAGGCAATTATAATCCATACCATCACCGATTCCTCAGACCCTCCTAATACTGATTAGTTCACTACCTTCAGCATTGTGTTGTGACTATCTATTTGCCTGCTCTACAATCCTATATCCTTCATGCACATAGAATGGGAAGTAGAGCAGGGGAGATGAAATCTTGGAGTTATAGAATTATAGAATTTACTGCATAGAAAGAGGCCATTCTGCCCATGCCATTGTTTATATTCCACACGAGCCTCCTCCCACCCTATTTACTTCATCTCTATCCAACTATTCCTTTCTTCCTCATGCACTAGCTAGCTTCCCCTTCAATGCATCGAATCATTTAAGAAACTATAAGATACTTAACTATGGGGAGTGGACTTTGTCTGGATGGATGAATTAAGGTGGGCCAAATTGCTTTCCTTATCTTTAATTATCTGGTATGTTATAAAGGTCATTCTGTGATCCTGGATTGCCAGTGAAGAGAGAGGAGTACAACAGAAGAACAGAAGAAAAGAAGAATTAGGAGTAGGAGCAGGCCATTCAGCCCTTCGAGCCTGCTCCACCGTTCAATAAGATCATGGCTGATCTGATCATAGACTCAGCTCCACTTCCCTGCGCTGTCCCTACATTCCTTGATTCCTTTAATATCCAAAAATCTATCAATCTCTGTTTTGAATATACTCATAGACTGAGCCTCCATAGCACTCTGGGATAGAGAATTCCGAGATTCACCACCCTCTGAGTGAAGAACTGGAAGGGTTTCTGATACTAGTCCCTCATTGCACACAGTTCTTTGACTTCAGGATTTATAAGAACAAAATACACACGGCACAGGGTTTTGACTCCACCTTAGATTCATTCATTAATTGAGTATAGAAACAATGGGCCCAAGTTTCAAGCCGCGCCTAGAACGGCGCAGTCCCAACTTGGACGCCCGTTTTCGTGCCACAAAGTGCGCCTAAAAAAAACTTCCAGATTCTCCGGCTCCCTGCAGGTCGTTTGCAGCTCGGTGCAGCACGAGCAGTAGGGGACGGAGCCAGGTCCCTGCGCTGAAAACAGTGCCGGGACCTCTGCACATGCGCGCTACAGTGGGCGCGCATGTGCAGTAGCTCCAGGTGCCCAAAACTGTGTGGGAGGGGCCGAAGCACGCAGCCCCTAGCCCTGGCCGAATGGCCTCACTGGGGCTGCGTGAATAAGGCTCCTCCCACGGCCAGCTCCTGCTTCCTCCCGACCCGACCCGACTCCCGCTTCCCGCCTCCGGACCGGACCCGACACCTTCACCGACCAAACTCCCGCTTCCCCCCCACCGGACTGGACCCGATCTGACCTCCCTCCCCTCAACCCGACCTCCCTCTCCCTCCCTCCCCCCGACCCGAACCGAACCAACCTCCTCCCACCATCCCCCCGAACCATGCTCCCCCCGACCCGACTCAACCCAACGCCACCTATCTGTAAATCTGGTGCTGGGGACAGGCCCTGCCCAAAGTCTTGGGCCCGGCCCATTCAGCCTCCCTCCCCCTTCTCCTTTCCCACCCCCACCCCATCTCCTTTCCCCCCCTACCCCCATCTCCTTTCCCCCATCTCCTTCCCCCCCACATCTCCTTTCTCCCCACCATCTCCTCTTCCCCCCATCTCCCTTCCACCCCCATCTCCCTTCCCCCCCATCTCCCTTCCACCCCATCTCCCTTCCCACCCCATCTCCCTTCCCCCCCATCTCCTTTCCCCCTCATTTCCTTTCTCCCCCACCTCCTTTCTCCCCCCCATCTCCTCTCCCCCCCATCTCCCTTCCCCCCCTCTCCCTTCCACCCATCTCCTTCCCTACCCACCATCTCCCTTCCCCGCCCATCTCCCTTCCCCGCCCACCTCCCTTCCCCCACATCTCCCTTCCCCCCCATCTCCCTTCCCCACCCCCATCTCCCTCCCCCCCATCTCCCTTCCCCCCATCCTCTCTTCTCCCCCATCTCCCTTCACCCCCATCTCCCTTCCCCCATCTCCTTCCCCCCCCATCTCCCTCCCCCCATTCTCCCTTCCCCCCATCTCCCTTCCCCCATCTCCCTTCCCCACCCCCCATCCCCCTCCCCCCATCTCCCTCCCCCCATCCCTTTCTCCCCCCATCTCTTTCTCCCCCCATCTCCTCTCCCCCCCAGCTCCCTTCCCCCCATCCCCCCATGCTCCTTCCCCCCATCTCCCTTCCCCCCATCTCCTTTCTCCCCCCATCTCCTTTCTCCCCATCTCCCTTCCCCCCACTCCTTCCACACTCCCCATCTCCCTTCGCCCCCCATCTCCCGACCCCCCATCTCCCTTCCCCCCCATCTCCCTTCCCCATCTCCCTCCCCCCATCTCCCTTTCCCCATCTCCCCTCCCCACCCCCATCTCCCATCCCCCACATCTCCCTTCCCCACCCTCCTATCTCCCTCCCCCCCATCTCCTTTCCCCCCATCTCCTTTCCCCCATCTCCTTTCTCCCCCATCTCCTTTCTCCCCCCCATCTCCTCTTCCCCCCCATTTCCCTTCCCCCCATCTCCCTTCCCCCCATCTCCCTTCCCACCCCCATCTTCCCTTCCCCCCCATCTCCCTTCCCCCATCTCCCTTCCCCCATCTCCCTTCCACCCCCATCTCGGCTTCCCCCATCTCCCTTCCCCCATCTTCCTTCCCCACCCCCCATCTCCCTCCCCCATCTCCCTTCCTCACCCCCCATCTCCTTCCCCCCATCTCCCTTCCCCCCATCTCCCTACCCCCCATCTCCCTTCCCCCCATCTCCCTTCCCCCCCATCTCCCTTCCCCCCATCTCCCTTTCCCCCCAATCTCCTCCCCCACATCTCCTTTCTCCCCACCATCTCCTCTCCCCCCCATCTCCCTTCCCCCCATCTCCCTTCCACCCCCATCTCCCTTCCCCCCATCTCCTTCCCCCCCATCTCCCTTCCCACCCCATCTCCCTTCCCCCCATTCCTTTCCCCCTCATCTCCTTTCTCCCCCCATCCCTTTCTCCCCCCCATCTCCTCTCCCCCCATCTCCCCTTCCCCCATCTCCCTCCCCACCCACCATCTCCCTTCCCCCGCCCATCTCCCTTCCCCGCCCATCTCCCTTTCCCCCCATCTCCACTGCCCCCACACTCCCTTCCCCCACCTCCCTTCCCACCCCCCATCTCCCTTCCCCCCACATCTCCCTTCACCCCATCTCCTTTCTCCCCCCATCTCCTCTCCCCCCCATCTCCCTTCACCCCATCTCCCTTCCCCCACCATCTCCTTCCCCCCCATCTCCCTTCCCCCATCTCCTTCCCCTCCCATCTCCCTCCCCCCCCCATCTCCCTCCCCCCCATCTCCCTCCCCCCCATCTCCTTCTCCCCCCCCATCTCCATTCTCCCCCCCATCTCCTCTCCCCCCCATCTCCTTCCCCCCCATCTCCCTTCCCCCCCCATCTCCTTTCTCCCCCCATCTCCTCTCCCCCCATCTCCCTTCCCCCCCATCTCCCTTCCCCCCCATCTCCCTTCCCTCCCATCTTCCTTCCACACTCCCCATCTCCCTTCGCCCCCATCTCCCTTCCCCGCCCATCTCCCTTCCCCCCCATCTCCCTTCCCCCACATCTCCCTTCCCCCCACCTCCCTTCCCCACCCCCCATCTCCCTTCCCCCCCATCTCCCTTCCCCCCATCTCCTTTCTCCCCCCCATCTCCTCTCCCCCCCATCTCCCTTCACCCCCATCTCCCTTCCCCCCCATCTCCCTTCCCCCCCATCTCCCTTCCCCCCATCTCCTTCCCCTCCCCATCTCCCTCCCCCCCATCTCCCTCCCCCCATCTCCCTTCCCCCCCATCTCCTTTCTCCCCCCATCTCCATTCTCCCCCCCATCTCCTCTCCCCCCCATCTCCCTTCCCCCCATCTCCCTTCCCCCCCATCTCCTTTCTCCCCCCCATCTCCTCTCCCCCCATCTCCCTTCCCCCCCATCTCCCTTCCCCCCCATCTCCCTTCCCTCCCATCTCCCTTCCACACTCCCCATCTCCCTTCGCCCCCATCTCCCTCCCCCCCATCTTCCTTCCCCACCCCCCATCTCCCTTCCCCCCCAATCTCCCTTCCCCACCCCCATCTCCCTTCCCCCCATCTCCCTCTCCCCCATCTCCCTTCCCCCCCATCTCCCTTCCCCCCATCTCCCTTCCACACTCCCCATCTCCCTTCGCCCCCATCTCCCTCCCCCCATCTTCCTTCCCCACCCCCCATCTCCCTTCCCCCAATCTCCCTTCCCCACCCCCCATCTCCCTTCCCCCCCATCTCCCTCTCCCCCATCTCCCTTCCCCCCCATCTCCCTTCCCCCCATCTCCCTTCCCCCCCATCTCCCTTCCCCACCCCCCATCTCCCTTCCCCCCCATCTCCCTTCCCCCCATCTCCCTTCCCCACCCCCCATCTCCCATCCCCCACATCTCCTTTCCCCACCCTCCTATCTCCCTCCCCCCATCTCCTTTCCCCCCATCTCCTTTCCCCCCATCTCCTTTCTCCCCCATCTCCTTTCTCCCCCCCATCTCCTTTCTCCCCCCCATCTCCTTTCTACACCCCTATCTCCTTTCTCTCCCCCCCATCCCCTTCCCCCCCCACCTTTCCCCCCCCATCTCCTTTCCCCCATCTCCTTCTCCCCCTCCCCCCCTCTGCTCCCCCCCTCTACCCCTCTCCTCCCCCTCCCCTCGCTGTCAGAAACACAGACACTGACAGACAGCGAATGAGAGACACACACAGACAGACAGACAGAGAGATAGAGGCACTGACAGAGACACACTGAGGGGGGCATCCCAGCACGCTGTTGGAGGGCTCCCGGTGCTGCAGTCGGTAAGTAGAAAATGTTTTATTTATTGAATAAAAAAATAAAAACATTTCTTATTAATTTTTTTTCATTGATTTATTGGTTGATTTATTGATGTTTTTATCATTTATTATTGATGATGGCTCTTTATTTGTAAAACTGAAGTGTTTAATGTTTGTAAACTTCCCTTTAAACCCCCCTTCCACCATTCCCTACGCCTGATTTGTAACCTACGCCTGATTTTCTAAAGTGTAGACAAGGTTTTTTCGAGCGTACAAAAATTCTAAGTTAGTTTGGAGTAAGTTTTCACTGACGAAACTTTGAAAACAGAAAAAAAAATTCTGTTCCAAAGTGAAACTGTTCTAACTGACTAGAACTGGAGCAAACTAAATGGCGAGAATTCCGATTTCTAAGATACTCCGTTCTACACCAGTTGCTCCAAAAAATCAGGAGCAAATCATGTCGAAACTTGGGGCCATTGAAACATAGAAAAATAGAAAATAGGTGCAAGAGTAGGCCATTCGGCCCTTCAAGCCTGCACCACCATTCAATATGATCATGGCTGATCATGCAACTTCAGTACCCCATTCCTGCTTTCTCTCCATACCCCTTGATCCCTTTAGCCGTAAGGACCACATCAAACTCACTTTTGAATATATCTAATGAACTGGCCTCAACAACTTTCTGTGGTAGAGAATTCCACAGGTTCACAATTCTCTGAGTGAAGAAGTTTCTCCTCATCTCGGTCCTAAATGGCTTACCCCTTATCCTTAGACTGTGACCCCTGGTTCTGGATTTCCCCAACATCGGGAACATTGTTCCTGCATCTAACCTGTCCAACCCCGTCAGAATTTTATATGTTTTTATGAGATCCCCTCTCATTCTTCTAACTTCCAGTGAATATAAGCCTAGTCGATCCAGTCTTTCTTCATGTATCAGTCCTGCCATCCCAGGAATCAGTCTGGTGAACCTTCGCTGTACTCCCTCAATAGCAACAATGTCCTTCCTCAGAATAGGAGACCAAAACTGTACACAATATTCCAGGTGTGGCCTCACCAAGGCCCTGTACAACTGCAGTAAGACCTCCCTACTCCTATACTCAAATCCTCTTGCTATGAAGGCCAACATGCCTTCTTCACCGCCTGCTGTACCTGCATGCCAACTTTCAATGACTGATGTACCTTGACACCCAGGTCTCGTTGCACCTCCCCTTTTCTTAATCTGTCGCCATTCAGATAATATTCTGCCTTCCTGTTTTTGCCCCCAAAGTGGATAACCTCACATTTATCTACATTACACTGCATCTGCCATGCATTTGCCCACTCACCTAACCTGTCCAAGGCACCCTGCAGCCTCTTAGCATCCTCCTCACAGCTCACACTGCCACCCAGCTTAGTGTCATCTGCAAACTTGGAGATATTACATTCAATTCCTTTATCTAAATCATTAATATATATTGTAAATAGATGGGGTCCCAGTACTGAACCTTGCAGTAGCCCACTAGTCACTGCCTGCCATTCTGAAAAGGTCCCGTTTATGCTTACTCTTTGCTTCCTGTCTGCTAACCAGTTCTCTATCCACATCAATACATTAGCCCCAATACCATGTGCTTTAATTTTGCACACTAATCTCTTGTGTGAGACCTTGTCAAAAGCCTTTTGAAAGTCCAAATACGCCACATCCACTGGTTCTCCCTTGTCCACTCTACTAGTTACATCCCAAAAAATTCTAGAAGACTTGTCAAGCCTGATTTCCCTTTCATAAATACATGCTGACTTAGCATACACACAATTACCTCCCCAGTATAAATCCCTACGATTTATATTAGAATAACAAAACCCAAAATACAAACCCCTACACAAGGGTAATTTGCATCAACACAATATGACACAGTTAAACCCGTCCGCGATTCAACTGTTACATATAAATTACCCAGACTGAATCACAACAACCCTCTTTGATTTGACTGAGACATATAATCATGCAATCATCGGTTGTTTCCTGAGGTTGATTGTAGGCCTGGACCATAGTTACCAGCTTGCTTCCTTCTTGTCGACTGCAAAACACACTCTTCCCTCTTTGAAGTGGCACTTCTTTATAAAAAATCCAACTTGCAATATCTTGAAACAGATTTCTTGTTGCCTTCATGTGAGCACAATGGCAGTATTAAATATGTGAATGTCTCTGGCAGAAACACTCTTGATGCAAACTGTCCCTCGTTTAGGGCCATTGTCCATGATTACCTTGACCACAGCCTATCTGTATGATAAGGTCTTTCTGGCAATGCAACCTTCCCAAGGTGACTGCATATGTAGATTTTGGTTTCTAGTAGTATTCGTATTCAAATTATTCCTTCAGCTGGCTCTGCTGCAAGGACGGCCAAGACACATCACCCGGACACACAGCCTGCCCAGAGTCCACCCGTACACCCGGCCCGTACCCGACCGCACCGCGGGCCATGGCCTCCACGTCCCCAGACTCGGGGGGCCCGAATGCCTGGACGCAGCTGGGGAGAGGTCTGGACGGCGCTGGGGAAAGGTATGGACGCCGCTGGAGGCCTTGTATGGGCTGGCAAATGACCTAACTCCTGCTTCTCCTGGGCCAACAAAAACAAAAACTCAACAGTTGCAGTACCGGCCGCTTTTGACCCTGGCCGAAGGGACCCCGTACCAGCCGTTTCTATCCTGGGCCGAAAGGACTCTGCACCGGCCGGGCCAAAGGTACTTTGCACCAGATTCGGGGGATGTCCAACCGGCCGAGGGGACTCCGGGACGTCCTGCCAAAGGGACTCTGAGGCCGGCGTTCAATCCGCTGAAGGAACTCCGAGTCCGGCGCTGAACCGGCTGAAGGGACCGAGGAATGGGTCTTATACACCCAACCAACTTTTAACTAATTCTTAAACTTTTAACCAACTTTTAAACTTATTAAACAATTTGGGAGAACTTTTAAAATTTACATTTTAGACTCTCAATCGAAATTCTTTTGAATATCTATTATTAATCTACATCTTTGACTTTTAACAACTTTTAGAAACTTTTTAAATTGGGGAAACTTCTATAATGTATTATTGATCTACATCTTAGAATATTAACAATTCTTGGAAACGTTTTAAAACTTCTTAACAACTCTTAGAAACCTTTGAAATAAATTGGGAACCTTTATCAACTTTGAATCTTTTAAAATAACTTTGGACATCACCTTCCTAATGCCTGCTCCCCAACCTAGCCTCGGGCCATCTACCATCAGTGGCACTACCCGGCGCCGAGCTTGCGGCCAACACTTCGCCGTAGGTAATAGGCTTATCGAGCTGTGCATGGTCTCCAGTTGTCTTGGACCCCCTTGCCACTGGACCAAGACCTTGCTTAGCTAAGCCTGTGTGGTTGCCGATGTGCAGCGGCCACCCCACGTTAAAAGAACTCGCGCACAGGCATCTTCCACTTCATCAGTATGAAGTTCGGGACCTGGAACGTCAGGAACCTCATGGACAATTCCAACAGCAACAGGCCAGAACGCCGCACCACCATAGTTTCCCGGGAACTCAGACGTTTTGACATTGACATCACCGCCCTCAGCGAGACCCGGCGGGCAGGGGAAGGCCAGTTGAAGGAACATGGTGGAGGTTATACCTTCTTCTGAAAAGGGAAACCAGAGGCAGAACGCCACCTTCATGGAGTCGGCTTTGCCGTCAAGAATGAGCTGGTCGACCGCCTCAAAGACTCCCCCTGTGGGGTTAACGAACGCCTCATGACTCTCCATATCACCCTATCTCGGAACCAATGTGCCACAGTCATCAGTGCGTATGCCCCCACACTCGATGCAACGGATGAGGCTAAAGAAGATTTTTATTCCAACCTCGAGACATCCTTGTCCCGCGTCCCCACGGGCGACAAATTGATCCTCCTGGGTGATTTTAATGCCAGGGTTGGCAAAGACACAGCCCTCTGGGGAGGCGTGATTGGCAGAGAGCGGGTAGGGAAAGCCAACTCCAGTGGTACCATACTCCTGACAAAATGTCTAGAACATGAACTCCTCATTACCAACACCCTGTTCCACCAGAGGGACAAATACAAGGCATCATGGCAACATCCTTGCTCCGAACACTGGCACCTGCTTGATTATGTCATTGTCCGAGCCAGGGATCGCAAGGATGTGCGCATCACCCGCGCCATGACAGGAGCTGACGACTGCTGGACGGACCACCGCCTAATCCGATCCATCACCAACATTAACATTGCCCCAAAGCAGTGGGGACAGCAGAAGCAGCTCCACGAAAAAGTTAATGCCGGGGCACTTAGCGACCCAGCTAAGAGAGCCCTATACAGCACAGTGCCTCACAGCCAATCTGGCGTGCCTTGATGACCCTGAGATGCTGAATCCCCAGAGCCCCTGGTCTGCCCTCCAGGCCTCTATAACCAGTGCCTGTGAAGAGACACTTGGTCACTCAACCAGAAAACATCAGGACTGGTTTGATGAAAATGATCAGGAGATCGAAGAACTAATAGATCGCAAACGCAAAGCATTTCTGAGCCTCAAGCAACAGCACAACTTGGGAACTGCAAAACAACATTACAGATGGCTCAAGGCTCATGTCCAACAAAAAACTCGGGACCTAAAGAACAGGTGGTGGATGGAGAAAGCATGGGAGATACAACAACTGGTCAACAGCCACGATATGTGAGGATTCTTCACTGCAGTCAAGGCCACCTACGGTCTAAACTCCCAAGGCTCCACCTCCCTCCTGACCAAGAACGGGGAAACACTCATCAAGGACACTGAGGCTGTCAGGGCCTGATGGAAGGAGCACTTTGAAGATCTCCTCAATCGAGACTCTGCCTTTGACTCGAGTGTTCTCGATTCCATCCCGCAGCATGCGACCCGCCACCAACTCAGTGAAACTCCAACGTTGCACGAGGTAGGCAAAGCCATTAAACAGCTGAAGAATAACAAGGCTACGGGTGCCGATGGAATCCCTGCTGAGGCGCTAAAATATGGTGGAGAGGCGCTGTTGGCGCGGATACATGACCTCATCTTTCTCATCTGGAGGGAGGAGAGCATGCCGGGAGATCTCAGAGATGCAGTGATCGTGACCATTTTTAAAAAGGGGACAAGTCCGACTGCGACAACTACAGGGGAATCTCCCTGCTATCAGCCACTGGGAAAGTTGTCGCTAGAGTTCTCCTCAACCGTCTTCTCCCTGTGGCCGAGGAGCTCCTCCCGGAATCACAATGCGGATTTCATCCCCTACGGGGCACAACAGACATGATCTTTGCAGCACGCCTGTTGCAGGAAAAATGCAGGGAGCAGCGCCA
Source organism: Pristiophorus japonicus (assembly GCF_044704955.1). Classification (NCBI taxonomy): domain Eukaryota; kingdom Metazoa; phylum Chordata; class Chondrichthyes; family Pristiophoridae; genus Pristiophorus; species Pristiophorus japonicus. The sequence goes on along the minus strand of NC_091980.1, from coordinate 292,398,844 downwards.
GCCCTTATACATGGCCTTTTCCGATCTTACAAAGGCCTTTGACAGTGTCAACCGTGAGGGTCTATGGAGCGTCCTCCTCCATTTCGGATGCCCCCAAAAGTTTGTCAACATCCTTCGCCTGTTTCATGATGACATGCAGGCCGTGATCCTTACCAACGGATCCATTACAGACCCAATTCACGTCCGGACCGGGATCAAACAGGGCTGCGTTATCGCTCCAACCCTCTTCTCAATCTTCCTCGCCGCCATGCTCCACCTCACAATCAACAAGCTCGCCGCTGGAGTGGAACTAAACTACAGAACCAGTGGGAAGCTGTTTAACCTATGTCGCCTCAAGGCTAGGTCCAAGATCACCCCAACCTCTGTCGTTGAGCTGCAATATGCGGACGACGCCTGCGTCTGTGCACATTCAGAGGCTGAACTCCAGGATATAGTCAATGTATTCACTGAGGCATATGAAAGCATTGGCCTCACGCTTAACATCCGTAAGACAAAGGTCCTCCACCAGCCTGTCACCGCCGCACAGCACTGCCCTCCAGTCATCAAGATCCAAGCCGCGGCCCTGGACAACGTGGACCATTTCCCATATCTCGGGAGCCTCTTATCAACAAAGGCAGACATTGATGCAGAGATTCAGCACTGCCTCCAGTGCGCCAGTGCAGCTTTCGGAAAAGAGTGTTTGAAGAACAGGCCCTCAAATCTACAACCAAACTCATGGTCTACAGGGCTGTAGTAATACCCACCCTCCTGTATGGATCTGAGACATGGACGATGTATAGAAGGCACCTCACGTCCCTGGAGATAATCACCAACGATGTCTCCGCAAGATCCTGCAAATCTCCTGGGAGGACAGGCGCACCAACATTAGCGTCCTCGACCAGGCTAACAACCCAGTATTGAAGCACTGACCACACTTGAGCAGCTTCGCTGGGCAAGCCACATAGTACACATGCCAGATACGAGACTCTCTAAGAAATGCTTTATGCGGAGCTCCTTCATGGTAAACGAGCCAAAGGAGGACAGCGGAAACGTTAGAAGGACACCCTCAAAGCCTCCCTGGTAAAGTGCAACATCACCACTGACACCTGGGAGGCCCTGGCCGTAGACCGCCCGAGGTGGAGAAAGTACATCCGGGAGAGCATTGAGCACTTCAAGTCTCAACACAATGAGCATGAAGAGGGCAAGCGCAGGCAGCGGAAGGAGCACGCGGCAAACCAGCTCTACCAACCCCTTCCCTCGTCTAATGTCTGTCCTACCTGTAACAGGGTCTGTGGTTCTCATATCAGACTGTTCAGCCATCAAAGAACTCACTTTGAGAATCGAAGCAAGTCTTCCTCGATTCCGAGGGACTGCCTATGATGATGGTTCAAATGGTTCATGGATCTGGCCCATTGTCTGGGCCTACACAGATAGCAGCCTGTCTGGGGCCAATGGTCCACAGTGCCGTCTTTTAACAATGCAACCTGTTATGTATTTATGCTTGGGGTCACCAGACACTAGGGGGCGCCACTGTCGGAGGTCATCGGGCTGTACGCGCGCGTGTGTGGTCACAAGTATATAAGCATGGGTACCATGTCACGTGGGTTACTTTGGGCACGAATAAAGTTGGATCAGGTTTATACCTGAGGCAGCTTATAGTAACAAGTCTTTTGAGTCATTACATTTATTTCATTTGGTGACAAGGTAACTTAAGAACCTGCGCATGTACAATGGGCACTATTGGAATTCTGGAGAGATTCACGGATGACGAGGATTGGGTGGATTTTATTGACCACCTGGATCAGTATTTTGTGACCAACAAAATGGAGGGAGAGGCTGACGCAGTTCAGTGCAGGGCAGTTTTCCTCACAGTTTGTGGTCCAAAAATTTATGGCCTCATGAAGAATCTTCTCTCGCCTTTACTTCCAATGGACAAAGAATATGGGGATTTGTGCATGACCATCTTAAGCCAAAAGAGGGGATCATTGTTGGGGTCAAAGGGAGGCTTCTCTCCCTCAAGGTGGACTAACTGATATAGTTAATCGACACCTCACCCAGCTTCCCACTGTATAACGACCACGGAAGTAAACAAACGAAACTTCAGGTTTACTGGTTTTATTACGAGCAATGCACGGGAAGGTTCAGTCGTGGAACCTCAACGGGTTTCAAATACAATTTATACAGGTTTTGGAGAGGAGCACCCTCCTACAAAATCCTCGATAGGTCTAATTCTATCAGCGAAGTTACATTGATTTGTCGACTCTTATCAAACTATCTCTGAGTGGTATATGCAATTGCCCATCTTCTATGGTGTTGGTGTTGTTCCATGACTTGCACTTTGCCACAGTATAATAGACGCCTAAACTGGCTTCCTTATCTCTTCCTCAGAGACTTCTGATCAACAACTGCTGATTTTGCTGTTTAAGTATTACAGAGGTTACGGATTCAGTTTAATGAGTTATACGTTTGTGATATACCTAGATAAGCAAGTGTTACATACATAGGCAATTATACAGACCCTCCTAATACTGATAAGTTCACTACCTTCAGCATAATTCTGACCACCTATTTGCAACTTTTACAATTTATCCCTTACAATCATCATCTCACACTATCACTTCTACACACATGTTCGTGCTGAGGGCCAGGATGTGTCGGGATTTGTCGCCGACCTGCGACGTCTTGCTGAGCCGTGTAAGTTTGGGAACGTGTTGGAAGACACGCTGCGAGATTTCTTCATGATAGGCATCAACCATGATGTGATTCTTCGGAAGTTATTGGCCGAAGAGATGCTGGATTTGAGCAAAGCCATCGCATGACGACTGATGATAATCGAAGAGTCGATGCTCCATGGCAAGTACTGTAAACAAGATTGTGTTGTCGTCTGGCAGAGCTGCTTATGGCAGGACCTACTCAACTGCTTATGTGAAACCTGTAGCTGGAGACTACAAGGTTATGATTAACTGATTTTCGAAACAAATTCAGTACCCGTTACCGAAGGCTGATGACCTGTTCGCCATGCTAGCAGGTGGAAAGTTATTCACTAAACTGGATCTGACGTTGGCCTATATGACACATGGGCTTGTTGACATTTCAAAGAAACTCACCTGCATCAACACCCATAAAGTAATGTTTGTCTACAACAGGTGTCCTTTTGGAATTTGTTCGGCTGCAGCCATATTTCAGAGGAATATGGAGAGTTTACTGAAGTCCGTTCCCAGAACTGTCATGTTTCAAGATGACATTCTGGTCACAGGTCGTGACACTACTGAACATCTGAACAATCTTAAAGAAGTCCTACATCGTCTGGACAAAGTGGGACTCAGGCTGAAATATTCGAAGTGTGTCTTCATGGCACCAGAAGTTGAATTCCTGGGGAAGAAGATTGCTGCTGATGGCATCAGGCCTACTGATTCAAAAACCAAGGCCACCAAAAATGCACCCAGGCCTCAGAATGTGACGGAGCTGTGTTTATTCCTTGGGCTACTCAACTACTTTGGTAATTTCTTACCCAGATGAGCATTTTGTTAGAGCCACTGCACGTGCTGCTCAGAAAAGGCGACAGCTGGGTCTGGGATGTGTCTCAAGATAGAGCCCTTGAGAAAGCTAAGAATCTGCTCTGTTCAAACAAGTTGCTTGTTCATTATGATCCGTGTAAGCATCTCATATTGGTCTGTGATGCTTCATTATATGGGGTTGGCTGTGTACTCCAACAAGCAAATGAGTCAGATAAGCTACAACCTGTTGCGTATGCTTTGAGAAGTTTGTCAAAGGCGGAAAGAGCTTACAGCATGGTAGAAAAAGAAGCTTTGGCCTGTGTGTATGGGATCAAAAAGATGCATCAGTACCTGTTTAGTCTTCGTTTTGAACTCGAAACGGATCACAAGCCACTCATTTCATTGTTTTTAGAAAACAAAGGGATTAATACCAATGCATCGTCCCGTATCCAGAGGTGGGCGTTGACATTGTCTGCCTATGATTATGTTATTCGTCATAGACCTGGCACTGAGACTTGTGCCAATGCACTGAGTCATCTGCCGTTGCCCACACCTGAGCTGGAAACGCCTCAGACTGCAGATCTACTGTTAGTAATGAATGCTTTTGAGAGTGAAGGAACTCCTGTCACTGTTCAACAAGTTAGGATCTGGACCAGCCATGACTCTATTTTATTAGTTGTGAAACGTGTGTCCTCAGTGGTGATTGGTCTGCAATACCTATGGAAATGTGTGATGAGACCAAACATTACAACCGTCGCAAAGATGAACTGTCCATTCAGTCAGATTGTTTACTGTGGGGTAATCGTGTTGTTATGCCTAAGAAAGGTGGAAAGAAATTTGTACGTGAACTACATAGTGACATCCTGGTATTGTCATGATGAAAGCCATTGCTAGGGCTCAAGTATGGTGGCCTGGAATTGACTCTGATCTAGAATCATGTGTGCATCAGTGCAATACTTGCATGCAGCGAAGTAAAGTATCAGTGGAATCTCCACTGAGTCTTTGGTCATGGCCATCTAAACCATGGTCAAGGGGCCCCATCGATTTTGCGGACTGTTTCCTGGGAAAGATGTTTTTTGTTGTGGTGGATGCATATTCAAAGTGGATAGAGTGTATTATTATGTCATCCAGTACATCTACAGCTACTATTGAGAGTCTTTGTGTCATGTTTGCTACTCATGGTTTGCCTGACATTGTTGTGAGCGACAACGGATCTTGCTTCACAAGTCTGGAGTTTCAAGAGTTCATGAGACTCAATGGTATTAAACATGTGAGGTCAGCCCCATTCAAACCTGCTTCTAATGGTCAAGCAGAGTGTGCTGTTCAAGCAGAGTATGAAACGAGTAACTCAGGGTTCACTGCAGACTCGCTTGTCCTGTATACTGCTCAGTTACAGGACCAGACCTTTTATGCTTACTGGGGTCTCCCCTACTGAACTACTGATGAAGAGATGTCTCAAGACCAAGCTCTCTCTTGTTCATCCTGATTTGAATGATCGTGTTGAAAACAGACTTCAAAGTCAGCAAGGGTATCATGATCGTGCTGCTGTGTCACGTGACATCTCTGTCAACGATCCAGTTTACGTACTAAACTATGGTCAAGGTCCAAAGTGGATCACCAGTACTGTTACAGCCAAGGAGGGTAAGAGAGTGTTTATTGTATTGCTTAAGAATGGGCAAACATGCAGGAAACATGTTGATCAGATAAAACTGCGGCACACAGATGAACTGGAACCGCTTGAGGAAGATGCAGTCAGTGATGAACCAACCAATGTTCATTCATCAGAGGACTTTGCTGTCATTATTGAAACTGGACCTCCAGTCTCTGATGTGGTCATTACCTCTCCCATCAGATCGGTTACTCAGCCTTCAGTCACAATTGACTCAGGACGTTCGCCTAGAACTGAAGTTGAAGTGAGACGATCAACTCGTGAACGGAAAGTCCCAGACCGTCTTAATTTGTAAAAACACTGATATTAAGATCTTAAAAGGCGATGTTGTTATGTATTTATGATTGGGGTCGCCAGACACCAGGGGGCGCCACTGTCGGAGGTCAGCGGGCTGTATACGTGTGTGCGCAGTCACTGGTATATAAGCGCATGTACCATGTCACGTGGGTTACTTTGGGCGCGAATAAAGTTGGGTCAGGTTTAAACCTGAGGCAGTTTACAGTAACAAGTCGTGTGAGTCATTACACATTATATTCATTGCACAACCCCTTAAGGTAAACAAATGTGTGAATGTTCTTGTATCTGTTCCAGAAAGAAAACATTCATTTAACAATCTGTGCAATTGTGGATTGTCCAGTCTCTTGAGAGTTTGTGGTTTTTGACTGTAATGTCTGAATTAACTTGCTTTGGAGGCAGTTCAGAGAAGGTTCAATAGGTTGATTCCAGGGATGAGGGGGGTGACTTATGAGGAAAGGTTGAGGAGATTGGGCCTCTACTCATTGGAATTCAGAAGAATGAGAGGTGATCTTATCGAAATGTATCAGATTATGAGGGGGCTTGACAAGCTGGATGCAGAGGGGATGGTTCCACTGATAGGGGAGACTAGAACTAGAGGGTATAATCTTAAAATAAGGGGCTGCCCATTTAAAACTGAGATGAGGAGGAATTTCTTCTCTCAGAGGGTTGTAAATCTGTGGAATTCGCTGCCTCAGAGAGCTGTGGCAGCCGGACATTGAATAAATTTAAGACAGAGATAGACAGTTTCTTAACCGATAAGGGATTAAGGGGTTATGAGGAGTGGGCAGAGAAGTGGACCTGAGTCCATGATCGGATCAGCCATGATCGTATCAGCCATGATCGTATTAAATGGTGGAGCAGGCTCGAGGGGCCGTATGGTCTACTCCTGCTCCTATTTCTTATGTTCTTATGTTCTTAACCCCTTACTGCACAACTTCTTTTGTGGGTTGTAATGCAGTTCTGGATTTTTATATTTCATAGTCCCATTTTGTACGGTTTGGTGGGGGGGAACGGATTCTACAGAAGTTTCTCCTAATCTCAGTCCTAAGTGGCCGGCCCCTTATCTGAGACTGTGACCCCTGATTCTAGACTTCCCAGCCAGAGGAAACATCCTCCCTGCATCTACCCTGCTAAGCCCTGTAAGAATGTTGTTGTTTTAATGAGATCACCTCTCATTCTTCTAAACTCTAGAGAATATAGGCATAGTCTACTCAATCTCTCCTTATAGGACAATCCCCCCCATCCCAGGAATCAGTCTGGTGAACCTGTGTTGCACTCCCTCTATGGCAAGTATATCCTTCCTTAGGTAAGGAGACCAAAACTGTACACAATACTCCAGGTGCGGGCTCATGAGGGCCCTATATAATTGCAGTGAGATGTCATTACTCTTATACCCAACACCATAGCTCTGATTCTCCCACCCAGACTCTCTATCGGCGTGACTCCCTGCTGGGAGCACAAGTTTGCGGAATCATCCCCTGGAGCTGACCGAGAGGGTCAACATCAAAATGACACAAATAGAAATTACACCAGGCAAGCCACCTTCAATGTGGATACATCAAAATTAAAGGAAGACCCACAGGGTAAATTAAATCAAGACCCGCAGCATTAAAGAGTGCCGCATGTGTCGGAACCTTCCAGAAACTGAATAAAGCAGGCCGCTGGGCCTTCGTGTAACATGTACTCTTTAATAATTTGGGGGTTTTGGTTTGACATGCTCGTGTTGTTTCCCAGCATCATCAAAGTAAAAGGCACTAGACACAGCAAAAAGGCAAAATATTTTGCTGAATGTGTATCCAATAAACAAACATTAGGGGCCCAACATTGCCCAAGTCGTTTTTTCGGCGTACTGATCTGAAACGCGCCAACTTTGCACGCTGGAAAGGGTGCCACAAAAAAGGAGCCCCATCCTGGTCACTCTTCGGAATCCCTGGAGTCGTGGCGTGGCGTACAGACTGAAGTGGGGGGGGGGCAGAGCAACAGGCCAGCGCAGAAAGCACTGCCTGCTGGCACCTGTGCACATGCTCAGTGAGAGCTGCGCGCATGCTCCTGTCCTCCCAGTGCGTCCTGTGGGCTGTGAGCAGGACCCGATGCTCGCAGCCCCTATCCCCAGCCGAGTGGCCTCTCGCACCGGCCAGCCCGCTGAATTCCCGGGCGAGGTAGGGCTTCGGTTCTATATTTTATTTAGTGGCTGTGCTTGAGACTTTTGATTGGGGGCGGGGGGTGCGGGAGAGGTGAGAGGAGAGGTTTTTTGGGGAGAGGGGGAGAGAAAGTGTGTATTGGACGGGGGAGGAGGAGAGTTTGGGGGGGGGGGAAGAAAGAGTGTTTTGTATACCAGCATCTCTCTCTCTGGCTACCCCCCACTCCCCCCCACCCCCACCACCCCCATGACATCACGGCCAGCAGCTCGCATTTCTCCGGTAGGATTTACTTCATTTTTATTAGTATTTTAATTGTTTGAGCTTTTCCTTGCAATGTTTGGTTGTCGAGGTCCTCTCCAGTTCCCTTACCTCCCCTATCCCTGCCCGAATGCCTGCCCACAAGGTTTTTCAGAGCTGGCCACATACGCTGACCTACTTCGATTTGGAGTAAGTTTTTGCTGGCTAAAGTGGCATAAATGGCCAAAACTGGCGTAAGTGTCTGGGACCGCCCCCTTTTGAAAAAAAAAACTGACCTAAAAAAATTCGTACGTAACTGACAAATTTTGGGGGGAAAATGGCAATTTTTAACTTACGCCAGAAAAAACAACTTACTCCAAAAAAATTGATGCAAGTCTTGCCCAAAATTGGGCCCTAAATGTCATGAGGGATAATTTTTGTCTTCAGCTCTAAGTCAGTTCCAAATCGTGGTCACAAGGCCAAGTGCCAATAACACTCAATCCACGGTGTAAGCTCACTTGTATAACTAGTCACAGCACTTGGCATAGGGCGAGATAGTTCTAGGGAGGGTACTGGGCCGGGGGAGGCCACGGGAGGGGAAACAAAATCCTTAGATTGTCCACACAAACGTGTGCCCTTTACAACCCTGCATCACTACTTCCTGATTCTACTCACAAAACAATGTGTGACTTCCTGCATCACAACAGTGACTACACTTCAAAAAGTGCTTCATTGGCTGTGAAGCGTTTTGGGATGTCCTGAGATCATGAAAGGTGCTATATAAATGCAAGTCTTTCTTTCTTTTAGTTCAACTCAGGCAGCAGATTTAAATGGGACATTTTTTTTAAAGACCCCAGCATTTCAATAGCAGCTGGTTTTTGTTTTTGCTGACAGTGTTTTGCAGATAATTATAGACTTCTGTGTCTGAAGGGGTTTTGCAGAACTTTGTGAGGTTACTGCAGCCAGCAGCTTATCCTGTGCATTGTGGAAGTCCCTCTGTATTGGGTCTACTTGGAGACTTGGGAGGAGGATGGAAAGAAACAGGGATATTGCTCTCGAGGCTCAAGACATGGGAGAAGGTTAGCTCACACCCAGCCAAGTGCACAGACCATGCCAAACATTCCTGCACTTAAGTGAACAGCATGAGGAGACTATCCCTCTCCAGGGAGTCAATGAAAAATTTGTATGATGTGCTGCCAGTCTCTGAGGCAATCTAATGCAGGAAAGGTCACTGCAACCTTTGAACTGCTTTTGCTCTGATTCCTTTCAGGCTACCGCAGGGGAACCTCAGTAATATTAGCCAATCTGCAGTCCATACAAGAATCAAGCAGGTGATTGATGCCGTGCGTGCACCTTCATTGTTTCCCGTGTGGGTCTCCAGAAACAGAGGGAGAGAGCTCTGGGATTTCCCAAAGTTCAGGTCAGCATAAACTGCACGTACGTTGCCTTAATGAACTGCAAGGAATTCCACTCTATCGGCGTGCAGCTATTCTGCGATCACTGCTCGCTATCCCTGCCACTGCCACAATGCCTTTAATCTCACACCAATCTTCCATTCCCTCTGGGCAAAAAAAAAGTGAAAGGTTGGTTCTCTGCAGGCCGGCCTTATTATCATATCACCATTATAGGCAGTCTCTCGGAATCGAGGAAGACTTGCTTCCACTCTAAAAGTGAGTTCCCAGGTGGCTGTACAGTCCAAAACGGGAATTACAGTCGTTGTCACAGGTGGGACAGAAAGTCGTTGAAGGAAAGGGTGGGTGGGATTGGTTTGCCCGCTCGCTCCTTCCGCTACCTGTGCTTGGTTTCTGCATGCACTCAGCGTCGAGACTCGAGGTGCTCAGCGCCCTCCCGGATGCTCTTCCTCCACTTTGGGCGGTCTTGGGCCAGGGATTCCCAGGTGCCGGTGGGGATGTTACACTCTATGAAGGAGGCTTTGAGGGTGTCCTTAAAATATTTCCTCTGCTCACCTGGGGCTCGCTTGCTGTGAAGGAGTTCCGAGTAGAGCACTTGCTTAGGGAGTCTCGTGTCGGGCATGTGGATGATATGGCCCGCCCAACGGAGCTGGTCGAGTGTGGTCAGTGCTTCGATGCTGGGGATGTTCGCCTGAGCGAGAACACTGACGTTGATGTGTCTATCCTCCCAGGGGATTTGCAGGATCTTGCGGAGGCAGCGCTGGTGGTTATGGCAACTACGTGACATCTACATACACCTGCTAAACAGAGGTGCAACGTGATCCATGTTTCTATAAGAGCCATTATTGAGAACATTATAAGAGTCTTGAAGCACTGATTCTTAGGCCTCAACAGATCTGGGGGCTTCCTCCGTTACCACTCATCCAGAGTGACATACGTCATTGGGTTTGCTGCATACTGCACAAGCTAGCAGTACAATGAAGAATATACATGAAGCTGCCAGGGGGAGCAGGACAATCAGCCGACTGAGGGAAGCGACACAGGCAACATGTAGACTATTGGCTGTTGGGGAACAGCAGTCACCGGAGCCTTCTGGCATTTTTGTATTAATGAGCGCTTCACATAATGATCCCCCAGCATTAATAACCCTGCTAACCATCTTTCTCAAACCCTGCAATGATGTTCCTGTGCAGGCAATACAAGCTGCACAGTTGGCAAGCAGACAATTTATCTCACCTCAATTCCAACCTGTAATATCACTCTTTGGATACAATGGAAATCAATGACCAACTCATTTTATTGTTTTATGTTGCTGCCTTGCTATTGTGTTTGACGTTGGCATTTGCCCTCGATGCCTGATTGCAGAGTTCTGGTTCCTTGTATAACGCTCCTTTGACTATGTTAAAGGTGCTATATAAAGCAATTTGTTGTTGTTGGATTACCCTATGCACTCCGCCTTAAGTCACTGTCTAAATTGCACGGGATGATAATTTCTGAATTTGTGCTCGATGGTTTTTCCCTTGGACCCTAAGTCCAAGTCATTTGCCAGACCTAGGGAAAGAGAAAATGTCAAATTGGCCCGGATTTAGTGGTCAGAATAACAGTGAGGTTATCAGCGCTCTCCTTTATTATGGAATGAATCGGAAAGCAACTTCCGCCGACTGCACATGTGCAGTAGTACAAGATGCCCTGCTCCTCCAGAAGCTTTGCCACACTGGTGCCTCGCCGAGTAACTTGGCATTGAAATCCATGTAAAGGCGTGAAGTTGGGGTACTTACCCACGAGATACGCACTAAACATGCCAGAGAAAGGTAGGGCATGTCCACTCGAGTGTAAGTACATTTTTAACATGATAAGTCTTAATTACTGCCAAACAACCTTTCTGGCAGTGAAAATTAGTGTTACAAATGTGGAGTCTCATTTCTTCAGATTTTAATTATTGTTGGAGATTTTTTTTTTAAATTAAATTTAAATAATTGTTTTTTTTTACTTTTTCTTTCTGTCTCTTTTATCTCTCTCTCTATTAATTTAATCTTTCTTTCCCTCTTTTTATTTTAATTTCTATACATGATTTTACATTGAATTAAATATTCTAACTTACAGTTACTGGTTTAGACTCTGCATGCCTCAGCAAGGATTCTTCAGTCTGATTGGTTGAAGAGACACATTGTTGCTCTCCCTGTTCACACCAAGTCTTGTTCCCCCATCACCCCTGTGCTCGCTGACCTACATTGGCTCCCGGTTAAGCAATGCCTCGATTTCAAAATTTTCATCCTTGTTTTCAAATCCCTCACCCCTCCCTATCTCTGTAATCTCCTCCAGCTCCACAACCCCCGAGATATCTGCTCTCTTCTAATTCTGCCCTTTTGAGGATCCCTGATTATAATCGCTCAACCAGTGGTGGCCATGCCTTCTGTTGCTTAAGCCCTAAACACTGGAACTCCCTCCCTAAACCTCTCTGTCTCTCTACCTTTCTTTCCTCCTTTAAGACGCTCCTTAAAACCTATCTCTTTGACCAAGCTTTTGATCATCTGCCCTAATTTCTCCTTATGTGGCTTGGTGCCAAATGTGCTGTCTTTTAACACTCCTGTGCAGTGCCTTGGGACATTTTACTACATCAAAGGCGCTATATTAATACAAGTTGTTGTTGTTCGCACAGATCCCAGTTCCACTGTAGGGGGCGCTGTTTCAGACTTCCGATGACCGTAAGTTTTCACTCAAATGCCCACGAAAAGTCCGTGGGCAAGTGTAAGCGTAATAAATGGCGAACGCTGTTCGCTCACCACTGACCGCAAAATCCGTCTCATTGTGTTAGATAGCAAGTACATGTCACAACATTTCCATCCAATGCCAGACAAGGTTTTGATGTTCAATTGCTGACGTAGTTACAGCGAGTGAAGTAGTGAGTGAAGGGGAAGGTTATTATGTATGTAAACCTGTAATTAACATGTCTAACCACCAGAGGGCTTATCCCCTGGAGTCCCAAGGGATCCCACAATTCCTTGGGAGCACCTGTGTATAAGGAGGTCTCACAGTCTGGAGAGGCATTCTGAGATCTGTAATAAAGGACTACGGTGACACTTACTTTGAGCTTGCAGTATCTAGTCTGATTCTTTATCCAAGACATAACAACTGGCGACAAGATACAGATGACGAACCCCACCACAACAATGCAGAGAACTGTGGGCATCCTGGAGAAATTTTCAGAGGGTGATGATTGGGAAACCTTCGTGGAGTGACTTGACCAATACTTCGTGGCCAACGAGCTGGAAGGAGAAGGGAACGCTGCCAAACGAAGGGCGATCCTCCTCATTTTTGCGGAGCATCAACGTATGGCCTCATGAAAAACCTGCTTGCTCCAGCAAAACCCACAGACAGGTCATACGATGAGTTGTGCATACTGGTCCGGGAGCATCTAAAGCTTGCAGTATCAAGTCTGACTCTTTATGCATAACATAACAAAGGGAACTTAAAGAAATGCAGAAAAACTGACCACACGCCCTCATCTGGGACCAGACCTTCAGCTTCCCCGGCTCTTGCATCATCCCTATTGTCCCCGACTATGATTTCTAGTGCAACCTCTTTAAAAATGACGAGTTGAGAGTTTGGGGTTCTCTCCCTCTTGTTATGGCTAAAGAGGGAATACATAACAAGAGGGCATATAGTTGTAGGGATTGAGAAGTTTGGAGGATCCTATCTCAGAACCCTACCGAGGTCACTCTTGAGCTAGCAAGAGAGATGCCAGAGAGCGGACCCATTTGAATATATCCCTATTGCTTCCACACTCCCTCCCTTCCGTGAGGAATCACCCCATATCCCTCTGATGGTCTGACTGAGATCTAAAGTTCACCATTTGGTGAAACACAGATGTGACACTGCATCCTACCAGTACTTTGCACAATACTTCAGTACACAACGACTGTTTCATGTAAAAAGCAGGCAAAGTATCTATACCAAAGAATCTCCTTTTAACAAAGATGTTTCACCATCAATAGCCCTTTCAAAGAGAGAACTCATCATTAGGGCCACTTTAAAAGTGGGGAATTCATCAGAAAGATTTTTTTTTAATAGGGAGTTCCTAAATCTGAATTCACTGATGTAGAATAGAAATTCTTTGAAAGAGTGTTTCACCATAAGTACAGCTTTTGAAGAAGGAGTCGTGCCATTCAAACTCTTTCCATTGGGAATCTCACTATTAGGACCCTTTTAAAAAAGAAATCGTACAGTTTAATCTATTCCCCTTTTAAAGCGGAAGTTTCAGTACTCGGGCCCCCTTTAAAGAGGGAGTTTTACAGAGGATATACGACATAGTCTGACCATTAGAATTCCCTTTAAGGAGGGACTTTATCAGGACCCTTTTTAAAGCAGGATCTCGCCATCAAGGCCCCTTATAAACAGAAACATGATATGTGTCAGGACATATTTAAGTGGAGTCAAACTGTGCAGCAAATAGCTTTGAGGCGAGTCACCAAGTACACCAAGCAAAATTTTAATCCACTAATCGGGAATATCTACTTAGCAGGAATTAATTGAGAAATGTTAATGCCTTTTCTGTGCCAAGAGTCTAAATGTTGCATTTTTTAATTCCGCAAGAGAGATTTATGACAAATTTCTGTGATGACAATTTTAATTAGCTGACCCTTTTGTTTTTGCTGGGAAGTTATAAAATATTGTAACATTTTAATGACACAATAATTTTTTATTTAACAAAGGAAAACTTGTAACATGAGAATGCGAGTCTGTCCAGAATGTCTCGAGGCACTTCCCAATGACACTGTAGTCTGGGTCACTTCACCAGGGCTGTAATTGGATAAATAACTCAACCAATGTTGTCATCGCATCAGCTCTTGTGTTTCCCCCTGGAAAATGTTGCATAATATATATTTCTATATTATTATGTGATAGACATTGAGCATGTACGATTGTGTAACATGTGCCGCAATATTATGTAATGAAGACCAGGGCTGTGGCTAGGTGCTGGGAGGATGTTTCCCCTGGCTCTGGAGTCTAGAACTAGGGGGGAGTCACAGTCTCAGAATAAGGGCTCGGCCATTTAAGACTGAGCTGAGGAGAAATTTCTTCACTCGGAGGGTTGTAAATCTTTGGAATTCTCTACCCCAGAGGGCTGTGGATGCTCAGTTGTTGAGTACATTCAAGACAGAGATCAATAGATATTTAGATACTAAGGGAACCAAGGGATGTGGTGATAGGTTGGGAAGGTGGAGTGAGATAGATCAACCACGATCTTATTGAATGGCGGAGCAGGTTCAAAGGGCTGAATGGCCTACTCCTGCTCCTATTTCTTATGTATACTGATCCTGTTTTTGTTTGATATTTACTGTTATGTGTATTAACAGTGTTTTTTAGATATTTTACACATATAAATGTCCACATCCATCACCTGCCCAATGTCAACCCTTGTCATAAATGCAGAGCAATCTTAAATCTGACCAGCAACCTTTGTAAAGATGTCAGATAATCTCTCCCTGACTAGCAGCCCTTTAAGAGATGTCAGATATTCCATCCTTGATCCCTCTGCATTCCAAGCAGCCCGCACTGGGAGAGCCAATAATTTATTTAAATAAGACAGCCTCACATTATAAGTCAGGGTCAGAGATATGCACTACAGATGCATGCGGAGCCCAAGCAGTAGTTCTCCCGTGCCTCTGCACGGTATTATCATTCACTTTTATGCCTTATAGAGGATCGATACTCTTCTTTGAAATGAATTCTTTCTGTTTTCCTTTTCTACATCCCTGCCTTAGCTGAGGGAGCAGGAAATCCTGCCAATCTCCTTCAACAGTTCAGCTTTGAGCAAGCCTCTGTTATGTATTGATGTGTGTATCGTCCTGGTACCTTAAATGTAATGTAAGCACAATGCTACACCACAGAGGGCGCTGTGGTGGGAAACCTGGAAGTGCCTGCAACAGGCACTATAAAAGGCTGACCACCACACCTGAATGGCACTCTGGAGCTGAACAATAAAGGACGAAGGTCACAGCAGTTAGATTCACACCAGACCGTGTGGAGTCAGTGATTTGTGTGCTACATACACCACAGCCTCCTCATTGGCCACCTGCCACATCATTTGCCCCAGTAGCAGGCGGTCATCTGTCACAGCTCAAGGCAACACATCGAGGTCCGAATTAAGCTCAGAGCTCACAGAGACAATTGGTGCCCCTCAAGTGACTGAACAGCAAATCGACAATTTAAGAAACGTATTGTGACAACCGGCTTATCTTAAAACAGCCATTTGTGCACCGTAGAACATGCCTATAAACTCCCCTTCGCCCGACACTCTCACTTGACCCCTGCACTGTTGTTGTTTCCTCACAGATTCGTGCACAGCTTCGGCTGATCTTGGCCTCAGTCCTGCTTGGGTGTAATGTTGTTGTCCCAAGTTTTTAAGCTTATCAGGAGTATGCAGCAAACACTGAATAGAATGGGCACCGGTGGGAACTGTTAGCATTATATTTACAAATCTAATGCCATTAAGAAAATTATTCTCTTATCGGAGAATATACTTCGATGTAATCTACTGTGTTTAAGTAACTGAGTACAATGAGCATAGATAAGAAACATATTGTTTTTTTAGTAAAGGAAACTTAAACAGAACAAAATTAACCGTTTAGCAGAGTTAGTACTCTTGAAAAAATGTACATTTAACTTGGGGTCTGTGACTAATTTCCACCCTCCCCACCATCACTTTTGGACAGTTTATCTGCACCATATATTCCCTGGCTGTGGTGGGGCAATTTATTAATTCTTTGGTCAGAAATCCTTTACCAGGAACTGAAGACTATGGGCAAAGCAGCTCTCTGCCCCTATCAGGGCTGTTCCCTAACCTCACCATGGCGGGACTTCAGTTACGTGGATAGACTGGAGAAGATCCAGCTGTTCTCCTTAGAGTAGAGAAGGTTGAGAGGAACTTTTCTGTAGGTATTCAAAATCATGAGGGGTCTGGACAGAGTAGAGAGAGAGAAACTGTTCTCATTGGCGGAAGGATCGAGAACCAGAGGATATAGATTTAAGGTGATTGGCAAAAGAACCAAAGGTGACAACACAAAAATGCTTTTAGGCAGCGAGTGGTTAGGATCTGGAATGCACTGCCTGAGAAATGGGGGAAGCAGATTCAATCCAGGCTTTCAAAAGAGAGTTGGATAAGTATCTGAAAGAAAAGAATGTGCAGGGCTAGGGGAAAGGGCGGGGAGTGGGACTAGCTGAAGTGCTCTTGCAGAGAGCCGGCACATCCATGATGGGCCGAATGGGCTTCTTCCGTCTGTAACCACTAAATGATTCTAAGGGGCCAAAATTGCACCTCTCAAAAAGGCCTGTTAGCGCCTCCAGGAGGATTTTCGCCCTTTTGGGTGCCAGGCCACTGGCCCTGCCAAAACCTTCCCTAGTGGCCCAGTGGGCAACACTAAAGTGGCTGCAGAGCTCGCAATGGCCCTCTCCTTTAAAAGAAGTGGGACATTGTGACACATCAGCATGGCGATGATGCGCTGAGTGTGATCAGTGTCGCGCCCTGTGAGCGCCGTGTGAGTGCCCCGTTAACGCCACCAACAATTTTCCTTTTTTAAGAGGCCAATTCTGAGAGATTTACCCGCCTGTCTTGCCGGGCGCTATATGTCCAGATTAACTGCGTTGTGCCCCCAATACCGGGCGCTTGGTAATTTCGGCTCCTCAGATTCTATGATTCCATTCTCCCTGGCAGTTGTCTCAGGCTGAACAATCTTGCGCGCTATTTGACTGTGAGCTGAGCTTCTAACTCTACATCCTCTCCACCAAAAAGGCCACCTACTGCCACCTCCGTAACATCGGCCGTCTCTGCCCCTGCCTCAGCCCACCTCTCACAGAAACCTTCGTCCATGCCTTTGTCACCTCTAACAACGATTATTCCATTGCTCTCCTGGTCAACCTCCAATTCTCTACTCTCCATAAACCAGTTCCTCCAAACAATCTGCTGCTCATATAGAATCATAGAATGGCATAGAAGGAGGCAATTCGGCCCATCGAGCCTGTGCCCACTCTCTGCAAGAGCACTTCAGTGAGTCCCACTCCCCCGCCCTTTCCCCACAGCCCTGCACATTTTTTTCCTGCAGGTACTTATCCAACTCCCTTTTGAAAGCCACAATTGAATCTGCCTCCAACCCCTTTCAGGCAGTGCATTCCAGATCCTAACCACTTGCTGCGTAAAAATGTTTTTCCTCATGTCGCCTTTGGTTCTTTTGCCAATCACCTTAAATCTGTGTTCTCTGGTTCTTGACCCTTCTGCCATAGGGAACAGTTTCTCTCTATCTACTCCGTCTAGACCCCTCATGATTTTGAACACCTCGCTCAAATCTCCTCTCAACATTCTCTGCTCTAAGGAGAACAACACCAGCTTCTCCAGTCTAGACACAGAACTGAAGTCCCTCAGCCCTGGAATCATTCCCAGAAATCTTTTGTGCACCCTGTCTAAGGCCTTCACATCCTTCCTAAGTGTGATGCCCAGAACTGGACACGATATTCCAGTTGAGGCCGAACCGGTTCATCATAACTTCCTTGCTTTTGTACTCTATGTCTCTATTTATGAAGCCCCGGATTTAATCCTGCACCAAGTCCCACTCAACCATCACTCCTACATTTGCTGATTTACATTGATTTTGGGTCCCCCAAAACCCGAAATTTAAAATTCTCATCCTTGTGTTTAAATTACTTCACAGCCTCACCCATCCCTATAAGAACATAAGAAATGGGAGCATGAGTAAGCCATAGGGCCCCTCGAGCCTGCTCTGCCCATCAATAAGACCACAGCTGATTTTCTATCTCAACTCCACTTTTCCGCCCGATCTCCATCTCCCTTGATTCCTCTAGAGTCAAAAAATCTAAAGATCTCAGCCTTGAATATACTCAACGACTCAGCATAAATAACAGCAGAATGTTGCCTTGTGTCAGTGTTACACATCCTCCAACATATCTTTACTCTCATCATGCAATGAGGTGACTGGTCTTTGCACAGTGAAGTTGAGACTGAGAATTCACAATTTTGGGGGAATCATGGGTTCAAATCAATCAGTCTACCACTTTCTAAAAGAAAAAGTTTACATTTATATAGCTCCCTCATGTCCTCGGCATGTTCCAAAGGATTTCACAATTAATTACTTGTAGCACTGGCTGGAGTCATACCTAGCACAAAGGAAGATGGTTGTGGTGGTTGGAGGACAATCATCTCAACCCTTGAACATTGCTACAGGAATTCCTCAGGGCAGTGTCCTAGGCCCAACCATCTTCAGCTGCTTCATCAATGAAATTCCCTCCATCATAAGGTCAGAAGTGGGGATGTTCGCTGCTGATTGCAGTGTTCAGTTCCATTCGCAACTCCTCAGATAATGGAGCAGTCCATGCCCGCATCCAGCAGGACCTGGACAATGTTCAGACTTGGGCTGATAAGTGGCAAGTATCACACAAGTGTCAGGCAATGACTATCTCCAATAAGCGAGAGTCTAACTACCGCCCCTTGACATTCAATGGCATTACCATCACCGAATCCCCCACCATCAACATCCTGGGGTCACCATTGACCAGAAACTTAACTGGGCCAGCCACATGAATACTGTGGCAACAAGAACAGTTCAGAGGCTGGGTATTCTGCAGCGAATGTCTCTCCTCCTGACTCCCGAAAGCCTTTCTACCATCTACAAGTGTGATGGAATACTCTCCACTTGCCTGGATGAGTGCAGCCCCAACAACACTCAAGAAGCTCGACACCATCCAGGACAAAGCAGCCCACTTGATTGGCAACCCATCCACCACCTTATGCATTCACTCCCTCCACCACCGGTGCACCGTGGCTGCAGTGTGTACCATCTACAAGTTGCACTGCAACAACTCGCCAAGGCTTCTTTGACAGCATCTCCCAAACCCACGACCTCTACCACCAAGAAGGACAAGGGCAGCAGGAACATGGGAACACCATGACCTGCAAGTTCCCTTCCAAGTTACGCACCATCCTGACTTGGAAGTATATTGGTGTTCTTTCACATCACTGGGTAAAAATCCTGGAACTCCCTCCCAAACAGCACAATGGGAGTACCGTCACCATATAGACTGCAGCGGTTCAAGGAGGCGGCTCACCACCATCTTCTCAAGAGCAATTAGGGATGGGCAATAAATGCTGGCGTTGCCAGCGACGCCCACATCCCATGAACAAAAAAAAACCTACAACTGTTCAGACAGGAAAGTGTTATTACTTTTAGATAAGTTGATTTCAGAAAGCAGGAAACAATAGGCCAGTTAGCCTAACATCTGTCATTGGTAAAATGCTGGAATCCATTATTAAGGAATTAGTAGTAGGACATTTAGGAAATCATAATACAATCAAGCAGAGTCAACATGGTTTTGTGAAAGGGAAATCATGCTTGACAAATTTATTAGAGTTCTTTAAGGATGTAATGAGCAGGGTGGATAAAAGGGAACCAGTAGATGTAGTGTGCTTGGATTTCCAAAAGGCATTCGATAAGGTGCCATATACAAGATAAGAACTCACGGTGTTGGGGGTAATATATTAGCATGAATAGAGAATTAGCTAGCTAACAGAAAACAGAGAGTCAGGATAAATGGGTCATTTTCAGGTTGGCAAACTGTAACTAGTGGGGCACCACAGGGATCAGTGCTGGGGCCTCAACTATTTACAAACTTTTTCAGAATGAGGGGTCGCCCATTTAAGATGGAGATAAGAAGGAATTTCTTCTCTCAGAGGGTTGTGAATCTTTGGAATTCTCTACCCCAGAGAGCTGTAGACGCTGATTCATTGAATGTATTCAAGGCTGAGATAGACAGAGTCTTGAACTATAGCGGAGTCAATGCTTATGGGGAACAGGCAGGAAAGTGGAATTGAGGCCAAGGTCGGATCAGCCATGGTCTTATTGAATGCAGAGCAGACTCGAGGGGCCATATGGCCTACTCCTGCTCCTATTTCTTATAATCTTATGTTCTTAGCAATGCCATGAATTAGAAGAGATTATTCCTGAATTCTGATGATGAAACTGGCTGACACACGCATTAATACACATTAAAAGTCCACATTGCATCAATGAGCTTGACTGCTACTGTTCATATTACTCTACCATCAACCTTGGTGGATACGGTTGATGTCATCTGAGCTTTATGGCTTGCATACCTGGAGGGGCATGCTATGCAACAGTGCAAAAGATCTTACACTGCTTTGTTTGCACTAACGGCCAACATGGAACACCTTGAACTTTAATTCCTGTCTGTCTCTGAGTCTAGTATGCAAAGAATAACACAGAAGCCTGGAATTACATACAAGAATAGCACAAGAGGCTGAAGGGTTGTTAGCTACAAGATAACACAGATAGGCTGCATTATGTCACATAAAGGATAGCACACAGGTTGCACTGCATTACATAGAGGATATCATAAGGCTGGCGTGTACTACAGTGTGGTACATAGCAGTAACACATCACAGGATTCTGGTGATAGCTCAAGTGTTTTATCCACATCATCAATGTTACGAAATGTATTACAGCCTTGTAATATACACCAGCCTCTGTGTTGTTCAGTACAACATCTGCAGACGGAACTAATGGAGCCAGTTTATTCCATTTTCAAGTTTTGTTCTTTTACTACTCAGGTATGAGATGCCTTGATTAACAGCAGTGGATAGCAGGCTCCCTCGTTGAATGCCGTGATTATTATTTTCAGTCATTAAGATGTGAATGTTGGTATAGCAGGCTACGAGGGCTTGTACCAGCTGCTTTTACGACAAATCCCCATCCTTCTAGTTGTGAGAGTGTCTCATCCACATGATATCTGATAGGTGATTTGTTCAAACCACTTCCTCTTGTGGGGAACATGGCTCAGTCACTCTGACGATAGCCAAAGCACATCAGTGACTTGGAGCACTTAAAAGAAAGACTACAAAATACTTAAAATCTTCCCATTTTTGAAACAGTCTCATGCCTGGTGCTAGGGAATGAGGTGCAATATTCGGAAATACAAATTACAATTTACAACCAGTGGTCCTCAAGCAAGACACTGCTCAGGATTGAGGCCCTTGACAGCAAGTTAGTGGGTCGCACTGAACTGAAGGAAACATGTTTAAAATGAATATGTTTCAAGTGCAACTAAAGCTTAGTAGAATTTTTCCCCACTGTGCAGCAGATATCTGGATAACAGGCTCCTGAAAAAAGGTGAGCTGGATGATTATCCCTTTGGGAATGGGATTGCCGAATACAGACACAGATGTAGACTGAGATGAACAAATATCTCTGTGCTGCTCGGGTGAACGAGGGGAAATATTTTCTATGGAAAGCAGCAGGCCAATGGCTGAACAGTGAGATTTTGAGGATGGTTGAATATTCCGGATTACCTTTGGGTATCGCACAGGATGTGTACAGAATGTTTCTTCAGGGGATTGAACGACTGACCACGAGATTTTTGTTTATTTATTCATGCTTCGCATGTGGCAATGCCGGCATTTATTGCCTACCCTTAGTTACCCTGAGTGGGCGGTGGGCCTTCTCCTTGAAGAGAAGTAGTATTATACAACCAAGGGCAGTGAAGAGTCAACCACGTTGGTGTGGGACTGGAGTCCCATATAGGCCAGACCGGGTAAGGACGGCAGGCTTCCTTCCCTTAGGATCATTAGTGAGCCACTTGGGTTTTTACAACAATCCAATTGCTTCATGGTCACTTTTTACTTCCAGACTTTGTAAACTGAATTCAAATGCTCAGATTGCCATGGCTGGATTTGAACAGCCATTACTCCGGGCCCACAGGTCCAGTTATACAACTACTACAGTATCGTAGCCAGGTAATCGGGTGGGTTGTACAGAGCCTGTGAAAGAAGCAGGCATAATGCATGGGGTTTTCTAGTCCCATGGCTTTCTTATGTCATAAGCGCAACATCAATAAAGGAGAAAAAAAAGTTGTATTTTGCATAGAGGCTCTTTAGGAACACTGTCTGCCGCAGAAATATGTTCCTGTCTGAGGCTGACAAGAGGACAAATCAATTAATTGGTTGAACCCACTTGACAAGGTCAAAGTTATGTAATAAAATAGCTGCAGAAACAGCCAATTACTTTTGAACGCAATGGGTCACAATCAAGTGTGGTGATATTTACATGTGTGTCCTGTAAATCTCAAATAATTAATCACATTTTTTTATTATTACATCCCTCATGGCCGACATTAAACTGGTCTAGATGAATTTATATTTCTTCTAACAGGCCACAAATGTAAAAGGCAGGTCAGCTGGAAGATTTTAGTTGTAATGTCTTCTATTAAGATTGATTGATAGAACAGCCCATTTGCCAAAAACATTATTTACGACAATAAACTGTTAATTTGTTGTTTAACAGAAGTCACTACTGTTGAAAGTAGAGAGTGCCCAGCTTTTATTTTATTGCTAAAAGGAAACTTGCAAGAGTTAAAACAATTCAAAAAAAGCAGGAGTCTAAAATTTGCCTTCAGTTCTAATCCATAGAGTCAGGAAAGGTTTGGTCATTTACATCCAGCAAACAACTCTCTGCTGGGAGCTGCCATTTTGCTATTTGTGATTAGCGACATCAATCATTGTGATTTACATCAATCAGCTAGGTCAGCCAGGAATATCTCCATTTTTCCCCCCTTTAAGCACGTAAATTGCTGGTTCATTTAACCATTCTCTTGACTCTTTCTTCCACCCCTTCAACCTTTCAACCTCGATCCCAGGCATGCACTAAGCTCAACAGCTCATCTAATTAATGGCACCAACTTAATGTGCAGGTTTGAAAATACAAAACAAAGAAAATGTCCGCCAGCATTTTTTTTTAAATTGTTTTTCACTCCAGGACTTCTATAATGGGTCTTACTTATCACAAACCAACATCACTAAACACAGCTTATCGGGTCATTCTTATTGCTGTTTGTGGGAGCTTGCTATGCTCAAATTGGCTGTCATGTTTCCCAAATTATAACAGTGACTACATTTCAAAAGTACTTCATTGGTTATGAAACGCTTTGGGATGTCCTGAGGTCGTGAGAGGCGCTATAGAAATGCAATGTCTTTCTTTCTATTTAACTGAACACAATCAGTGGTGACATTAGACAGCTGCACAGAGATGGTGTAATGCTGGCCAATGAGAGACAGCCCCACTGTACTGAGAGATGTATGTTAGTCAGTGAATGTCTGTCAGAACACAAAACAGGCCTCAGTGAGCTATGTGTGTGCGAATGGGCACCCCCACGGCAGCTTTCCTATTGGGGGAAGGAGGTGGTGGGGTGGTAAATCGCCCGGCACCCACGCTGAGCCAGCCAGCAGTTTGGGCCTTGGGGGAGGGGCAATACTGGGAGGGAGGCGGAGGGGGAAAATCTTGAACGGACTTTAAGGGCTGCTGGTTACAATGGGTGTGCCTGGTGCACAGCGCGCGCTCCGCCCATTTGTAGATGAAATACGCAATCGGGGTTCTACGATCGGCTACGACCCCGATTTGCCTAGTTAAGCCTCTACCGCCTGGTTCAGGTGGTCGGGTTGGTTGCCCAATGACAGGCCTGCCTGGAAATGGCATCAGACAGCCCTTGGTTTTCCACTGCCGATGGGCAATGTTTCCCCGAAGGTGCCCAGCCGCACGTCAATCGCGAGGTCCCGCGCAGGCCACTTACCAGCTGCCACCGCTGGAAGGGACACCTCCCATGCGTGGCCGGGCAGCAAATTTAAAAGGTCCCGAGCAAGGGGGAAACAAATTAGAGCGAACATTGCCGATGAGACGGGCTTTTTTAGGCCGGAAACGCACGGCAGTGAGTTGAAAATCTCAGCTAGCATCTCAACCACCGAAAAGAAATGGGTGAGTTTTCATAATCAGCAAAGCGAGGCATTTCAGTGCTGGAGAAAATGGAATAGCCTTCCAGGAAGAGAAGAGAAAGTAATACACGGAGAGAGCATCCTATGTTCTCTACTGACAAGTTGCCATCATTTTAAACGTGGAGCATTACGATGTCTATCAAGCAGATGCGAGATTCTACATCTGGTGTAATACTGAGAGAGTGCTCCAGTATCAGAGATGTTATCCTTCAAAGGAGACCGATGTTCAGATGGTTCAGGTAGGTATTGAAGATCCCACAGCACTATTTGAGGAGGAGCAGCATTAAAAGAAAGGATTTATATAGCACCTTCATGACCACCAGACGTCTCAAAGTGCTTACAGACAATGAAGTACTTTTGGAGTGTAGTCACTGTTGTAATGTGGGAAATGCAGCAGCCAATTTGCGCACAGCAATCTCTCACAAACAGCAATGTGATAATAACCACATAATCTGTTTTTTTGTTATGTTGATTGAGGGATAAATATTGGTTGGCACACTGGGGATAACTCCCCTGCTCTTCTTCGCAATAGTACCCTGGGATCTTTTATGTCCAATTGAGGGAACAGATAGGGCCTCGGTTTAACGTCTCATCTGAAAGAAGGCACCTCTGACAGTGCAGTGCTTCCTCATCATTGCATTGGAATGTCTACCTAGAATTTTCTTTGTGCTCAACTCTCAGAGTAGGACCTACAGTCTCTATCACAGGTGGGGCACACAGAGGTTGAGGGATAGGGTGGGTGGGGAGCCTGGGTTGAAGTGCGCTCCTTCCACTGCCTACGCTTGGTTTCTGCTTGTTCTCGGCGATGGGACACAAAGTGTTCAGCACCCTCCCAGATGCTCTTCCTCCACTTAGGGTGGTCGTGGGCCAGAGATTCCCAGGTGTCGGTGGGGATGTTGCACTTTATCAAGAAGGCTTTGAGGGTGTCCTTGAAATGTTTCCTCTGCCCACCTGGGGCTCGCTTGCCATGTAGGAGTTCCGTGTATAGCGCTTGTTAGAAACATAGAAACATAGAAAATAGGTGCAGGAGTAGGCCATTCAGCCCTTCAAGCCTGCATTGCCATTCAATATGATCATGGCTGAACATGCAACTTCAGTACCCGATTCCCGCTTTCTCTCCATACCCCCTGATCCCCATAGCCATAAGGGCCACATCTAATTCCCTCTTGAATATATGCAACAAACTGGACTCCACAACTTTCTGTGGTAGAGAATTCCACAGGTTCACCACGCTCTGGGTGAAAAAGTTTCTCCTCATCTCGGTCCTAAATGGCTTAACCCTTATCCTTAGACTGTGACCCCTGGTTCTGGACTCCCCCAACATCGGGAACATTCTTTCTGCATCTAACCTGTCCAGTACAGTCATAATTTTATATGTTTCTATGAGATCCTCTCTCATTCTTCTAAATTCCAGTGAGTATAAACCCAGCCAATCCAATCTTTCTTCATATGTCAGTCCTGCAATCCCGGGAATTAGTCTAGTGAACCTTCGCTGCACTCCCTCAATAGCAAGCATGTCTTTCCTCAGATTAGGAGACCAAAACTGCACACATTACTCAAGGTGTGGTCTCACCAAGGCCCTGTACAACTGCAGTAAGACCTCCCTGCTCCTATATTCAAATCCTCTTGCTATGAAGGCCAGCATGCCATTTGCTTTCTTCACTGCCTGCTGTACCTGCATGCCTACCTTCAGTGACTGATGTACCATGACACCCAGGTCTCGTTGCAACTCCCCTTTTACTAATCTGCCATCATTCAGATAATATTCTTCCTTCCTGTTTTTGCCACCAAGTGGATAACCTCACATTTATCCACATTATACTGCATCTGCCAAGCATTTGCACATTCACCGAACCTGTCTAAGTCACCCTGCAGCCTTTTAGCATCCTCCTCACAGCTCACACTGCCACCCAGCTTAGTGTCATCTGCAAACTTGGAGATATTACCTTCAATGCCTACGTCTAAATCATTAATGTATATTGTAAATAGCTGGGGTCCCAACACTGAACCTTGCGGCACCCCACTAGTCACTGCCTGCCATTCTGAAAAGGACCCATTTATTCCCACTATTTTGCTTCCTGTCTGACAACTAGTGCTCTATCCACATCAATACATTACCCCTAATACCATGTGCCTTAATTTTGCATACTAATCTCTTGTGTGGGTCCTTGTCAAAAGCCTTTTGAAAGTCCAAATACACTGGCTCCCCCTTGTCCACTCTACTAGTTACATCCTCAAAAAACACTGGAAGATTTGTCAAGCATGATTTCCCTTTCATAAATCCATGGACCGATCCTGTCACTGCTTTCCAAATGCTCTGCTATTACATCTTTAATAATTGATTCCAGCATTTTCCCCACCACTGATGTCAGGCTAACCGGTCTATAATTCCCTGTTTTCTCTCTCTCTCCTTTTTTAAAAAGTGGGGTTACATTAGCTACTCTCCAATCCATAGGTACTGATCCAGAGTCCATGGAATTCTGGAAAATGACCACCAATGAATCTACTATTTCTAGGGCCACTTCCTTAAGTACTCTGGGATGCAGACTATCAGGCCCTGGGGATTTATCAGCCTTCAGTCTCATCAGTTTCCCTAACACCATTTCCTGACTAATAAGGATTTCCCTCAGTTCTTCCTTCCCGCTAGACCCTCAATCCCCTAGTATTTTCGGGAGGTTATTCGTGTCTTCCTTGGTGAAGATAGAACCAAAGTATTTGTTCAATTGGTCTGCCATTTCCTTGTTCCCCATTATGAATTCACCTGATTCTGACTGCAAGTGGCCTACATTAGTCTTCACTAATCTTTTTCTCTTCACATATCTATCAAAGCTTTTGCAGTCAATTTTTATGTTCCCTGCAAGCTTACTCTCATATTCTATTTTCCCCCTCCAACGTAGACCCTTTGTCCTCCTCTGCTGAATTCTAAATTTCTCCCAGTCCTCAGGTTTGCTGCTTTTTCTGACCAATTTATATGCCTCTTCCTTGGATTTAAGACTATCCCTAATTTCCCTTGTTAGCCACGGTTGAGCCACCTTTCCTGTTTTATTTTTACACCAGACAGGGATGTACAATAGTTGTAATTCATCCATGTGATCTTTAAATGTCTGCCATTGCCTATCCACCGTCAACCCTTTCAGTATCACTCGCCAGTCTATCCTAGCCAAATGACGTCTCATACCATCGAAGTTTCCTTTCTTTAAGTTCAGGATCCTAGTCTCTGAATTAACTGTGTCGCTCTCCATCTGAATGAAGAATTCTACCATATTATGGTCACTCTTCCCCAAGGGGCCACGTACGACCAGATTGCTAAGTAATCCTCCCTTGTTACACAACACCCAGTCTAGGATGGCCTGCTCTCTCGTAGGTTCCTTGATATATTGGTCTAGAAAACCATCCCTTATACACTCCAGGAAATCCTCCTCCACAGTATTGCTACCAGTTTGGTTAGTCCAATCAATATGTAGGTTAAAGTCACCCATGATAACTGCTGTACCCTTATTGCACTCGTCCCTAATTTCCTGTTTGATGCCATCCCCAACCTCCCTGCTACTGTTTGGTGGTCTGTACACAACCCCAATTAACGTTTTCTGCCCTTTGGTGTTCGCAGCTCTACCCATATAGATTCCACATCATCCAAGCTGATGTCCTTTCTTACTATTGCGTTAACCTTCTCTTTAACCATTAACACTACCCTACCTCCTTTTCCTTCCTGTCTATCCTTCCTGAATATTGAATACCCCTGGATGTTGAGTTCCCAGCCATGGTCACCCTGGAGCCATGTCTCCGTAATCACAATGACATCATATCCGTTAACAGCTATCTGCGTAGTTAATTCGTCTACCTTATTACGAATGCTCCTCGCATTGAGACTCAGAGCCTTCAGGCTTGTTTTTTTAACACTCTTTGTCCTTTTAGAATTATGTTGTAATATGGCCCTTTTTGATTTGGGAGTCTCGTGTCAGGCATGTGGACGATTTGGCCCACCCAACAAAGCTGGTCGAGTGTGGTCAGTGCTTCAATGCTGGGGATGTTGGCCTGAGCGAGAACACTGACGTTGGTGCGTCTATCCTCCCAATGGATTTGCAGGATCTTGCGGAGGCAGCGCTGGTGGTACTTTGAGGTGTCTGCTGTATATAGTCCACATCTCTGAGCCATATAGGAGCGCGGGTATCACTACTGCCCTGTAGACCACAAGCTTGGTACCGGATTTGAGGTCCTGGTCTTCAAACACTCTCTTCCTCAGGCGACCGAAGGCTGCGCTGGCGTACTGAAGGTAGCGTTGGACCTTGCCATCAATGTCTGCTCTTGCTGACTGTAGGCTCCTGAGGTATGGAAAATGGTCCACGTTGTCCAAGGCCTCGTCGTGGATTTTGATAATCGGGGGGCTGTGTGGCGGGGTCAGGTTGGTAGTGGACCTTTGTCTTATGGATGTTTAGCGTAAGGCCCATGCTCTGATACGCCTCGGTGAAGGTGTTGACGATGGCTTGGAGTTTGGCCTCCAAGTGTGCGCACCAACGCTCTTTTCGATCTTCCTTGCTGCAATGCTTCATTTCACTCTTAGTAAGCTCCCCGCTGGAGTGAAGCTAAATTATAGAACAAATGGGAATCTGTTCAACTTCCGCCACCTCCTGGCAAGATCCAGGGTCGTCCCATCCTCTGTCATTAACTACAGTAGGCAGACGACCCTTGCGTCTGCGCACACTCGGAGGCCAAACTCTAAGCCATATATACACTATTACTCACACAACTAACACAATGCAAAACAGATTAGCTGGCAATTCATCTCATTGCTGTCAATGGAGTCATGCTGTGTACAAAATGGCTGTCTCATTTACCTGCTTAACGAAAGAAACTCATTATATATGAAACACTTTGAGATATTTTGCAGAGATGTATTAGGTACTATATAAATGTGCATCTGGGATTACTAAATAGCAATTTTCAAAGCAACACTTGATAAGTGGCACTTGTGGATTAATGAGGCAAGGAAGTGTCAGCCATGAGCAACTATAACTGTTTCCAAAGTATGTGAACACACGGGAGAAAATATGCAGGAAAACTATCAAGGAAACACATAAACAAAATTACATAGCCAACGGGAAAAGCCTGCCAATGATCAGAGGACATTGCAGGACACAATGAAGCATTGTTGGGAGCAGAATGGGTCTGGTAAAGGATGAGGCTCTATCTTGAAACTGACTTGCATTTCTACAGTGCTTTCACAACCTCATGAAGTCTCAAAGTGCATTATAGCCAATGAAGTGGCTTTTTGTAGTGTAGCCCCATAAAATGGGATATGTCAAATTGTTACTGAATGTGCGAAGTTCTGTGTTGGATAAACAAACAGCAAATGAAATGGAGGCCAATGCTTATCGAAATTCTTAAAGGCATATTTTTTTTCAAATTGAGGCATGTATTGGATGCCTCATTAAAATGGCAACATTCACAGTTCTTCAATCATGCAAATATAATTTGAGTTCCATTGCCAAATATAAATGTTCTTGTCCTGTTTACAATGAGTTGGCTCAATAATGACATCATGGTTGAATCCTAGCCACGGTGCATATCAGCCATTAAACTCAAGACAGTGAAACAGGACTCCAGCATCACTGTGCCAGTAAATGTCTTCGGTGTGGAGTTAGGATGTAGGATGTTTGAATATTGGGTTTTAATAAGGTAGGTATTGCTTGTCGGAA
The DNA here is from genome assembly GCF_044704955.1 of Pristiophorus japonicus. Classification (NCBI taxonomy): domain Eukaryota; kingdom Metazoa; phylum Chordata; class Chondrichthyes; family Pristiophoridae; genus Pristiophorus; species Pristiophorus japonicus. The sequence continues at coordinate 292,369,071 of NC_091980.1, read as the reverse complement.
TTGTAAAAATACATTACTTAGATCAAGAGATTTACTTAAGAAACATAAAACAGGATCAACACCTGCGAAGTAGATTAAACATCATCATCATCATAGGCGGTTCCTTGTATCGAGGATGACTTGCTTCCACGCCAAAAAAGGATGAGTTTGCAGGTGTTTAAATGAAGGACCTATTATTTCAGGTCCCGAACTACATCTTGAAGGTTGGAAGATGCCTGTGCTTGGATTTTTTTAACGTGCGGTGGCCATTGCCCACCAGTCACCACAAGGGCTTGATAGAGCTAGGTCTTGGTCCAGTGGCAAGGATTATCCAGGACGACTGGAGACCAGTTCTGTTGCACGGACCTATCGCACACACATATTGCAGTGTGGGCTGGCCCGTGCTGCCCCTGGGCCCTCGCCTCTCCTGGGCCCCGTAACTCACGTCGCTCTACAATCTCTCGCCGCTGCTTCGCCCCGACCTCACTGCTCCTGTTGTACCTGCCCACGCTCCAATCATCGACCTGGACCTCGGTGACGTCCAATCCAGGCGCTCTCTTCATAGCCGTCGCCTTCCTGAACCAGCTCGCAATGTACCTTGAAGTGATATGTTCCACGCTGCTCCTCTGATGGTCCTAGCAGGTCTACCTGTCATGTCAGATATGCTACGGAAAGGAGAGTTGAAGAGAAAAATAAAATTATGGCTCATGAGACAGGGAGTTTACTGAACAAGGATCATGGTGTGGAAATAGACCCTATATAGGCAGGGATAAAAGGGGAGAGTCTGGCATTGAACCAAGGAAAGGCGAGTACAAGGGTAACCTACTCAAGGCAGACATTCTGTAATCCATGGGTTAGTTATTCAGGGGTTTTATCTATCCGTGTATATACACTGGCAATAACCTACAGACACAAAACACTGATGACAGACTGTAAACAAGTCCGAGACATTTGTGCATTCAACAAAAATGTTCTCAACATGAGTTAAAACTAAAATTTTTAAACAAGGCACAGATAATTAATGGGATATTTCTTAAATCACAGCCGGGGCACCAATTCGACCTGCTGTTTAATTGTTTTATTTATGTTGTCCAGATGAGTGTTCCAATGAACTTGGACGTCAGATTCAGACATTCACTGGAATGTCAAACATTCAAGTTTACTTTCATGAACTGTGAGAGCTTCACTTAGACGTGTTCCCACTCAGCTGCCAGACAACTAAAAACATGTGCACTAGGCTGCAAAGGCAGACAGACACGTACCTGCCATGCTGCCAGGGAGTGTAGGTACATATCATCATCATCATAGGCAGTCCCTCGAAATCGAGGAAGACTTGCTTCCACGCCAACATGAGTTCTCAGGTGACTGTACAGGAATTACAGTCTCTGTCACAGGTGAAGGAAAGGGTGGGTGGAGAGTCAAGTTTTCCGCACGCTCCTTCCGCTGCCTGCACTTGTCCTCCGCATGTTCTCAAGACTCGAGGTGCTCAGCACCCTCCCGGATGCTCTTGCTCCACTTAGGGTGGTCCTGGGCCAGGGATTCCCAGGTGTCGGTGGGGATGTTGCATTTTATCAAGAAGGTTTTGAGGGTGTCCTTGAAACATTTCCTCTGCCCACCTGGGGCGCGCCTGCCGTGTAGGAGTTCTGAATAGAGCGCTTGCTTTGGGAGTCTCGTGTCGGGCATGCGGACAATGTGGCCCACCCAACATAGCTGGTCGAGTGTGGTCAGTGCTTCGATGCTGGGGATGTTGGCCTGATCGAGAACACCGATGTTGGTGCGTCTACGGCTACGGCTGTGAAGAGGGCGACTGGATTTGACATCACCCAAATCCAGATCGCTGATTGGAGTGCAGGCAGGTACAGCTGGGGCGGTGAGGTTGGGGCGAAGGAGCGGTGAGAGTTCGTAGAGGGACGTGGTCAGGGCCCAGGAGAGGCATGAGTTCAGGGCCCAGGGGCAGCACGGGCCAGCCCACACTGCGATATGTGTGCGCACCAGGTCCGTGCAGCAGAGCTGGTCTCCAGTCGTATTGGTTAATCCTTGCCACTGGACCAAGACCTAGCTCTGTCAAGCCCGTGTGGTGGCTGGTCACCACACATTAACAAAATCCACGCACAGGCATCTTCCACCCTTCAGCATGTAGTTCTGGATCCAGAATATTAGGTCCTTCATTGAAACACCTGTGACCTGATATCTTCCCAGGGGATTTGCAGGATCTTGCAGAGGCAGCGTTGGTGGTATTTCTCCAGCGCTTTGCGGTGTCTGCAGTATATAGTCCACGTCTCTGAGCCATACAGGAGGGCAGGTATCACTACTGCCCTGTAGACCATGAGCATATCACTGCACTGCTTGGGCATTCAGATGCATACCAACTATACTTCTGGACAAGACCAATGTATGAGACATCTTTGGAACTAGGATGGATAACCAGTGGAATTCCAAGAAACGTCGGCACACACTCAAACTGCCAGGATAATCGAATGCATAATTAACACAGAATATGTTAGCTTAAAACAAGTTTTTAAATCTGTTGCCTGGTTTTAAATCTCCACATGAATTCGTTGTTTCATGCCTAAATTTCGCATTTTGAGGGGGCTCCGCCAGGGATCATTTTGCAGACTATAACTTCACTGTAAAGTAGGCCATTTTGTAAGAAGAAATGTGGATTAAAAACTAGATTAAATCGGAATGGAAATGGTAAGCGTCATGACGGTGGTCCAATCCTTCGTCTTACGCAGTCCCTTGGAGTTGAGGAAGACTTGCTTCCACACTAAAATGAGATCTCAGGTGACTGATGAGTCCAATGCAGGACCTACAGTCTCTGTCACAGGTGGGGAAGACAGTGGTTGAAGGGACGGGTGGGTGGGGTGCTCCTTCTGCTGTTTGCGCTTGGCTTCCGCTTGCTCCTGGCGAAGAGACTCGAGGTGTTCTGCGCCTTCCTGGATGCTTCTCCTCCACTTGGAGCGTTCTTAGGCCAGGGATTCCCAGGTGTTGGTGGGGATGTTGTACTTTATCAAGGAGGCTTTGAGGGTGTCCTTAAAACGTTTCCTCTGCCTGCCTGGGGCTCGCTTGCAGTGTCGGAGCTCCGAGTAGAACGCTTGTTTTGGGAGTCTAGTATCAAACGATGTGGCCTGTCCAACGGAGCTGATCAAGTGTGGTCAATGCTTCGATGCTGGGAATGTTGGCCTGAGTGAGACCACTGATGTTGGTGTGCCTATCCTGCCAATGGATTTGCAGGATCTTGCGGAGGCAGTGATGGTGGTACTTCTCCAGTGCTTTGAGGTGCGTGTTGTACACAATCCATTACTCTGAGCATATAGGAGGGCAGGTATCGCTACTGCTCTGTAGACCATGAGCCTGGTGCCCGGTTTGAGGTCCTGGTCTTCAAACACTCTCTTCCTCAGGCAAACGAAGACTGCACTGGCACACTGAAGGCAGTGTTGGACTTCGTCATTGACATCTGCCTTAGTTGACAGTAGGTATGGAAAATCGTCCACGTTGTCCAAGGCCTTATCGTGGATTTTGGTAATCAGGGGCAGTGCTGTGTAGCGGGGTCAGGTTGGTAGAGGACCTTTGTCTTACGATTGTTTAGTGTAAGGCCCATGCTCTCGTATGCTTCGGTGAAGATGATGACGATGGTTTGGAATGCGGCCTCCGAGTGTGCGCAGAAGCAGGCATCATCTGCGTACTGTATTTCAATGACAGAGGATGGGACAACCTTGGATCTGGCCTGGAGGCGATGGAGGTTGAACAATTTCCCGTTTGTTCTGTAGATTAGCTCCACTCCAGCGGGGAGTTTACTGAGGGTGAGATGGAGCATTGCAGCAAGGAAGATCGAAAAGAGCGTTGGTGCAATGACACAGCCTTGCTTGACCCTGGTCCATACATGAATTGGGTCTGTGGTGGATCCGTTGGTCAGGATCACGGCTTGCATGGCATCGTGAAGCAGGCGGAGGATGGTGACAAACTTTTGAGGGCAGCCGAACTTGAGGAGGACACTCCATAATCCCTCACGGTTGACAGTGTTGAAGGCCTTTGTGAGGTCAAAGAAGGCCATGTACAGAGTTTGGTGTTGTTCCCTGCATTTCTCTTGAATTTGACATGCGGTGAAGATCATGTCCATTGTGCCATTTTGTTAGAAGAAATATGGATTAAACACTAGATTAAATCGGAATAGAAATGGTTACCTGTAAGCGGCAAGACGGTGGTCCAATATAGTCATTCTCTGGCACAGTATGTATGCAGTGGTAGGGCCCGAGTTCGTGCCTGCAACCCTGGTGCTATAATGTGTCTCATTTTCTTTCATGCCATATAGTGGGGAGTGAAACCAATGGGGGCAGGCATTGTTGTTTGTTATTTTTCCTCATTGTCATGTTTGTAACTACAATGTAACACCACTGTATTACTGTATACACTCAACTTAGATGCACACCTTGACCACAGGGGGTGAACTTGTGGGAGACACGCCTTACCTGATCACACAGGCATATAAAGGGAGGTCCCACGCAGGGCCATCACTTCTGGAGTCCTGAAATAAAGAGCTAAGGTCACAGAGTGGCCTTGTCCCTGCAATGTGCCTTGTATGGTTTCATGCTGTAGAGTAAGGACTTTACATTGGCGACGAGAAACGGGAATTCACGACCCACAAGAATGGCCACCGGTAGCATAGAGGAACGGTACTGTATTGGGCAAGACTGGGACGATTTTGTCGAGAGGCTTCAGCAAAGCTTCGTAACTAAAGACTGGCTGGGGGATGCAGCGGCTGACAAGCGACGGGCTCATCTCCTGACCAGCTGCGGGCTAAAGACTTATGCGCTCATGAAGGACATGAAGAGCTCAGCAAACTAATCGGGGAGCACCTCAAACCGGTGAGCAGCATACACATGGCTCAACACAGATTCTACACCCACCAAAGTCGTGAAGGACAGAGCATGTCGGACTTTGTAGCGGACCTCCAGCGTTTGGCCAGCCTCTATAAGTTCACAGACGCCTGCAGAGGGGAGATGCTAAGGGACTTTTTCATCGAGGGTATCGGTCATGCGGGAATTTTTCACAACTTTTAATTGAGACCAAGGACTTAACCTTGGAAGCAGCAGCGTTGTTAGCTCAAACTTTCATGGCAGGGGAGGAAGAGATGAAAATGATTTACGCGTGCAATTCTGCCTCTAACGCGGTGATGGATCAGGGAGTCAACATCATAAATGCTACTTAGAGCTCCGCAGGCAGGAAGGGGCAGTCCGACATTTACCAGGCAGCAATAGATCGCAGAGCAGGATCTGAACAGAGTCAATGGCAGGCTGAATGGACGTTCACGCCATCACAGTGGACAATGCGGCCCGGGATGGGGCCATTGACTCCCACCAATAGGGTACTTAAGAGCAGTCAAAGGGACAGTCAACGCGGAATTCCTGGCCATAGTCCCTTTGTCCCCAACAATGGAAACTTTAACTCATGCTGGAGGTGTGGGGGAAAACACTCAGCCAGATCTTGCAGATTTCAACAGTTTGTCTGCAGAAACTGCAATCTCAGTGGCCATTTAGCTCGAATGTGTAGAAAACCTGATATATGAGACAGAGGGACCAGAAGAGGGTTCCGTGAGGCAGGATGACTTTTGGGGCGGGAACGATGGGGCTCGCCCAGTCGCTGAATTTGACAGGCGAGATGATGCCCTCTCGCAACAGCCGGACCAATTCGTTCTCTATTTTTTCCCGCATCACATACGGCACCGCTCTGGCTTTGTGGTGCACTGACCTGGCGTCTGGGGTGATGTGTATCTTTACTTTAGTGCCTTTGAAAGTCCCGATGCCCGGTTGAGCGGGTCCATGCGGCGAATATTCCTAGTTCATACACCAAAACGCCACCAATGATGATGAGGGTTTTGTTGAACGGCATCCCAGTACGCATGGAGCTGGGCACTGGGGCCAGCCAGTCACTCATGGGTGTTCAGCAATTCGAGAAGCTATGGCCACTCAAAGCCAGTAGACCCAAATTAGAACGTATTGAGACACAATTACAGACTTACACCAAGGAAATCATTCCGGTGCTAGGCAGTGCAATGTTGGCTATCACACACAATGGGTTAGTGAACCGGCTGCCGCTCTGGATTGTCCCAGGCAATGGTACCGCACTGTTGGGGAGCAGCTGGTTAGCCGAGATGAACTGGAAGTGGAGGGATGTTCACACAATGTCCTCGGTGGAGCGAAGTTCGTGCTCACAAGTCCTACAACAATTCGAGTCACTATTTCAACCGGGCATCGGGACTTTCAAAGGCACTAAAGTAAGGATACACATCACCCCAGACGCCAGGCCAGTGCACCACAAAGCCAGAGCGGTGCCATATGTGATGCGGGAAAAAATAGAGAACGAGGTCCGGCTGTTGCGAGAGGGCATCATCTCGCCTGTTGAATTCAGCGACTGGGCGAGCCCCATCGCTCCCGTCCTAAAAGCGGATGGCTCTGTCAGGATCTGTGACGATTACAAGGCCACCATCAATCGGGTGTCCCTACAAGATCAATACCCGCTCCCAAGAGCAGAGGATCTTTTCGCCACGCTGGCAGGCGGCAAGCTGTTCACCAAGTTGGACCTCACTTCAGCCTATATGACCAAGGAACTGGCCGACGAATCCAAACTACTGACCACCATCACCACGCAATAGGGACTGCTTGCGTATAACAGGTGCTCATTTGGCATTCGATCAGCGGCCGCGATTTTTCAACATAACATGGAAAGCCTGCTTAAATCCATTCCTGGAACGATCGTATTCCAGGACGACATCCTCATCACGGGTCGAGATACCGAGGAACACCTCCACAACCTGGAGGAGGTGATACGCCGACTGGACCGGGTAGGTCTGCGACTCAAGAAGTCTAAATGTGTGTTTTTAGCTCCTGAGGTTGAGTTTCTGGGCAGGAGGGTTGCTGTAGATGGGATTCGGCCTACTGAATCCAAAACAGAGGCGATTCGACGAGCACCCAGTCCTTGCAACACATCGGAGCTGCGTTCATTCCTGAGACTGTTGAACTATTTCGGGAACTTTCTGCCAAACTTGAGCACGTTGTTGGAGCTGCTACATCTTCTACTGCGTAAGAGTTGCGATTGGTTTTGGGGGGACTGTCAGGAACGGGCTTTTGATCGGGCACGGAACCTACTTTGTTCAAACAAATTGTTAACCCTGTACGACCCCTGTAAACTTTTAGTTCTGACTTGTGATGCATCGTCCTATGGGGTTTGGTGCGTGTTGCAGCAGGGTAATGCTGAGAGTCAGCTACAACCTGTGGCTTATGCTCTCTCAAGCAGAACGGGGATATGGCATGGTCGAGAAGGAAGCGCTTGCATGTGACTATGGTGTAAAAGAAATGCAACAGTACCTCTTTGGTAGGAAGTTTGAATTAGAGACGGACCACAAGCCGCCCACATCCCTGTTGTCGGACAGAAAGGCTGTCAATGCCAATGCATCAGCTCACATACAGTGGTGGGCCCGTGGCCCTGGCCCACCAAGCCATGGTCACGCATTCATGTTGACTATGCGGGCCCATTCATGGGGAAGATGCTCCTCATTGTAGTAGATGCGTACTCGAAATGGATCGAGTGCATCATCCTGAATTCATGCACGTCATCCACCACTGTGGAAAGCCTACGTGCGGTCTTGCAACCCATGGCTTGCCGGACATCCTGGTTAGTGACAATGGCCCGTGTTTCACAAGCTATGAATTCCTGGAATTTATGTCGGGCAATGGCATCAACCATGTCAGGACTGCGCCGTTCAAGCCGGCGTCCAATGGCCAGGTGGAACGGGCAGTCCAAATCATTAAGCAAGGTATGCTCAGGATTCAAAGACCCTCCCTACAATACCGCCTATCGCGCCTCCTGCTGGCCTATAGATCCCGCCCGCACTCGCTCATGGGGGTTCCGCCTGCAGAGCTGCTCGTGAAACGGACACTCAAAACTTGGTTGTCCCTCATCCACTCAGTCCTGACCAACATAGTTGAGGGCAAGCGCAAGTCAGAAAATGAGTACCATGACCGAAATTCAAGGGGGAGATGTATAGAAATAAATGATCCTGTATTCGTCCTCAGTCACGCCATGGGGCCCAAATGGCTTGAGGGTGCTGTAATTGGCAAAGAGGGGAATAGGATCATCGTGGTAAAACTAAACAATGGCCAGATATGCCGTAAGCATCTGGATCAAGTAAAAAAAAAGGTTCAGCATGGACACGGAGGAACCTGAAGAAGACCATGAGATGGAGCTCACAACACCACCAGTGAACGAGCAACAAGAGCAATCGGAAGAATGCACAGTCCCTGCGGTCAGCCCGGACAGGCCGGAGTCACCACAGGTGACAGACACTCACATCAGCATCCAACAACCAGAGCCCCAACTGCGGCGCTCCATGAGGGAGCATAGACCACCTGAAAGACTGAACCTATGATCCCAGTAAAACTTTGCGGGGGGGAAGGTAATGTCATGTTTGTAACTACAATGTAACACCACTGTATTATTGTATACACTCAACTTAGATGCACACCTTGATCACAGGGAGTGAACTTGTGGGAGACACTCCTTACCTGATCACACAGGTATATAAAGGGAAGTCCCACGCAGGGTCATCACTTCTGGAGTCCTGTAATAAAGAGCTAAGGTCACAGAGTGGCCTTGTCCCTGGAATGTGCTTCGTGTGGTTTCATGCTGTATAGTAAGGACTTTACACTCATGGCACCTGGGTTCTCATGAGCCTTTGTGCTAACTGCTGAAAATTATTATTGTTTTCCTCCAGTTCCGTGATTGATCCCAATGCATTTCCCAATGGGAATTCCCCCATTGGAAAAGGAGAAGGACCTACAGTGAATTGTCTTGAAGAAGTAAATCGACATTGGGCCAAATGTGCTGCGGAAAGTACAAATCTGTGGCCCCCAATCCCATTCCCAATCAGATATTTATCCAGCTGTTAGCAGGGATCTAGGAGAACAATATCTGCCATCCCTCTCCAATGGGAGCTGGCACATGGCACTGGTAATTGCAAACAAGGAGTTAAACAAAGAAGAAAGAAAACATAAAAATTTCGAGGAGGGGCAGACAAATAGGAAGAGCTAATGGCAGTGGAATGAATACCGATCAATCTGCAAAACCAATGGTCCAAGATATTGAGAATCTAAGCAACAGGCAATATGCTTTCACTCACTCATCAGACACTCAGAACATCTGAAGCATAATCCTATTAATAGCTCACCTAATAAAGGCTTTCCCATTATAAACAACAGGAGCGCCCAATGACTTGCAATGTATGTTATTGTTTTGGAAAAATGAAACCACAGTCTCTAACCTGCAAATTAACCTCTCTCCATTCTACCCCCTCCCCACATAAAATCTTGGCACCGAATAAACTCAGCTCACTTGTGCCAAAGTTGTTCCTTTCCCCAGTTTATTACATTACTCACGTTAAGACAGAGCAACAATTCAGTCGCATTACGAGGCTGTAGCACAATCAGCAACTTTAGATGACATTCTACACTTCCATAGGCAAAGGCCGAGGACGAGTAATCCAGAGGCCCAGGCTAATGATCTGGAGACGTGAGTTCAAATCTCACGGCAGCTGGAGAATTTAAATTCAGCTAATTAAATAAATCTGGAATAAAAAAACTAGTATCAGCGACCATAAAACTATAATTGTCGTAAAAACCCATCTACTTCACTAATGTCCTTTATGGAAGGAAATCTACAGCCCTTACCCAGTCTGGCCTATATGTGACTCCAAACCCACAGCAATGTGGTTGACTCTTAACTGCCCTCTGACATGGCCTAGCAAAGTCACTCAGTCGTAGAAAGCCGCTACAGAAAACAATACTAAGAATAAAACTGGACAGACCCGGGATGGCAGGACTATCATATGAGGAGAGACTGGATCGACTGGGCCTGTATTCACTGGAGTTTAGCAGAATGAGAGGTGATCTCATAGAAACATATAAAATTCTGACGGGACTGGACAGCTTAGATGCAGGAAGAATGTTCCCGATGTTGGGGAAGTCCAGAACCAGAGGACACAGTCTAAGGATAAGGGGTAAGCCATTTAGGACTGAAATGAGGAGGAACTTCTTCACTCAGAGAGTGGTTAACCTGTGGAATTCTCTATCGCAGAGAGTTGTTGATGCCAGTTCACTGGCTATATTCAAGAGGGAGTTAGATATGGCCCTTACGGCTAAAGGGATCAAGGGGTATGGAGAGAAAGCAGGAAAGGGGTACTGAGGTGAATGATCAGCCATGATCTTATTGAATGGCGGTGCAGGCTGGGAGGGCCGAATGACCTACTCCTGCACCTATTTTCTATGTTTCTATTTTTCTACCCGGCATCGACCTCGGCACTGGCTTTGAACATGACAAAGGCACAACCAGCCCATCAACATCCTGGGGTTACCATTTACCAGAAACCGTGGCTACAAGAGCGGGTCAGGTATTCTGCAGTGAGTGATTCACCTCCTGACTCCCCAAAATCTTTCCACCATCTACAAGGCACAAGTCAGGAGTGTGATGGAATACTCTCCACTTGCCTGGATGGGTGCAGTTCCAACAACACTCAACACCATCCAGGACAAAGCAGCCCGCTTGATTGGCACCTCATTCACCACCTTAAACATTCACTCCCTCCACCATCAGCGCACCGTGGCTGCAGTGTGTACCATCTATAAGATGCACTGCAGCAACTCGCCAAGGCTTCTTCGACAGCACCTCCCAAACCCGCAACCTCTACCACCTAGAAGGACAAAGGCAGCAGGCACATGGATGGGAACACCATCACCTCCAAGTTCCCCTCCCAGTCACATACCATCCTGACTTGGAAATATATCGCCATTCCTTCATCGTCGCTGGGTCAAATCCTGGAACTCCCTCCCTAACAGCACTGTGGGAGTACCTTCACCACACGGACTGCAGCCGTTCAAGAAAGCGGCTCACCACCACCTTCTCAAGGGCAATTAGGGATGGGCAATAAACGCTGGCCTTGCAGCGACGCCCACATCCCAGAACAAATAAAAAAAGCACTACAAGAATGTCACTTATAGGAAAAGGAGTAGGCCATTCAGCCCACTGAGCCTGTTCCGTCATTCAATTAGATCATGGCTGATCTGTGTTTCAGCTCCATTTACCCGCATTCGCTCCATATCCCTTGATACCCTTAGCCAACAAAAATGTGTTGATCGCAGTCTTGAGAATTTCAATTGACCCAGATCATGAGGGCAGCAGGAGTGCTCCTTCAAGCTCCACAGAAATAACCTGGACTGCTGCCGCACCTGTTGTCCCCACCACATCCCCTCCTCAAGAGTGGATTCACCCAACGTACCTTTTTGAGGGCATGGAAGTCAGCCAGGTCGCCCGATATTGCAATCACCTGGTTCTGGCGGGCGGTTGGGGGACACCTTATGTTAATGAGGCACGGCCCTCAAACATGGACCGGGTCTCCAGTCGGCTCCATTGATTGACTGACCGACAGGCTTGTAACCCATGTTGGTCCCGTAAGCTGCACTGCCTCCTGCGCAGCCTGCCTCCTCCAATACGCAGCCCATTCACATTTCTGCGCACATGTGGTACCTACGATGTAAAAGCTGGTGAGCGGCCTGCGCGGGACCTTGCAGATGACTGGCCACGCAGCTTAGCGGGAACATTGCCGCATGGTGTGAGAATCTATCCCATTGTGTGAAAAGAGAAAAGAGAAGGTATGTGATTTTTTTTTAAAAGAAAAGCTGTGTGAAGCTGAGAAAAAAACAGACAGACTGCTGATTACACACCATGTATCAGAGCAGGTAAGAGAAATAAAAGTAGGGGAACATCTAGGTAATAGTGACCACAATATAATACGGTTTAATATAATAATTGAGAAGTACATAGCATGACAAAGATCAGGATTGTAGATTAGAGAAAAGCTGATTTTAAGAGGCTGTGAATAAAACTTGGAAAATAAAATGGACAACAATATTGGCAAACTGATGTAGAATGGCAACGGGAAACATTTAAAATGGTGTTCAACAGAGTCTACTAAGTACATGGACAGCAGAGGAGAGCACAACAAGGGAGCATACAAAGAGATTAGGGCAGAAGTCAAAAAACAATCAGGAAGGCAAAGAGGAACTATGAAATTAAATTATCAAGAAGCATAAAACAAAATAGTAAAATATATGCACATGAATAAAAAAAGGAAAGTCAGGATAGGAATAGAGGCACTAAGGGATGGGCAGATAAAATCACAGACAGTGATATCAAAATGGCAGAAATATTACATTATTACTTTGTTTCAGTATTTACTAGGGAGACAGACCAGGTGGACATGACATCGGAAGATGAGATTAGAAATGATATAACCAATTTAAAATAAAAAGTGGAAAAATATTAAATAAACTGATTAAACTCAAAGAGGATTAAACCCCTGGCATGGATGGATTGCAGCCACACATTTTAAAAGAATTTAGGGAAGAGATAGTAGAGACACTATTTCACATATTTAATAATTCGTTAAAAAAGGTGTAGTGCCAGAGGACAGGTGGATAGCTAACAGTATACCTATATTTAAGAAGGGAGATATGACATGCCCAGGGAACTATAGACCAGTCAGTTTAACATCAGTGGTAGGAAAGATAATGGAATCTCTACTAAAGGAGAAAATAGAAAAACATTTTGGGGCCGAAATTGATTACCTCACCGCCCACTGCCGCTGACATTCCTCTGCAAGATCCGCCCAGTGCCACTTTCGACGTGGCCTGGAGCGGGCGGGTGGGGAGAGCCGCCAGGAACCGCCCGCTGACGGCCGAGTGGTGCAACTAAGCTCCCACCCGCTGAGCTCCCAGATTCATGCGAGCAGGAGTTGGCGGGACTCGGCGGCAGAACGGGGGCGGACTGCTGGCTGGAGGCTGGTCTGTCCCCGACGGTAAGTCTGCAGATCCTGAAGAAAAGGTTAGTGAACATTTTATTTCCACAGCGACTTACCTGGATGGGGTCCCCTGAAGGTCTTCCGATAGTTTTCTTTCCTGATGATTTTTATTTTCAGCTGTTCGACCCTCCGTGGGCCCGTCTCCCTCCTCGGCGGCATTTTGGGCAGCACTTGGGAGGGCGGAGGCCTTGACCAAATTCGACCCCCTCGAAACCAAAAATATAATAATGAACAGTCAACATAGATTTCAAAAGGGAAAGTCTTGCTTGATCAACCTCATTTAATTCTTTGAAGAGATAACGGAGAGTAGACAAAGGTAATGTATTCGAAGTAATTTTTTTAGATTTCCAAAAGACTGATGAATAAGGTCAGAGCATGCAGAGTCAGTGGACAAGTAGCAGAATGGATAGCTAGCTGGCTGTAAGACAGAAAGCAGAGAGATGGGGTAAAGGGTAGCTATTCAGAGTGGCAGAAGGTGGGAAGTGGCATTCCACAAGGATCAGTGCTGGGACCACTGTTGTTCACAATTTATATTAATGATTTTCCTTTGAAATCAAAAACACAATTTCTAATTTTGCGGGCAACACCAAATTGAGGGGGTAGTCAATACATAAGGACATAAGAACATAAGAAATAGGAACAGGAGTAGGCCATACAGCTCCTCGAGCCTGCTCCGCCATTCAATATCATGGCTGATCTGATCATGGACTCAGCTCCACTTCCCTGCCCGTTTCCCATAACCCCTTATTCCCTTATCGTTTAAGAAACTGTTTATTTCTAGTCTTAAATTTATTCAATGTCCCAGCTTCCACAGCTCTCTGAGGCAGCGAATTCCACAGATTTACAACCCTTTGAGAGAAGAAATTTCTCCTCATCTCTGTTTTAAATGTGCGGCCCCTTATGCTGAGGAGGATTGCAACAAATTACAAGAAGACATTAATAAACTTGCAGAATGGGCAAATAATTGGCACATGAATTTCAACATAGATAAGTGTGAAGACATTTTGGTAAGAAAAATAAGGAGTAGGCCATACGGAGTAGGCTATATTACTGG